>NC_090194.1:20282748-20591186 GCF_024679245.1 Pseudorasbora parva | reverse complement strand
GCTAAATGATTAAATGTAAATGTAAATGTTAAGTAGCAAATGTATTTATTGTTATTTTATTGTGAGATTTTGCCTCACCTCCGACCACTGCTTTACCCCTTCTAGCAATAACTCTTCTTCTCCGTTTTTAGTGTATTTCTGTGGCAGAATTACAGCGCCACACACTGGCCTGGCATGCAAACTACATCGTTTTTAGTCCGTTTTTGTAATCTCGTGTGGACGCAGATATTTCTTGAAATGAGGAAAAAAAAAGATTGGATTGGGAAAGCGCTGGTTTCATGTGGACAGGGCCTAAGTGGCCAACCCCAACACCTAAAAAACAACCCCACGCCACAATCCTTCACCAAATGTTACACTTTGCACAATGCAGTCAGACAAGTGGTCTTTAGCTTTTGATGCACGTGCTGACCCCACTCTGTGATTTTACATGGCCTACCACTTTGTGGCTTTGGTTCCCAATTACTTCCACTTTGTTATAATATCACTAACAGTTGACCATGGGATATTTAGTAGTGAGGAAATTCCAAACTTATTGCACAGGTGGCAACCTATCACAGTAACCACACATGAATTAACCTGTGCCCATGGAAGTGATTAGAACACCTGAATTCAATGACTTGGAGGGGTGCCTCAATACTTTTGGCAATAGTGTAGATTATGCGTATTATAATATACACTGCTCAAAAAAATAAGGGAGTTCTTAAAAAAATTAATTTCATGGGTTTTATTTTTTTCAAACGCCAAATGATCGCGGCGCTCACGTTTATAAGCCAGCATCATTATAGTAGCCTAGTCTATTGGTTATTGTTTTACAGAATCTATGATACTTCAATTCAATGTTTGAGTGGTAGGTAATAACCATAGCAAGCATGACAGCATCGGTTGGGCACGCCAACGAGCAAACACTGACCCAGTGTTGATCCTCGTCCTGCCTTTAATCTGATTTTTTGTTTCCTCTTATTGCTTTCCTTCAACAAAACCTTTGCTTTCTTGTTTTTCTGTGCTGCTTCTGACATGACTATAACATCCGACAAACAAACCATAGTTGGGCTCACACGTCCGAATGTAAGGAAGTGGGGGTTGGGGAGGCAGTGACGTATATGCCGTAAAGCAATCAAATTTTGTAGTTCTTTTTGTTCTCGGGTTACTACCCGAAACCCGAAGTTTAAGTACAATTAAAAACGATACAGACCCCGTCAAGCTATGGCAGGCTGGTGGTGGTGGTGTAATGGTGTGGGGGATGTTTTCTTGGCACACTTTAGGCCCCTTAGTGCCAATTGGGCATCGTTTAAATGCCACGGCCTACCTGAGCATTGTTTCTGACCATGTCCATCCCTTTATGACCACCATACCCATCCTCTGATGGCTACTTCCAGCAGGCTAATGCACCATTTCACAAAGCTCGAATCCTTTCAAATTGTTTTTTTGAAAATGAATGAGTTCACTGTACTAAAATGGCCCCCACAGTCATCAGATCTCAACCCAATAGAGCATCTTTGGGATGTGGTGGAACGGGAGCTTCGGGACCTGGATGTGCATCCCACAAATCTCCATCAACTGCAAGATGCTATCCTATCAACATTTCTAAAGAATGCTTTCAGCACCTTGTTAAATCAATGCCACGTAAAATGAAGGCAGTTCTGAAGGCGAAAGGGTGTCAAACATAGTGTTAAGTATGGTGTTCCTAATAATCCTTTAGGTGAGTGTATATTCAGATAAATACAAATATGTAAGAAGTTCGAGTGTGTAGGACAACTTGCATCATTAGCAGTTTTGGCGGGAGTGAGAGTTCCAGTTAATTACGATTCTCTCTGGCACAGACAAAAACAAATCTGCTCTAAAAACGCAGATGTCTGTTAATGATGATTTGATCACAGCCAGGTTCACTGAGTGCTGAGTGTTTAATGTCCACACTTCACTCCAGGGTATTATGACCTAGTTTTAATTTTTTTAAACATCTATTCACATAAATTTGACCAAACTCTAGATTTTCAGTACCACAAAGGGTGTATATGATTTTACTGGTTTTCATCACCACAAATACTACATAGCTGAAATACTCCAGGGCAGGATAAGTTCAGTGAATAAGCTGTGAGGGATGAGAGCTGTGACTCAATCAATTAACTTCTTACACATAATACATTTGTCCTTAAAAGGCACAATATGTAGTTTTTCACCACTAAAGGTCATCTATTCAAAACAAAGGTGTAGCTTTATGATGTTAAGCTTGAGCGCAGATTCATGAGAGATGTCGTCTTCACCTTTGCAGCTGGTGGAAAAGAATCAGGATGGGATTATTAATATTATTGTAGTTAAAGCAGAGCAAGGTGAGTGTTGTGGTAGCACAACATGGCTGCTGGAGCGATTGCTAATGGGAGACAAGCGTGACACGGCTCGACAGCAGCTGAACTTTTATTATGCCACAGTTGCATATGTGGAGTAATGCAGCGCTATTGTTCATATTAAATGCATCTGAACATGTTGAAAATTATGCACTAACGTTACTCTGCGTTTCGCATGACGGCTATGAGACGCTTGTTGCACACTGCAGTGAGCTAGATTGATATTAGTCATGATAAAACATGGTACTCGCTGTAAATCAAGAAAATGAGATTCAAACAATAAGACTGTGTTGAGCTACACTATATTGCCAAAAGTATTGGGACACCCCTCCAGATACCAAGTGCAATGCAAAGCGTTGGCTGCAGTGGTGTAAAGCGCACAGTGTAAATCAGCACATCCAGTGCTGCTGTATTGACAGATAAAAGGTCAATATATGAAACGGAGACAAAAAAAAAACACAATGAACAAACTGATTTTCCTATACGTTTTATTTGCTATAAAGACCAAAATAGGTAGATTTCATTATAAAATGCTTCAAATGGGGTAAAAACCTAATTAAAACATTTTTGACAAAAGCTACACAGGATTAAAAGATACAGCTTTAGCCAATTTTCTTTTCTTTAGCTGAACCCAGAGATTTATTTGCACAATAAAAAGGTGCTAATATAAGTTAGCCCTTAAGCCCTGGAGATCTTCGAGGAAAAAACAACAAAGAATTAGAGATATAAAATTATAATAAAAGAATATATATTTATATATATATATATTTATATATAATTATTTATATATATTGAGAAAGTGAACTTTGGTAGAAGAAAACTCTAGAGGACACCTGAGGTAGAAAAGACTGGAATAAAACAGCAATAGACAATCTTCACATAAAAAGTACCACCAAGTGACGAGAAACAGCATCATTTCATACAGGTCAGTTCAGCCCAGATCAAAAAGCCCATGAAATAACAGAACAAAACACAGTGAGATGATGAGAACTGTGAAGAAGTGACAGAGGATGTGGAAAACTCAAGTAATACTGATTAGATTTTATGAAGCTGACTGAAACAGACACCTTTCCAGTATATAAAAGACAGAGTGCATAACTTTAAAGCTTTCATAAAGGCATAGGAAAAAAGGAAAGGAAAAAAATAAACACCCATTGCAGGAACAAAATATGTATTTATGATGAAAAGTGTGGCTTAAAAAATGTCAAGTAAAATACATTTAGCTACCAAAATTCATATTTACATCTTAACTCTTCAAGCTTGATCAGCCTGTATTCCACATAATGTAGTAGAACTTGCATTAAATAACTTTACTTTTAAAAATATTTTGAAATGTCAAATCCAAATAAGGTCATCAATATTCTTTTGAAATGGTTTTAAAAATTGAAGAAAACCTAAAAAAGCAACAACGCTTGAAGAGCTACAGTTCATACACCTGACATGTTTTCAGAACATGCTTAATGTTAATGGTTTTTGGGGAAAACAGTGTTTACGAGCACTAGTCATAAGCTAAATATGATCCCTCCACCGAAATGTTCAACAGCATGATCGCTTGTAATAGAGTAAATAACACATGAGGAAATATTCAGTTACACGTGCTGAATATTCCTTTAGGAAGCTTAATCGTTTACAAAACGTCTGTTGGGTTTTCGTGAACGTGAACAGAACAGCACCAATAACATGCTGAGTAAATAACAGCTGAAAAGGAATTGGATTTTTCAACTGAATCATGAACACCCAAAAATAAAGAAAAGTCAAATCACAACATATAAACTGAAATCGAGTTGAAGATAAGAAATTACGTTCCAGTGAGACTTTAAAACGGGTAAAACAAGATTTACAGTCGCACATCACAGTCTAAAATTGGCCGATAGCTTTGAAACGGTTCCCAATTGCACCCATTAAGCTAAAACATGTAAAACCAGACATTTATACACATGATCTCCGTTTAGAAATGAAAAGCGAACCATACCGGCATCATAAGCATTCACATTTAGCGGTGCGCTAGTTCAACTAGCAGAGATTTGTCTTTCACCAAAATACATTCTTGGTGTAAAAACACATGCGCTGACTGAGGATCAGTTAAAAAAATTAAATGTGTTAAATGTGAGGGGACTAAACTGCGTTACTCAGGCTGGCCATTACTAAAGATGAACCTGATTTTCAGCCTTCCACAAGATAAATGGACCATTTAACGCACAGAGGAGAGCTCTAAACAGAAATGGCACTTTTACACTCTTAGTACATGTGCAATCATGTTTTTTGCATTGCAGATGTATTGAGGATACAGCATTTAGGGCCCTCTCGCCTGACTGTGTTGTGTTGGTTTAGGCAAGGGAAAGACAAAGTGGCTAAACTAGCACTAGGAACATGACAGCAGTACGAGGCCCAGGCCAGACGCGGCCTTCAGTAGTATGACGTCTCTGCAGCTGCAGGTGTGTGAGAGGGCTCTACCAGCTGTGGCGGAAGATGGGATGCTTCAGAAGCTCTCTGGAGGGCGGCCGGTCGGAGGGCTGAAGTTCAAGACAACGGAGGGTGACGTCCCGCAGGCCTGGAGACAGGTGGGTTGGGATAGTTGGTGCTGTGGTAGCGCTGGCAATCTGAGGAAGGAGACGAGAGTGGACCGTTAACACGTCTAAAGCGAGGCACTTCATATACACAACAGTAGGGCTGACCGTATAACAATAAACAGATCTATACATGTTAGGGCGTGGGAAAATAATGAACTAATTTCAGCGATTAATACAAAAATAATTATGCAATTAAAGGGGAAATTCACTGTGGCAAAGACAGGCTTTTAATACAACTTTGCTGTCATTCCCTATGTAATAGGGAACATATTTTGTAATTAAATGGGTGCTGCATGACTAGAGAAAAAGAGCGGAGATGTTCCCTTTTGCCCAAAACTTTAACCATTAACCTTTAGCTAAGGCAACACGCTTCTGGCACTGTCTGTTGTTCAAGAGTGGCTTGACACAAGGAATTCGCCCACTAAAACCCATGTCTTGCATATGTCTATGCGTAGTGGTTCTTGAAGCACTGACTCCAGCTGCAGTCCACTCTTTGTGAATATCCCCCACATTTTTTAATGTTTTTTTTTTCTTCACAATCCTCTCCAGGGTGCGGTTATCGCTATTGCTTGTACACTTTTTTCTACCACATATTTTCCTTCCCTTTGCCTCTCCATTAATGTGCTTGGACACAGAGCTCTGTGAACAGCCAGCCTCTTTTGCAATGACCTTTTGTGTCTTGCCTTCCTTGTGCAAGGTGTCAGTGGTCGTCTTTTGGACAACTTTCAAGTCAGCAGTCTTCCCCATGATTGTGTAGCCTACAGAACTAGACTGAGAGACCATTTTTAAAGGCCTTTGCAGGTGTTTTGAGTTAATTAGCAGAGTGTGGCACCATGTCTTCAATATTGAACCTTTTCACAATATTTACATTTTCTGAGATACTGAATTTGGGATTTTCCTTAGCTGTCAGTTATAATCCTCAAAATTAAAAGAAATAGACATTTGAAATATATCAGTCTGTGTGTAAATAATACATATAATATACAAGTTTCACTTTTTGAATTGAATTAGTGAAATAAATCAACTTTTTGATGACATTCTAATTATATGACCAGCACCTATATAATATTGACAGTAACAACACAAAATTGGTTAAACACGTTGAATTTACCCTTTAAATGCAAGAACATGGTTCTTTTTCTTTCTTACTACCGTATTTTCTGGACTATAAGTCGCTCCCGAGTATAAGTCGCATTAGGGCAGAAGCAGAGCGGGAGCCGCGCGCGCATGCACCCGCTCGCGCCCGCTCACTGTGGATAACCAAGCAAAAAGAAAGAAAGTTTGAAGTGAGTGAGAAACTTATGAGGGACTGCCGAAAAGCAGACGTTACTTTAACTGTAATGAAGAAAACAAAGAAAGCTAATTGCGGACTGTAAGCAAGATGGCCAGTGTCAGATTTTCTTTATTGGGGCATTTTGTTTGTGTTCAGAAGTAAATATACATTAATGAGCACATATATTTTTTTAAAGAACTAAGTGTTTTTAGCTAAGAATAAACTAAAAAAGTTACACAGTGTAACTTTAAATAATCAACATTCATTTACGATACTGTATTAAATGGCTTATATTTTTTCTGACAATTTTTTGCTCATCAAGCCCTTATACATGCACATACAATTCAATCCTCACCTTGAAAATGAGTGCCAGGTGGTTGGAGTGTTTTTCAGCATTCCAGGGAGGCTTAGCACAGGACATCTCTATAATAGCACAGCCAACACTCCAGACGTCACAGCTGCGACCATACTGCTGCCCTCTCAGCACCTACAGTCACACACACGCATTAATGATACAAACTCTCATCTGACACTAAAGACGACATCTGTAGTAGCGCCGAGACCATTAAATAAAGCTGCAATCAAATACACAAAATGTAATGTGATATTTGCGTTGCCAACTCTGCATTGAAAACGAATGGGATCATGTCGTA
Source organism: Pseudorasbora parva (assembly GCF_024679245.1). Lineage (NCBI taxonomy): Eukaryota > Metazoa > Chordata > Actinopteri > Cypriniformes > Gobionidae > Pseudorasbora > Pseudorasbora parva. Next base: position 20,584,348 of record NC_090194.1, on the reverse strand, counting down.
TGCCGCTGTCTCTCGCTGGCTGAGTGAACAGGGCTTTAGCCATGGATCTCAACAGGGGTGTATAGGTGCACTACTTTCCTTGCTCTCTAAGCTTTGGAGATTTAAAATATCACTGTCCTTCCAAAAAACTGTGGTCAAATCTGGTGACCTCTCTGCGTGGTGTTCAGAGTTATCTGGCCAGTCAAGAAACTAGGACTAAGTGGATTGAGATATCAGAGCAACAAGAAAATAAAGTAAATTGCAGTTCTTTTGAGAAAGCCACAATTGGCCGCCCCTTAAATCGTTGCTGTTATTGTGTGCCCAAACTCTGTTTAATTAGGAAGCAGTTCAGCTGGCCCTGCCTCCACTGGCAGGGCATTCATTAGTGAAAACTCTTCAAAATGAACAAGCTTTCTTTTGTCTGGGAAGGTCTTTTTTTCCTCTCAATTTCAAACCAAACTACCAAAGCTTTAAGCAGAGACTGATTAGCCTAACTTCTACATATCCTTTGAGTAGTTGAATAAAATGGACCCAAGCAAAGTGACTATTGTGCGTCTCAATTTAAAAACAAACAGATGCATTTTTGGCTGTACTGTCTGCATTTAATACATAAATACATACTGCAAACAAAAGAAAAATGCCATCGTCACATACTATCCTATTTGAATGCAAGTTGTGAGAATATTTTTGATATTGTGTGTCGGACTTGTTATACCACATGGACGTGCACGGAGCACAAAAAGTTAAACATGGGCTTGTTTAAAGGGGGGGTGAAACACTCAGTTTCAGTCAGTGTCATGTCAATCTTGAGTACCTATAGAGTAGCATTGCATCCTGCATATCTCCGAAAAGTTTTTATTTTTTTATTAATTATATAAGAAAGATGCGCTGTTCCGAGTCTTTCCGAAAAAAGCCGAGCGGGTGGGGGCGTGTCGTGTGAGCGGAGCTAAATAATGACGTGTGCAGCAGCGCGCTGTGTGTTGAGTCGAGCGTCATCCCTAACAGCGGAAAAAAACTTTATTCAAAATAAAAATATGGCTTTTAATCAGATACAGCCATACATCTATGATCCGGAATCAGACCCAGAGGCTGCAGTTGAACAGGAGCAGCAGCAAAAACGACTAGAGCAGGACGTCTGTATGTGGTAAGTTACAAGTTATACACTAACTATATAATATGCTTAGCGGCTTGTGTTATTTACATATTTATACTTGAATTATATCGTCGTATTTTTGTCTTTGAAGGTGTACATGTGGGAAGTGCAGTTGTGCACGTGTGTTTGTGTGTTTACGCGTGGTTTGTGTAGACAGTAAGCGGACTAAAAGCAGTCTCACTCACCCTTCTAACGTTGGGACTGCTCCATCCTTCAGCATTAGGCGATTGGGAAAATTCGGCGTCGAGCTGGGCCTTGTGAAACAGTCGGCACCGAAATGCAGCAAACAGATATAAACATTCGCGCAACTCAGTTGCTGATCCGGAAAAGCAAATTACATCCACTGTTGCCTTAACGCGGGGTTTTTGGCGAATCTGTGCAGGACTGTCTTGGTCTGGCAACCAAAAACCCACTTTTTTGGTGAAATTATGTGCTATGTGTAATTGTCACCTGTCCAGCGTCCTACAAACCAGCGCTTTGATGGGCGTAGGCTGTTGCTTTCGCTCTCTCCCTCGCTCTCTCTCACGCGCTTCCGGTAGAATTGTCCGTAAGGCCCATACAAGGAAATTCCGCCCCCACTAACGTCAATGGGGACGCATGATCTCAAAAAACTTGCCGAAACTTATGACTAACCGAAATACTCCCATCAAACGTCCACCTTAACTTTTGAAACTTTGTCTATGTTTAGTATGGGATTCCAAGTCTTTAACAGTGTAAAAAGATCAGTATGCATGAAACAGCATTTCACCCCCCCTTTAAAGGGTTACTTCAGCGATTAGCATATGGCTTTGAATCAGTAGAAACCCTGGAGTATATTCAAATGATTGTGCTTTCCCCCCTCATATCCCCCTGAGACAAGAGATTTATGCAATTTATTTCTGGAAAAATTCCTCCTATGATGCAAATTGACGATATTTGCATTATAAGAGGAATATTTGGCCAAAGGCTAAAGACTACAGCCAGCAGAGGGAGCCATTTCCGCATGTTTTGAACCACACATGGGGGGATGGAGATCACACTCATAGCTCAGCTCACAGCTACAGGCACTCATTTAAACGGAGCTATGGTGAGCAATGTAAGTCTTAACTTCTCAAATTAATTTCTATGAATGTTAAGCTTGCAAAGGCATGAACTGAAACGCGCCAGACTGAACTCGCGTTGTATGCCGCGAGTATAGTCGCGATTACCTGAGCTCTAATCACTAGAGCTCATTCAGCTCATTTATCTGACTCCTGCAGTTAGTGCTCAGTGCTGTGATACTCGCACGGTGACTCACTCATTATATTGAACAGACACGTTCAGTTTTTAATTGTAGTGTCTTCTCCAACTCAGTCCCAGTAATCAAGTAGGTGGCTTTGAGAATGGCCTCACAGGGTAGCGAAGCATTCTGGGAATCGTAGTCTTTCATCCCCATGAGACAAACATACATTTTCTGTCTTTTCTCAGTCTAGAACAGTGGTTCCCAACCACATTCCTGAAGCCCCCCTAACACTACACATTTTGCATATCTCCTTTGACTGACACACCCATTTCAGGTCTTTGAGTCACTACTAATGAGCTGATGACCTGAATCAGGTGTGTTTGATTGAGGAGACATGCCAAATGTGCAGTGTTAGGGGGGCTCCAGGAATGTGGTTGGGAACCACTGGTCTAGAAAACACCAAATTCAAAAAAAATGATTTAACATTTCCACTAAATTGATGACCCAGTTTAAATACAGATTCATCTTCCCATCGCTGAAGTAACCCTTTAAACACTTCAGGTTGAACACTTCCATCACAACGTTTTAACGTAGTAAAGAGGCAGGTACTGCTTTTTTTTTAGTTAAAATGTTTACCTCAGGAGCCATGAAGGCAATGGTTCCTAGAAGCTGACCCTGGAATTCCCCTGCACCCGTGCCTTTTGAAGCCAGACGGGCTGCTGCCCCAAAATCAGCTATCCGCAACCTCTGGCCTGTGCTGTCAATTAGTAGATTGGCACCTACACAGGTTAAAAGGAGAACATAAATATGAGAACACATCGTAAGCTCTGCTCCACAACCTAGTGAGCTGCCTTGCAGTCTACTTCCTACGTAGAGAGCTACCATCAAAGGCCTCAGAACTGAAATTAAATGTCACACTTAGGCAAAAACTCCACATTACACAAATTGAGCTCCATTGCTCTGTAACAGTTGAAAAAAATATTTTTTTTGGGAGCGCAGTAGGAAGTAGACACCTGATTAGGTTTGGAACCAAGCTTAAAACAGCCTTCTTTATCCATCAAAACAACATGTAAGGATACAAGCTGGAAACCATTCTTCACAGTTTGACGAAAGCAGTGATTTCTGTAGCAAAGCTCCAGTAGCTTACCTTTGATGTCACGGTGTATGATCTGATTCTCATGGAGGTAGGAGAGACCTCTTAGGAGCTGCTCTGTGTAGTTGATGACCACACCCTCCTTAAACGCGCCATATTTATTTAAGAGATGAGATACAGAGCCACCTGAGGAAAACAAGTATTGCCTTTATGGACCAGGACAGATCTGGTAAAACAAGTGTTGCTTATAAAGAGGAAAACAGTCAAAAGGATCTCTTGTTAATGTAATACTGCATTGTAAGATCCAGGTGAGGGTCAATTAGGTTATTTCGGAAATGGAGTTGGAAAATAAAAGGTTTTTTTGGGGGGCTACTTTTATAAATGTACGGTGGCCACATAGGTTATTCTGTAGACAAAGAAATGTAAATGTATCTTTTTACTAATATGTATTGATTCAAGGACCGCTCAACGAGAGGCAAGATGGTATGTAGGCACGTTTGATGTCACTTAAAGAGAGATTTTCACCCAAAATTAAATTCATTTTTTTGTGAATTTCACCCACAACTGGAATTTTAAGGTAATTCAATTGAGTTTGGCATTGCAGATAAATTACACATTGATGCTTGAGTGCAAACAAAACAAGTGAATACAGAGAACAGTATGTAGGTTCCTAATAATATGTTTTAACTAGGGTTGCCTACGTTATATACAATACAGAATTTTCCCATTAAACAGTGATTCATTCATAAGCAAGCCTTTGAAGTTTAAGACATCAAATCAGTGTTCTGTATTAAAACCAGTTTGCCCCGTATAGGTCATAATGTAGTCTAGAGTATTCGCGATTGACGTGTAGGACCATCCAGTTTTAAAGGGATTTTGCACATGCTTACCCATTTAAACTTGTTTAAATTATTCAGTTTGGGTGAAAGTATTATAAAAAGTAAAGCAAGCTAGCCAGAAAATATAATTTATTTTAGTTTAGTATGTAATACTTAGACAGCTATAGTCTCTAGCATTGTGGGAGCCAATGCTGTAATGCTGCACCAACGCTTCCAGTGTGAATACTCGCGCGCGTCTGCAGCTGCATACATGGTGTAGTTACGCTGACATGCAGCTCATGCACTGCTCACGCTTGCGGTGTGAAACAGGGGTAATACCAGACTTGTTTTGTCCACAATATTCCGCATATGTGACCACACCTGATCTATATAAATGACTGGATTGCTTATGATGTTCTAAACAGCCATCAGGCAGTGAAGCCACCGGAAGAGCGACCATCTTTCTATTCCCTAACAACAGAGGGCAACATTGACGTCCAGCCAAACCATTGACCTAAAAATCACACGATTTGCAGCATATCAGTCTCACAGGATTTGATGTGTATGCAAATTAATAGTTACTAGTCATATCTTATCTGTAATGTTTATGCTTTTTTCAGAGAGTACGAGTCATATATTGAAATCGTTAATGTGGGTGTATCTACTGCACACTGTCGACACAGGTAACGTAACTGAACTAACCAAAAAATACATTTCTTGATCCATGCAATTATGGATATATATATATTTGTGTGTAGCTGTAGAAATGGATTTGAATAGCTTACAATACATATTAATACAAGCCTCTATATTGCACAGTACTGTATTATAATTCAAAGTTTGCCATGCATCATCTCAGAAATAAAGCAGTCAGCGTTATCTGCCTGAATACGTTATTATGCGTGTATTTTTTATTTCCTGATTGACATCTATTTCAATTTCTTAAAGACAGTTTCCATAAGTGTTATATACGTATAAGTATTTCATATAAGTGTTTAGTATGCCATGGGTTTGAATTAAATATTTATGTAATCATTGTTTAAACCATAAACTGCTTCAAAATGCATGCTGTTAACGAAATCATTGTTGAAATATTTGTACTTAGCCTACTGTGTGAATAAAACAATACTACAGCAAAACATGGTACATAATCAACAGTACAATGAGATTCTTTAGGTACAAGGCATAAATCTTTATGCCGATTTCAAAATGCACTCTTTGACATTTGTAATACATATGCTGAAGTGTCTCGTCTGCCCGCCGAGCTGATTTTCACTACTCTAATGAATGAACATTTAATAAGCAGGGGAAATTTCAGACATTACACAAATATTTTCATGCTTAGGACATCTGTGTTGTAAGCATGTACAGGGAGAATTCAGATATAAAAGCGTTGTCTCCTTATGCAATGTTTTCTCAGTAAAAATCACAATTTCCTATCGATTCAATAGAACGTGTGAGCTTACTAGGGAATACTAATATGGCGGTGCGGCGGCTTCACTTATGACGTCATGAGCAATCTAGTTCTCTATATAGATCAGTGGACCACACCTTTACGCTTTGCATGTTTGTGGACAACCCACCTGCCATCCACTCTACAAAAAGGTTGTAGTTGCTCTTCTCACAGGTTGCCCCAAGCATCCGGATGATGTTTGGGTGGTTAAGGAGACCCATCATGCGAATTTCCTCTCGTAGTGCCTCCACCACCTCCTCCTGCTCTGAAGAGGTGTTCCTCACATACGTCACCTGATTAATTAAATCAGAATCAAGCATCATGTCTGTATATGTTCTATTATAGCTGCCAAAACAAAACATACTCAGCCCCCTTGCATCCGTATTTAGTGCCTTTATATACCTCAAGGATTTCCATATCTTTTGTCACTATTGTTATAAGTGATTCGTCAAAAAAAAAAGTTCATTATTTTCTGATCATTTTAAGAAATCTGCATGTACAACTATCCTAACACACAGATTCCCATAAAGTGTTAGAAAAGAGCAAAAGTTTATATAAAAAAATGGTGGTTGACAACACTGGTCAGTAAAGGTGGGGATGAAAAATCCTCATATAACGTATCGGGTGGTGTGTGTAACATTCTCACCTGTTTGACAGCCATCAGAGTACCAGTGCCCACATCCTGAGCCTGGTAACATGACGAAAAGGCACCCAGGCCAATTTGTTGCCCTTTTAGCCATTCATTGCCCTCTCTGTATGGCTGCTTTGCTTTGGTATGACCAGGTAGAGTCTCTGGTGTCTGACCATGAAAAAGGAAAAACAAAACGGGGGGAAAAATTAAGCCAATTTTTTTTAATCTTAAAACTATATATGAGCATTGCTTGCACAAGGCAGTATGATTTTTTTTAGAGCAGGGTCCCTCAAATTCAGCTTTGGAGGACCACTGTCCTGCAGAGTTTAGCTCAAACTATGATCAAACTCACTTACCTGAAATTTTCTAGTAACTGTGAAGAGCTTGATTAGCTTGTTCAGGTGTGATTAATTAGGGTTGGAACTAAACTCTGCAGGGTCCGTGGGTCAGTGGCCCTTTAGGACCTGATTTGAGGAGCCCTGCTTAGAGGTACAACAGCTTGTAACTGGGGCAGTGACCATGATGGGCCATCTTTGTAGTTTATTCCCACCATAACTTATTGTCTCATATTATACAGTAGCACTTTAAGGGTATGCATTACCTTGTTTACACCTGGTATTAAGACGTTTTTTGATCGATTACAAGTGGACGACGCTAAATACAGGTGTAAACAGGGTCTAAAATGTTTTGAGCTTGTTCGAACAGCCACAAAAGAATGCTTACTGACAATGCGTAAACATCATAGGAAGTGCACTAGCCAGATGGGATTGGAACTCTGTCGGCTGAAGACCCAAGTTTGGTTTGAAGATGAAAAACAAACCAAGCACCATGTTCCAAACAAATTTTAATACCAGGTGTAAACAGGGCCTAAGCTACTAATACGCACCCTTTTTGGGGTAGATAAGGTACCAAGATGTCCTATAAAGGGTACTGCCCCAGGGACAAGATGTTGTCGACCTTATTTTTAAGGTAAGTTTACTATATTTAGTCATGCACTTACATCCACCTGAATAATGATCACGTCTTCTCCTTTGTCCACCTGTAACTGCGGGATGATAGGCAGGGAATCTTGCGACTCAGACATTGCCATGACTACAGCCAGCGCCTCCTCTTCCTCAGCCTCCATCTTCTCCTTGCACTTCTGGTTCTTGGTCATGTCCTCGCTGTACGTGTCGTCGTTCGCGTTGGCCTGCTCTGGTGACAACACTGCCACTTCAGACTGGAAGGTGACTGTGCTGTCTGCCGCAGGTATGGAGGCTTCCAACAGGTCCTCCATGCTGGAGCTGAGATCGGCCGAAGCATCTATACCGTGGAATTTCTCCTCTACTGGTGTGAAGACTGTGTCCTCACTGGGGATGAAAGCAGAACCTCCACTGCAGCCCATGTCATCTCTGGACCTGACCTCCTGAAGGTCCAGTTTCATGTTGCTCTTTGTCCCTGGGCTTAAAGCTTTAGCTCCATCAGATGAGGCAGTGGGAGATGGTCGAGAGGGTCTGGGCCAGTGGATCTGATTTGAGGGCAGTGGCCGAGCTTGGGTAAACACAGGGGAGGGTAACTTCTCCGGCTCCTTACTGCTACAGGCACCTCCACTTAATCCCTTCTGCAGCGGCAACTTGCGTTGGGTACTCAGTGGGGACTGCGTGAGTTTGTTGGGCATAAAACTCTGTGGCAGGGCTTTGGGGCTTTCTGGAGGGAAGGATGGGGCGTTGGCCATGGACAAAGAAGGAAGGGTCGGGGGTTGACTGGATGAGGGGGAGTTCAAACATTGGCTCATAGGTCTGTTTCGGGCCTGAATTGGGGGCTTTGGAAACTCAGCAGGGCTTGTGGCGATGTTTGAGAGTCTCTCTGTTATATCATCTACAGGAGTTGAACTGGCTTGACCTGAAGGTGCCACCTTGGCGGTCGGCTGCTGTAGACCATGGGTGGGAGAGTTCCTTTCAGTCATACATGGGGAATTATGGGGGGCTGTGGGCTCGAGAAAAGCATTGGAGTGCAAACTGTGCCCAGTCTGTAGGTCGTCTAGTCCCAGATGGATGGCTTCCAGGATGTCCATCTCCTCAGCAATGGCTAGAAGACGCCGGCGCATGCGGGCGTAGTGAGTGGAACTGGTGACGTTGAGCATGTCCAGTAGCTTAACGAAGACATGAGGCACACGAGCTACCATACGGGCAGCGCTCAGGAAGACGCGACGAGAAAGCTTACCCACCATGGAGTGAGAGTTATCGATGGACTGCAGTGCAAAACTTAGAAGAGGCAGCAGCTTCTGGTACCTACAAAGGCAAAATAATGGATTTAAAACCCATGACAATACAGCAAAAGCATTTTCCACAAAATCTAGTTTCCCTTTCCTTTTTTAAATCGGTTTAGTTATCCAAAACTAAATGAATATTGAGCTGTTTTGCTTGCAACCCTGGTACAACACACAAAATATCTTAACGCCTGCTCTAAATAGGGTCTCTGATGCATTCAACTGTAAAGGCCTGGGTATACTTAATTTTCCATGTTTCAGAACCACGATCTAGGTCTCATAATAATAATTTGGGCTTTACTGTCTCTGCAAACATGTGTACCAAATTGCCCATACAATTAGTGAGACAACATCTGTTACCAGATAAAAAGGTCTGTCTGCACAGACAGAACATTGGGCCAAAATTTTAAGAAGGATGTTACACTACCACTTTCAAATTCTTACCAAAAGCATTTGGCTCAAGAGTTAAAAAAAAAAAAAAAAACTTGAATACATTGATTTTAGCTGAGCAGTTGTTGGGTGGCTCACCAAAGTAAACGAATACTAACTAGTGATGGGTATCACCAAAAGATTTTCCAAATTATTAATTTTGATCTCAATTTAAGTTGATTAGATTCTGATTCTTTATAGTTATAACATTCCTTTTTCTTACACAATGTATGCTTATTTAAAATGTATCACTAGAAAACAATCACATCGCGCTAAAATTATTTACAGGGTTGAAAAAATGCCATACTCTTCATACAAAAATGCCAAACTCTTCATGCAAGAGGTTCATAAATCATAAACAGCTCAACAATATTAGCATGTATTTCTGTACCTCTCCACAACGTTTTGAGCCTGGTTGCAGTCTCCACCTGACACAATATGAGGGTAGAATTCAGCAGGAAACTCCAGTAAAAGCCTGTCGATCAAACACAGACGACCCAGCAGTGCTTGCCAGTTATTGGCCTCCGTTTTAGAGCCCAAGATACAGTTCAGGACATAGTCAACTCCACCGATACCAATAGAGCCTAATGGAAAATCAGAGATGAAACGTTTCTATTGAAAAGCAAACAAATAGTTTGTTTATCAGTCAAAAACAGTATAGGTGCACCCCAGATCTCTTATGCTCTATTCTATGTAGTTTTCTAGTATAAAGTGTGAGAGGTGTTATCACTGAACATCTCAAAATGTAACTAATTAAAAAAAGTATGGAATGTTGGACACCATGCATTCTGTCACAGCTTGCCTTATGTAGCGTATGGTGAGAGGCTATCACACTCCAATGATGGCTGACGAAATAACCTTTTAAACCTTATATACTAGACTTGGGGTGCAAAACTCAACCCAAGAGTTCAGAGTCAACCCTAATCAAGTACTTACAGATATGTGTTCGAGCAGGGTTGGGACTAAACTTTGCAGGACTGCTCTGCCAGGAGCTGAGTTTTGCACCCCTGTACTAGACAGTTGAGGACAGTGTGTCCTTTGGGACACAACATAAATAACTTCAAACTACATGGAATATAATGCACAAGTCAAACAGACTACTTTTTCTGTGTTTTTCTTATAGATTGATAGCCACAAAATTACATTTCTGGGTGACCTATTCATAAGAAAAGAAAAAAAAGAAACAGGAAGCTGTTGCTTAATGCCAAGTTCACACCGCACGATTTTTGGCCTGATTTTCACCCGGCGACAAATCGTAGACAAATTACACTAAATGCAAATTTGCTAAAATGTATACAATGCCTTTTTACACGCGTGACAATCATGCAGGGTGAATTATCAAAGATGCAATCATAGAGAACCAATGACATGTTGCCGATGCCCGTGAGATATTTGGCATGGTAAATATCCAGGCCTGTCTGCAATTCAATATCCTGCTGCGTAAAATGTGTTCTGACTGAAAATGACATCGGCAAAGACCTACAAAGACATGGGATTACTATTCTGACACAATTCTGCACACGCAAGATCATATTTTGTGTTTGTTTGTCAAATGGTAGAGGTTGGAACTTGGAAATAAATGTCAAAGACTTTATAACATTGTTAAATTTGATTTTCCATGTATATTTCCACGTCCGCTGTAGAGTAATGCAGGGAGTCTTGTGAGAGGTTGTTAAGCCAGCCTATCAGAATTTAGCAGTCTCATCTCTGATTGGCTGGAATCATGTTATATTGTAAGAGTTGTGTTGCTTTGAGCTGTGTTGAGCAAGCGAGCCATCAGAGCGGGTATCGGAGCGCAAGCAAACAAGACGTTGCACATGTGAAAAATAATATCGGCGCACATCCAAATAAGCAAAATGGATTTTCGTTCGCTTGAAATACTTTCTTATTTGCAAGATGAACAACTCCGCAAAACTGCCCTTTTGCGCGCTCAAAATATGATCTTGCACGCGCAGAATTGTGGCAGAATAGTAAGCCAATACAAAGACACGGCAGCAGGAAGTTTGGGGAGGAGTAGTCTAGACTATTGAAGACCTCTAGACTATTGAATAACAGTATTTGAATAGATGCATTTACAATAGCAAACAGAAACAAAGCACAAACATTTGCTTGACCAGCCACAACAGCAGTGCATTGCAAAATTATTTATTTACCTCCCACTCTCTGCAGTACACACAATCCTTGCTCCCTGAGTCTCTCCACGCATCTTTTTTTTACATTTTTCTCTTTTTCGCCAATACGCAAAGCTGGGTCACTTCTTGCGGGCTATCATTTTATTTAACAATTCTGGTCTTGTACGAGACGTGATCTGGTGTTATTTCCTTATCACTTCTCAACTGTGTTTGGTTGGGAAATGTAGTTAGCGAACCAGACAGAGTCGTTACCTATTCTTCCAAATGTAAAGTCATGCTACCCCAGATAGTAGTGCAGTGTGAAAAGAACAGTGGTCTGACCACGTTGAAAATCGTGCAGTTTGATTCATGGTGGCTGCAGGGCCAACTTAAGGATATTTCATTATGACATAAATTTGATGATTACAAATTAGTACCTGCTTTGAGGATTTCTCTGCCCACAGCAAGTTCCCCCATTTGCCCTTTGCACAGCTCCAGTAGAGTGGACACGGACAGCTGACTCGTGCGACTGAGCACAAACAGACAAACACGTAGACTTAGCAAACCCCACTTCAAAAGAGCATTTAAAGTCAACAGCAATATGTGGAAAGGTTTTTCTGGGCAAACGGGATACTAAAAATAAACACGTGCTTATTCATCAAGAATGGATTGGATGGGGAAGATGATGTCAGAGTAAAGGTTTCAGTTACTACATTCTGATGAAAAATGGTTTACTTTAAAATAATAAATCGTTCACAATAAGACCAGGGAGTTGTGGAGGAGTAAACAGTTACATTTGATATTAGATTGACAACTCTTTCAAACTAAATTACAATATCATCACTCTTCAACAAACACCAGCAATAATTAGTTTGTGCTACATTGTCTATCCACTAGGTGGCAATGGCCTGTTAATCATGACAGCCTAGATATATATATATGATATGATGTATCCTGGATCAGGTCAAATACATCCAGTCTAACACATGTATCCACTATGCATGAGGAATAGGGATCAGATATGTTCTTAGGCGAGTTGTACCTGTTAGCATCTGCACACTTGACCAGTATGGTTTCCACTACGGGCCGCAGCAGCTGCTGTAATCGAGTCCGCTCTGAAGCAGAGTGACAAGGGGTGTAGACAAGCATCGCCCGCAGGGTTTTCTGAAATGGCACAAAGATCGACACTTAATACAGATCTACACAAAAGCACAAACGATGTTACCAAATATAGGACTGTGGCTTGTGTTGTGGATTCTCTCTAGTCCTGTGTTGAGAGGGTTCCAAGACCGTTTTGATTCAGGACACAGAGAGGGCTGCACAAATTAATTGAAATATTTAAGCCTGGTTTCACAGACAAGGCTTGGGTCTAGTCACAAAATAAAATGTATGTTTGGGCTATTTTAACTGAAAGCAACTTGCAAATATTAAAATATGTCAGTGCCAATATTTTAATGATGCGTACCAGTAATGTTTTTTTCTTTCTTTATTAAGTCACATTTATAAAAGGTACTTAAATGCCCTAATTAAAATAAGGCCTAATTCCTGGCTTAATCCAAATTAATTTAAAATTCTGCATACAGATGACAAGATCATCAAGATATATCTGCTTAATCCCTTATGCTAGTTTTGTGCAATAGGCCCCAGGCCTGAAAGTGCTTGCTGTCAACAAAAGAGAAGCTTTAAGAGTATTCCTCCAAAATAAAAGCATGGTTATTTAACATTTAAAAATTAATAAATTATGATTAAACTAGGAAATTTAGTTGCACTATAAAATAAAATCCTTCTTATATCCTTTTTAAAAATTGTTTACAGTGAAATTGTAATATTAATATTTGTAGATAATATAAATGATAATTAGAAAAAAAAGCTTAGTAATAACTAACAAAAATAATACAATATTATTTTTATAATAATAATTATAAAATTTAATAATTATTGTAATACAATTATACCAATTTTGGTCAAATTGGGCTACAAACAAGCAAAGCAAACAAAGCTTATATTATAAATAAAAAAGCAAGAACACCCCCCCCCCCCCAAAAAAAAAAAATGTTTACCGTCCAAAAGTAAAATAATGTTAATATTTAAATGAGGATTCACTTATTTTGTTTCTTTGTTGTTTGTGTTGTGTTTAAAAGTCTCTTGAATTTCAACCTGTCCAACATGGCGAGTTCTACAAAGTGACTGAGTTTGATTAGATGTACAGCCTCTGTTGTCAACAATGAAATTGGATGAGTTTTTCCCTCCATTTTAAAACTTAAGCCTTTTTGTTTTACTAGCCTATATACAGACAAACAAGTACATGATTAGTTGCATTTTATTATTTGCATTAACAGTGTAGACTCCCTGAGGTCAGAACAGTCATTTGATCCGCTGGACCACAGTATATTAACAGTACTACACAGTGTGTGTTTGTGTTTGTGTGTGAGAAAGAGTTCACCCTGACCCTGACTCCGAGAGAGAGCTGGGGAGTGGTGACTGATAGCACAGTGCATTGGAGCGCGGCCCAGCATTGATTAACCCAGCATACACGCCCCTCCCGAACACAAACACATTCACCCGCCTACACACACACACAACACTAAAGGATAAAATAATGCTCCTCTGCCTGCAAAAAATACCTCCACATCAAGAGCAAATAGTGAAACAATATGACATTTGAACTCGCCACATTCAGTTCACTGATCAGCCAAACCGCTACACAACTTTACTACACTGCGGTGTTTCTAGAGCGGTCTAATACAAGGTAACATCCTGAATGCTTTTGTCTGTAGTATTTTTAGTTCATAGAGACAGCCTTCTTTCTGGTACGTGTTCGAAGAATATAGGAAAACTGCTGGAAAGCCCCGAACAGACAAAACGCTTGTTGTTTTCATAAAGGCAGCTCACTGGAGCACAGAGCCTGAGGCAATGACACCATCCCAGAAGCCCAAGCAGCAAGAGCTACTGTTTTTTGTTGTTGTTTTTTAAGGAGTAGAAATGGGTTATGAGAGAAAGAAAAAAAAAGAAACCTTTCATTTCCAGCTTCAGTCTGAGGATCCCTGCTGCTTCCAGACTTCCTGGTTTGAAGTGAACTTTAAAACTAGCCAGCGTGGTTCGCTGAACTTTAGAACTCTGGCCCGGTTCAGATAACCTCAGATCAAAGTTGACAAAAGGAAAAGAAACACCTAGACCAGCCAATGGCAAGTGAAAACTTTCAAGGGTCATGAAATGGCATTTTACTTTTTGTGAATGCAAACTAAAAGAACTGCCACTGTCTTATATAATGTGCACTTTTTTTGTTCTTCAAAAGAACTCGCTTTGTTGTGCCACCCACAAATTCTAGAAAAATTTAAAATAACTGGTACCTATAACAAGATTTTAAAATGTTATTTGTGTGTGAAATAAGTGGAATAACACCTAGATTATTTTGCAGTAAACTGTGGGAAAATATTGAGATTTTTAGCTATAGTGCCCAGTCTAATTTGGATGTACTCTTGGCATGATGGAGGACAGTGATCGCACCTTCCTTAATTTACAAAAAGCTTGACTTTATTCTATCGTGTAGGACCCTGAATGTTGCTCAGTCACCCGTTCAAACCAGGCCAGGTGAACATTCTCCCTTTAACAGAAAAGTTAAATTGAGGTATGAATGAAGCATTCAAAGAAGAAACCAAGCCAAAATTATGAGCCAATACTCAGTTCAAACGGCCCTGATGACTGTAGGAGCTCTTGGTCTGTGCAGTATTGTGTGACTTCCTTCTGCTGTGCCACAATCTCTCTCGTTCATATGATCTTAACAGAAGGGCTGTCGACACTTCATGTGACTGAAGTGTTCACATGATAATAAGCAGTGGGTCAGGCATGTGAAACAGTGTTTAAGTAAGTTCACGTGACAGAACTTCACCATTCTGCATGCATTACATTTTGGACCATGATTGAAGTGTTTGAATAATTAAGACATTTGCCTCACATACAAGTGTTTAAGTGACCTCAAAAAAACCACACATGTAACCCAGTCGTTCCCAAACTGGGGTGGCGTTTAGAGAGGCCTGGGCTGGAGGTAAGGCTAAGGGATAGGGTACCATGAGTGTATATAAAAAATAAACCTCTTCAGGGTGATACAAGACCCCACTGCATATTATCCCACGAATTATACGGCTCCTTGTGTGCAAATAATTTTGTCCGGTTTTATACATTAAAAATATTTAATGCAATTAACGCAGCATCCGTTTTATTCCCATCATCCTTTGACTAGTGTTGCATTATATGATCACACACTTATTCATGAAAATGCTTTTAAACCACCCAAGTGCATTAAGACACAAAAGAGAATGCCGTGCAGTACTGGCATGCGTCTGTGAATCTCCTGTCTGTGTGACACACACACACTTGTGCACAGAGAAAGCCGCTTCAGACAGTGCTTGAACGGACAAAAACACAAAATTATGCCAAAATGCCCGTTTTAACGAGCATTCCCGCAAGCACAGTCTTAAATGGGTTTAATTATGTCTTAAATGAACGTAAAGAAATGTGAGAAAATGGGATGTGAGTCAGATCAGTCACGCACTGCTCTTGTCTGGCTATCATTAGACCAAGCTCAATCATTTAAGATTAAACATTGTTCTGGAGAGTCTGCTCTATATTTTCTACTGCAAGAAGTGTGATTAACGGGGATAGTTCAAATTATTCTGTATGCAATTGGATAGCGTACAGAGTACCTTCAACCAATAGAACAACGATCCATCACTTCTCTATTCAGGGCAAAATCAAATCGCCGGCAGATCAGTCTTGGTTTACATAGTCTAGCACTGCTCTGGACTGAATAACTTTTCTAGCTTTAACAAGGAAAAATCTATATTTAATTTATAATTTATGCAGTGAAGTTTGAAAATGTCCTTTATATATGCTACCTGTATGGTAGGGGTGACCCTAATAGTCGAAGATTCGATGCATCGATATGCAGGACCCGATTCGACCACTGATCTCATGGTCGAATTTTCGCGGGTGTTATGAAACGAGGATCATACCATTTTGGTCGCGGGACTCGCGGCGCTGAGCGATCGCCCCTTTAAGGGCACTGAGCTTCGCAACAGATGCGCCGCTCCTTTAAAATTTGAACCCATATACACAAGCCTACAGTCTCCCTCTAATTTACTGAAGCTTTCGCGCCTCGATCGCCCCCCGGTGACCGGTCCCAGTATAGCCGCCCCTCTGTTTTCTCTAATGGACGCGAGACAAACTAAACAATAAAATTACACTTCAAATATTCTTTCCCCAAAGTTAGTTTATGTCATTGAAGGCAGTTATCATCACGATGATTTCATTTCAAGTGTTCGTTTTTAAAATAAGTTTAGTTTTAGTTAGTTATCTGACGCTTTAAAAACGGGGGGTGTGACGTCATGATTGACAGCTGAGACTGACGGCTCTGAGTGAAGTTGTCACTGAGGCACTAACAGACTTTTTTCGGAATTTTTGGGAGCAGATTGCTGCTTTAGCTTTAATTTCTACATTTCCATAACTGTTTATTTCACACCAATATAATTAATTGTTCTGCATCCGCGAGAGTGTGGGCGGGCTTTTGATATCGCAGCTGTACTTCCTGCTCTACTTCCTGCGCTCTACTGCGCAACTCTGGTCCCGAAATCGCTACTGCGCAGACTCGGTCCCAAGATGTCAGCGCCGTGCACCCCCGCCTGAAAGCTTCAAATATGGCAAGTGGAAACGGATGATGTCGAGTTGTCCATATTTTTTTACGGTCTATGATATACACCGACGGCGGCATTCGACGCCTGTCAGCGGCGATTAAATGTATATTTCCCTCAAATCGTGAATGTACATACTGATTTCACCCTGTGCCACAAGATACACTCATCGTGCAGCTCTTCTGTCAGAAGTCGATTCAAAATTGAGCTTGCGCCCGGCGCGTATATAATGTTCACGTCTGCCTGGTGTGAGATCCCTGAGACACGGCGCTGAGCTTCAGTCTGGTGTGCGACCCTCTATAGGCACAATCGGCTTAAGAATGTGCATATAAACGCACAAAGTGTTCTTTTCCTCACTAGGCAGGTATTGTTTTTAGGTTAATTTATCAAAATGTTATTTTATATATTTGTGTAAGTAATGACTTCGTAACCTCTAGATGATTCGTAGTGCACTGAGCAGTCTGTTGACGGTTTTAGCAGTTTGTCCGTTTGTTGTGCACTAACAGACCACTTGAAGAATCAGAACTGAGTTTGAAGGGAGCCATGCAAAAATATAAATGAATGATGCACAGTTCTGCACTAAGCAAAGTTATGTCTGGGATTTTCTTTATGTGGGTTCATATAGGTGGGGGGCAGAAAAAGTTTGGGAACCACTGTTAACCTGTGCAGTCTCAACATATAATATACTACTGCCTCTATTACTAAAATTTTGTTGTTTTGTGTCTTAATACTGTTGTATGCTAACCCTATATCTCCAGATGCTGCAGCAGAGGCAAACGTGAGTGTTAAGACAGAGGTAAAGCATCTTACCAGTGCTGCCACATAGACTTTGTAGACGGGGTCTGCGCAGACCATGGAGAGCACACTACAGCAGGACTCCACCACCACGTCTCCGGACACCTCCCCCGCAGCTGTGCCCAGCCCCACCCCTGCGCCCGCCCCGGCCAATGAATGCTCGCCGTTGGCCAACAGGAGGGCTCCGCTCACGTCATGTGACAGCCGCCGAAGGGCCATTTCCCTGATGTTCCAGTTCCGGGAAAAGAGACAGCCTACCAGCTCTAAACCAAACACCTGAGAGAGAGAGCATGAACACAAAACCACAAAGAGTAAGTCAGTTTACGTCATTGCAGTGTCATATTATTTATGACACTGCATATATTATTTACTGCAATTTCAAAAGAATTCAAATAGAAACAACAAAGATTTCTTACATTGGGACATTGTTGGTTTTAATAAAATCTTTATAAATTGAACGTAAATGAAAAATACTACTATTATGTAGTCTTACGATGTAGTAGCCTTTTTGCATTGCAGTAATGACAACTTAGAAAATATGTTAGTTTATGTGAGTTTCCCTAAAATATAGTTGGTTATATACTTAGTTAGTTATAGGAACCAGGGTGGTTCCCGGAGAACTAAATGTTCTCCATGGTCCATTTTCCAGGTTGAATTCGCACTGCCAGTAGGAACTTTGAAATGACGTAGGCCGTGCTTGTTATTGCGTCTTATTTTTACAGCACTTATTTTCAAATGTTGCTAGCTGAACAGAAACACATAATATTTATCTTGGTCCCCTCAAATTTGTGTTGGATTTTCTCCCTAGATTGTCCATCCATCTCTGTTTTCCATGTTAGTGGAGTTAGTTTGTGGAGTAAATATATATAGGCTATAAACTGCATTAAAAAAATACAAATAAAAAAAGGCAGATGCAAGCGTTGTTTCGCATGTTCCGCCAAACAGCGTAAACTTACGTCAATGGTAGTTCCTACTGTGTACTGTGCAGTGGAAAAAAATGATTCCCAGTTCCTGCAGTGTGAACACACCAAAAAGCATTACTTCCGCCATTGGTTCTAGGAACTATGAAAAGGTTCCTCCGGTGCGAAAGCTCATAATGGGAACCTCTCTTCAAGGTACAAAATTAACCTACAGTTAATTCTACAAATGTCACAAAGTTGTCAGTTATCGACTCGAAATCACTTTCTTACACATGGACAACTGGGTCTCATTTAGGTTGTAGAATGCATGAAAGCCACATTCTTTTTGTTCATGAATGTTCACTTTAATGAGTTCTGTCTTAAGACCTGATTCACGATCTTGTCTTCGTGTATAGCAGTTGAGCGCACCTTGATCCAGGGTTCGGCGAGCTCGGTGTATGTCTGGGGGATGTGCTGCACGCCATACTGTGGAAGAGAGAAGTCACCCTCCTGCCCCGCTCTAGAGCTCTCAGTCTGAAGAGATGAAGACGATGAAGAAGCAGCAGCTGTTTGACTCTGGGAGCGGTTTGTTGTGCTATCCACTGTAGATGATGCCTCATAACTACACACACAAATACACAGACATGATAAGTAATGATGCAGAAAATTCAGCTTTGGTCACAGAAATAAATTACATTTTACAATACATTTACACAGAATATTGTTATTTTAAATTGTAATATTTCACAGTATTACTGTTTTTACTGTATTTATTTAAAAAAATGCAGCCTTGGTGAGCAAAAGAGACTATCAAAAAGACACTTTTGAATGGTAGTGTATGTAAATAGCTTATGTACCTACTAAAGAATGATACCACTGCCGTTTGGCTAACTTGTTTCTTATTAGCAGATAATACATTTAAATTCAATTTAGTTAATTTTGGGCTGCTGGCAAGCCATGTAAAACAGTACTTTTGTAGTATGGCTTATTATTGTACACAACTTTGGGGAGATTTTAATTTAGGGTCTAATTCTCTGCGTCTTAGCCTGCATATTACTAGGATATTGGCTTATAAGGCACATATTAATGCCTTATTCTGCATGACCATATTCTACATTACTTACTCAATACCTAAACTTAACAACTACCTTGCTAACTATTAATAAGCAGTAATTAAAAGTTTATTGAGGCAAAAGTTAATCTAAAGTGTGACCACAAACTAAATTTTTTGGCAGAAAATAATGGCCCTGTGGTACAAACTAAACGTGTTCTTGCAATACAGTGGTTTATACTAATGGCTGCCACTGTGTCTCATAACACAACAAAACACGCATGTTTAATAAGTCTAACAATATCCCAAAAGGCAAAAAAACTAATCCATGGTTTATGTTCTTTTAAACTGAGATGGTAAGAGCATGATGCATGATGTCTGAATGTGCCAACCTCTCGACAGTCATGCCATCTTGCATTCAGCCAAGACAAATGGAGGGGATTTACTTTATGAAATTAGAATAATTGCAGCTTCCTAAAGAAGAAACAGCAGGGTTTGGTTTCGGGCATCATTGTGTGTGGGGCAAATCTCTGGATGGTTTGAGGGGAGCTGGAAAACACCAAAAACCAACTAGCTGCTAGCATGTCAATCCCGGGCAGACACACAAACATGGCTGGTGCCGGGCTGTCTCGCTTACCTAACCGCCAGAGAGGAGTGGCCGTCCCTGACCTCTACATGACCTCATCTCAGTCTCAAATCCTAAAAGCAAATACAAACAGGAGAAATCCCACAGGAATACGTCCAGAATGAAGACGGATGACTTCATCTGTTTCGCCGCACAATCATTAGCGCTGGATTTGAGACGTGTGCTTGCCAGCGTTCTTAACCTACATCTGTGCTTGTTTGGGCTTGTTGGGTCCAATTAGCATCCTGCCTGCTTGCTTTTATGTAGGACTCTTCTCATGGGTCATGAAAATATTCCTGATGTTCTCTTCTGAGAAAATGTATGCTCATAAAACATCTGTAACTCAAGCGCCCAGCTTTAAACATGAACCGTTGAATTCTCTAGGCTTTAAAATCACGCTTCTACATCTTTACCTGTAAAAATCATGTGACTTCCACTTGGCTCTACACAGAGGGCAGATTAATGTATCGTGATTTCTCCGGCACTCCTCAGCCCCTGAAAAACAAACAGTACACAAGAGATGTTCTCATAACTCATTATTACATGAAGGCTGTCAGGGGATATAGGGTAAGGATGCTCAATCAAACAACTTGTCAGAATTCAAATTATCTTGTGATGATTCTTCCTGTAATATAACAGGAATGTAATCTGACAATGTATTATGACAGATTTGTGCTATATTTAGCCTTTTTTTACAGCATTAACCTATTGGATATGTTTTGGTAATTCAAATATCCGTAAGGGGGTGTTCATACATGACACTTTTGTACTCCTGCATTATTACTGCAGAATATTTATTTTTATTTGTCATTCTGCAACAATCTCTGGTTACGTTGCTGCCTGTTTTTCTGTGTTTTTAGCTTGAGGGGAGATCATTTGAAGAGCTCTGTAATAGAGACAACAAATGAGCATTTGCAAAACGGAGAAAGAACATTTAAAAGATCTTCCAAAGCCTTTATTTTTGACACTATCTTAATATTTATTGTATTTATTGCCATATAAATAGCTGTGTTTACATGGACCCTAATAATCTGTTCTCGTTATTGAACTAGTGGCGCACAGACTATAAAAGTCACATGTAACCATGTCAATCAGAATGATTTAGCCATATTTAAAATTTCATCCGGATTCTAAGGGGTGGTTTAAACCTTTTGTAACTGTGACGTGAAACAGGACAACGTTCTACCAGTCCTTGTTTTGGACTCATTAACAAATGGCTTGTTTTGGCCACGGGAAAGGGCGTTTTCACTCCTTGATAAATATAAGCTGCACGCTACAATGCATCATGTGATCGTTGTTTCCCAATTAGGACTAAAATGTATGTGTATATATATATATTATATATATATATATATATATATATATATATTAAGTCTCTTTAAAAAAAGGAAACTCTGCATATTCACAGTGATCTATGTCAAAAAAATCTATTTCTATTTGAAGCTTGTGAACAAATAAATGTGCACATCCCTTTATTTAGCATTCATGTAAACTATATTCGGATTCATCAAATGGTATGAATTAATTTTGATTGAATCAAAAGATGTCCATGCAAATGTAGGTAGTGTCTTTATTAGCAGACGTAGATTTGAAGAAGATGCAATCAAATTTGAGCACCTAAATGCTTGGTTTATGTAGAGCACTAGGGTAGCTGAAAAAAATGGGCAGAAAAATATTCAACATGTCCACTCTGGACCAGATACAAAGTATTGTGTCCCACAAGTGACTCTTTGAATTGCCTGCTGTGCTTGAACTCTTCTATATGAACTTGCACAGTGACTGGAGGGAAATAAATCCCTTCCTTCTAATGGATAAATGTATATGATATGCTTTAAGACAGACTAGTCACTTACCGTGACTACTCTAAATATCATAGTAGGTGATGTTTTGATAATCTGATATAGGACCACTGATATTTTTGCTTGGTACTCACATATAGACATGCAGTGATGGTGGAGTTTGTTTCTGCAGCCCTCTTCACAAACTGTCAGACTTTCCTCATCTAGCATGTCCAACAGACAGATAGGACACATCTGCTCCTCCTCATCCTTCATACTGGTCACAAAAGTAGACACACAGGCACAGTTTTAAAAGTTACTAAGACAAAGGGTGAGTGGTTTTTAACTATGCCTATTTAAAAGTGTCTTAAAAACGTGATGCTCATGATGTAAGGTGCTAAAAAACAAACAAGACTCTTCACATCAAACATGGGATTAACTACAATAAAAAAATAATAACCCAGTACCAGCCCTAAAATCATGGATGATAGGGTCTCTTAACAAGAGCAAGTAAAACAAAATCCACAGTCAGGGATAGCCTAACATTACATTCATCACCAGTTCAACAAGGTAAGTGGCTCTCGAGCATTACAAACCTGCTTTCATTGCTGGATGGGGAGGCACTGGAGGTACATGACGTGTGAGAGTTGGACATGCGGGACACAAACTTCTGGATGGTGCTACGTGAGGGAGCTTTGATGCGTGAGCTGCGGCGACTGTGATACTTCTGAAACAAGCTCTCCACCTGAATGAAATCAAACCATTAATGTTCTGAGTGTGAGGAATGGCACAACGCTAGCTGTGGGGCTTTGGCTGGATTAGAGTCACCTCACCTCAAAGTTCTTGAGCGTCTTGCGCCAGAGCAAGGGGTCTGACGGCTCCAGCTGGAAGACTCGGAGCATGACGAAGAGCACGTGGATGCAGAACGTCCCTCGGCCACAGCTACAGGTCTGATCACAAACAACACAATGTGACAAAATTACAAAATACAATAATACAAAATCATATTATGAAGTATAACTTAATATTATGTAAGTGAAAATTTTAGTAAAGTATATAATAATATATTAGGCAGACCAGTTTTTATAACAACACAGTGGCGTTTGTTTTTACATTAAAAAAATAAATAAAATTAATCTACAGATTAGGCTCCACAAATACCAGGGCTGGCCCCCGACTAAAGATTTTACTAGTCGACTAGTATTGGTTCAGTTAAGCCATTAGTCAACTTATCTCACGTTTATATTAATTGAATTACTTAAATATAATGGGATAGAATATTTGGCTTGTTACACGCTCAAGTGCACACACATTTATTATTAAACTAGAGTTTTTTTGAGTCCGTGTCAACTGCAAAGATGAAGTTGACGATGGTGACATGTAGGGGTGTGACGGGACACTTATCTCACGGGACGAGACACGAGATCGGGTTCACGAGAACGAGATGAGACAAGATTTTTTACATAGTATTTTTAAGAAATCCGCAATGATGAAATGTATGACTAGAAATTAAGAATTGTTTGCAGGTGCATTTGAAATGTCATCTCTAATTAATCATCTTGTAATGAATGCAATTTCATTTCTACTTACTTAATATTAATTATCATATAAAGTAAAAGACAACAGTACTGTACTGTATTCTTTCCTGTATGATTGTCTTTTCAGACCTAAGAACTGCACACGATCTTCTTTTGACCTCCTAACTGAACTCCTTCCCACAAATTGATCATACATATTAAGTATAAACAATAACTCTTTTCTTCAAGCATAGAACCTACAGATACAGATTTAAGAGTGATTACAACCATCTTTTAATTTTGGGAGAAATTCTCATGCTTCAGGGAGCCGCTTTCAAACAGCGGTAACGTATTGAAATTGTGTTTGAATGCGCATTCCCGTTTACTTTAAATTTCGCGATCATGTGTATACTCTGTGATTAGGGAGCAGTGGTGCTGAACGGAACGTGCAGTTTAAAATATAAGTCTGCCACCTCTGCTCGCAACGAATCCTCCGCCACGGTCTTGACCACTAACATGTAACACACACACACAGAATGAGAGCACTTCAACACGCAACACACTCATAACACACGCTTGTCTTCTCGTCGTGTGATCACTGCTGCGAACACCTCGTTCTAGATGAGCTGATGGAATTGAAGTGACTGTTATGATAATCCACATGAATGAAATAGTCTTTATTTCTATAAAATGAAAAACTAGAGTCAGTGGACATGTAATATAAACTTCACGTTCACACTCTGTTATGACCAGGTCATGAGAATATGAGGAGACAGCTTTTCACCTTGACGAGAACTCTCGCCACAGTTTAGTCTCGTGGCACGAGATCTCGTCACATTCCTAGTGACATGCCATCTCTGAAGTGGACATGCTCCAGTTCACAGAGACCAAGATGGCAGAAAGCATATCCAATTTTTTCCCTTCACAATGTTTTAAAAATACCAATATGAATACCACAAGTACCCACCATTTACGCTCCCTCATGGATTGCGTCACTTCCTGTGTTTTTTCTTCTTCCTGTAACTAACTGACTAATACAATTTTGGTCAACGGGAAGCCTCTTCTCGTCGGCTAATGTTTAACCACCTATCAGGGGGGCAGCCCTAATAAATTCTATAGTTTGACATACAGAAACCAACCATAGTCAACGGCAGGACAAACATGGTTTCCCTGCGGTGTCTCAACACACTTCAGACTCCATGAAATCGATTAACGATCTTAGTTTTCTTTCTTTACTTTAATGATGTATGATGACACTAAAATATGGCAAACATTTTCCAACTAGTTGTTCTAGTTTAAAGCCTACTTCTATTATGCATTTCTTCTCACATAATACAATCATTTCAAAGTATCAGTTTATATGGCAATTGATGTGTCAAGGGCCTTGTAACCTTTAAGGGGTTTTCTTTGACAGGTACATGGTTTAAGACTTATAAATATTGGACATAGGGACATAGCATACCTGTGGCCCAATGAACACCCGGAATTTGTTGTCAGGACTATCTCCGCCAATCAAGAATGAATTGGGTCCTATTTGTTGCAGCAGATAGAGGCGGGCTCTCATGACCTTGTTGACCCTGCGGTTGGTCTCCTCTGGACTATATGGGGAAAAGCCATCAGGGGAGGGAGCTCTGCGAGGGGGCGTAACCCTGCCGCTCTGTAACGACACATTTAGACCAAAATATCAGCTCCATGGCAAAACCGATGTTGAGAGTTTAAGACCACCTAAATGCAAAATGTAACAGACTTCTAGATTTATTGTACTTTTTAAAATTTAATCCATGAAAATTATTATTGTTTCTTTATTAACGACATGTCAGCAAAAATACAATCTTCGTGGCAAGAACATGAAGTAAAAACAAGTGAAAACAAATCAACAAAAGATTGCTACTCATTTAACCAACAAAAGATTACTACAAGACAAATATTCTAATACATTGAATTTCTAATGACATGAACAGCACCTAGTAAAAACAAATGGATCATACATGCATTTGAAATAACAAAAAACAACAACAACAACCTTATACTAGGATTTATTTCATGTAACCTATATCTGTGGCATTCGTCCCATTCCATCTGCCACTTGTTATGGATATAGGAATTACTGGTCTAAGGTCAGAGGGTGGAATTTGACACTGAAATGCATTGCTGTTAAATTTAACCGGTTGATGGAAAAGCAGCATTCTAAAAACACATTCTAAAAAATCTAAGCGATTTGTAATAAGCCATTAAGATTTATTCACTGTATTTCAAAGTGCCCACAATAATACAGTTGTTCATCAACGGCACATGTCTATTCACAATGACTTTTAGGGTGAACTAGACTGGCAGAAACCCTGGTCGAAGTACATTTGCAAAACACTCATCTATACGAACAACAAAAATCCTGCCACAAGAAGACAATAGAAATGTGACAAACTCACAGGCACTGGGGACCCTCTTCGTCTGCGCAGCCCAGGAGAATCAGGCTTCCCAGCAGTCTTTGTGGAGGACGATGAGGAGGAGGATGCAGCTGAGAAAGAGGAAGGTCCAGGAGAAGGGCTACGATGGCCTCTGCTTTGAGAGGAAGATGAGCTGTGACCGTCGCTTCCCGCCTCGGTGCCGTCAGCTCTCAGAGGAATGGGCTTCACTACCTGAGATACGGACACAAGAAAATCAAAAACTATTTCCATCCATGTCAAAACAATCCCCGCTCACACGGATCCATGAAAACTAACGCTGTATGCTGAGCCAATGCTGAGCCAGTAGATTGCAATTTTACTTTGTAAAGAAACACTACGCACCTTTAAACTGAATACGTAATACACAACACCACTGCTTTTGTGAAGATAACGGTACATAACGGTATATACCCGTTTGCAAAAGTTTGCATTTTTCAAGCCCTCAAAAAACTTTTGTCATGTAAATGAACAGCAAAATAAAGTTTTCCATTTTTAGTTGAAATTTGTCATGTAAACGGCCCCTTAGTGTCTAGCCACAGTGAAACTGCAGCGGAGCGTTCAAGCACACAGTGTGAAAGTCCGCCAACAGGGTCAGTTGTTCTAATGGTTATGTAAGGAAGGCCTGCTGCTCTCAGGAGGAGACGTTCCACTTCAAAATGTCTTATTTCCTGTTCCTTACTCCAACCGGTTTTCAGCTATTTTTGGTAACAGGGCATCTGAGCCAATGATTCAACCATTAACAACAATATTTAACTAGTTCATTAATCCAGGGATTTAACTGTTAACAGTAGTAATGTAGAAAAATCAGTAATGTGCTGAAGAATCAGAAATGATGCCATATGAATAAAATGGAAGACAACGGAGACAATGTGCTCTGACTATTACCCCTTTTCCACCAGAATGAACCGTGTGCTAGTTCAGAGTCAGTGCTAGTGCCAGTTCAGAGTTGGTTCAGCTTGCGTCACTTTACGCCTCATCTTTCTCAGCAACACTAGAGGCAGCGGGAGATACAAACTCACCAGGCTTGTTCGGGATGCATCGGTGCTGCGCAGACTGATCTGCGAATGTTATCAAATGCATCTCGAACAAGCCTTCCATGAACAATGGTTGAAGTTTTGACTATGTAGTATATATTTATTTTAGCGTTACTATTGATGCACATGGCTTTAGGATCCTACATCAGCATAAAAACACAGCGAATCCAACGCATTCATGCAGCTCGCTGTACTTTGTATCGACGGAGATTACATTTGAGCAGCTATTAGCTGCCAGTCACAAGTTTGTGTTCATCTTGTTGGTCATGGTAACCCCACCCCCAGCCACTTACACAAGCGGTTCTTACTTCTAGCCCAGATATGGTTTGGTGCTACTACTTAAGAACCACTTTTCCTGGTTCGGAGCCGGTGCTTTGGGTGTCGCAAGACAAAGCACCGATTTGAAACTAGGCTCTGGCTCCAAACCAGAACCACTACTGCCTTAGTGGAAAAGGGGTATAGACGAGATGATAAATTTAAATTTAGATTTATATAGATAAATATTATATATATATATATATATATATATATATATATATATATATATATATATATATATATATATATATGTATATATATATATATATATATATATATATATAATTAGTCTTATTTTAAACAATTTATTTACCCCAAATAGAAATAAAGTCTTTGTATAATTGACTTCAAGCTAAATACAAAAAAAAACATTTAAAACTAGAATTTAAAGCAGTTTTTTGAAATGGCATTCCTCAAAACAAGCCCTGTTTATAAGCCATGCATGCAAGACCAGATTTTTTTTTAAACAACCTTAATAATAATAATAATAATAATAATAATAATAATAATAATAATAATAATAATAATAATAAATTAAAAAATAATATATTAGAATTTGTGATTTTTAATTATTATTTTAAACATTAGTTAATGCATTAGCTAACATGGACTAGTAAAGATTGGTTGTTTGGTTATTACATGTTTATTGCATCATTGGTCATGTTGTTCATAGTGCATTAACTAGACTTTTGAATGTTAAAATGTATTAGTAATATTGAAATTAACTAAGATTAATAAATGCAGAAATACTGTACGTGTACTAATGTAGTTAACTAATGAAAACTTATAATTGTTACCAACATAATTTTATCAACCTTTTGACACTATTGCAGAAAAACACGAGCACAACAGTAATAGGCATGTGGAAAGCTACATTTCACCACTGGACTGTCTCAACAACTAGTTGACTAATCTTTAGGCCCGAAGCAGGCCCTGTATAATTAGCTTGGTTACTGCTTCACCTGACCATCATGGGACACGTTTCTGCATTTTCATAAGAAGCGTTCTTGTGTTCAAAAACAGCTGGATACAGAGCAACAGGGTTGTTGGAATGCATTTTTTAAAAACTGGCCTATTTTTGACATGGTGCTTTAAAATGAGCTTGTGGCGAGATGTGCAAAAAACAGCCATGGTGTCATGCTCTCGTACCATTGGGCCTCTTCTGCTCCGCCTCTCCAGCCACTCGCTCTTCCAGGTGGGCATACAGGTGGCCTTCAGCTTCTCTCGGATCAAACGCTCCTCTGGCCGGTCCTCCATCTTCTGCAGCCCGCGCAGAGTCTCCTTGCTCTCCATGTCCCGGCTGCAGAATGACAAGAAATCATGATCAGAAATCTGAGCGTTAAAAAGCATTTGCGTGAACTTATTTCACTGTATTTATCCCTTTCCAGAGTATTCAACAGATATTTCCCAGCAAGCATCGCAGACAATTGACCAATATGGACTTTTTGATGGCAAATGCCAATACCGTAGAGAGGAAGGTGGCCGAAGGAAGGCTAATACATGAGATTTAACACTATTTATTAAGTATTTCAAAACTATTTCAAAAGTAAAAAAAAAAAAACATGCAATTAAATGTATATTTATTTTACATAATATATACTAAATTAGAAAAACTATTTTTTTGGGGGGGGGGTGTCAGCAAATTGCAGTGTAGCTCAACTCAATTTCACAGTTTATTTGATATTTCTGTCTAATAATTTATTAGCCATAACTGATAAACAAAAGACAGTAAACTAATGAAGGTGGAGAATGGGAGCTCCTGTGTGTCTACTGGTCAAATTCAAGTTTCAATACTTATCAGCTGATGCGATCAATGAAAGTGCTAAATATCAGCCGACTACTGTGTATAAAACACATGTTGATGTATCTCTCTTGTAGTCCTAACAAAGCTTACACAAAATTTGCACAGTCACATAGCAAAATAAAGATTCACATGTAAAAGCGTTTGTTTGCAGTCAAAGTTGAATGTGATGAGACAGACAATGGTTACAACAAAATTAAAAGATAATCAGCACATTTAAATTTTAAGTGTAAAATGTTTTTGACTATGTAGTATATATTTTAGGTTGTGATGGCTTTTTGTTTAGTGTTTTCCTAATATTGCATGTATTAGTTATTGCTACTGAAAGATATTTGTAATGTAATGTTTTAACATTGTGTGCACCTGCCCGGGGACTGCAGATGGAAACTAGCTTTAGCTAATTCTGGTACAAAACATCTTTTCGTAAGATTAACGTATTTTGTACATTG
Source organism: Pseudorasbora parva (assembly GCF_024679245.1). Taxonomy (NCBI): domain Eukaryota; kingdom Metazoa; phylum Chordata; class Actinopteri; order Cypriniformes; family Gobionidae; genus Pseudorasbora; species Pseudorasbora parva. The sequence goes on along the minus strand of NC_090194.1, from coordinate 20,554,834 downwards.
TCCCGGACAAATAAACTAATTAAATAAATGAAATAAATAAGTCTACAACACTGGCTTCACTGGCTGCAGTAGTGAATGTATTAATTTAACACACTTTTCCAAAGCGACTTATAAAAGAGGAACAACACGTGATATTTATCATATGTAGTCATAAATGCAAGGCATGAATAAATTACTCTTATTTTCAATTAATTGGTCAGGAAAAATGTAATGCGATTTGTTTGCTGGTTAGTCCAGTTTTCCAAATTACATCCATTGATGAGGGAAAGTCACATTGAGTTTTTTGTTGCGTATCGAGGGATTTATTCGGTAATCAGATCTTATCAGAATATTACAATGTAATTCGTCTTTTACAAAACCAGTTACAATTTTATTAACTGACAAATGCAACTGAAAAATAACATGAAACTCTCTGAAATGCATCCTAATTGGAACATACACTTGAGTTTTCAAAATAATTTACAATACATCATTTTAACACATTTCATCGATAAATCATATAATTAATAATTTGACAGATAAAATTGATCCATATGCAACGCATGTATCGTTACACCTCTGTTAAACGATTGCATGTCAGTGTATCAAAGTGAGGTGCAACAAATATGCTGAAACGAGTTGTAATAAATGGTTCTAAAACTGAAGATTCCATGTTACAAGGACGTATTTTTACATATAGTGAAGGGAGGAAACAGCATTAAGAACAGTTATCTCTTGCCAACTTACCAATCATGCTTCAATTTACACAAGATGAACATCACAACTGAGGGTCTCATTAAACATCATTAAGTGAATGGTGGAAAAGCCCCTGAACCGCCCAACAGAGACAGACAGAGTCACAGACCGAGATTAAGATTGAGAAAGAAAGACTACGACAGACAGACAGACAGACAGACAGACAGACAGACAGACAGACAGACAGAGTCTAAGCACCAGTTTGACGCTGCGTGTCCACATGTGGTGGCATGATGGGGAAAGAGCATCTCGTTCCGTAATGAGCAGCAGGATCACGGGTAACCCTTCAACTCTTTCGGGCTCCTCAACAAGCAGCAGCGAGCGCTGCATAACAATAACAACCCTGGACAGGAAAGCCAGACTTCCTGTGCTCCCCCAGCAACATCAAATGAGGAAGTGCAATGACGTCAAAAACAGCAACTCTTTTGCAGAAGCGTTATCTGCTGACCAACTAATTGTTAGCGCTCTGGCAAAAACTAAAATTGCAGATATATCACATTACCGTTTTTTTCTTCTAATGCAGAATACAAACTCTGAATACGATCTTAAAATTTACATGAAGATTAGCTGTGAAGTTTTTTTTTTTATTGTGTCTGTAGTAAAATGACCGTATTCTGCTGGAAGAGCAGAAATATGACAACAACTGCTTGTGTTTTCACTGGACTGGCCAGCTGGTCAATTAACGGTTGTTAATAATGGAGAATAGGCACGGGCGGGTATTTGAAAGTGACACTAATGATCGACCATGTAAGCAAAATGAGTTCTGTGACTCTTACAGTTGCAACACAAATGCACAAGGTGACTTGCAGTTCAATGCAGCAACATTCAACACTTTTCCCCCTTTCAAACTGCTAGATGCAACTGAATATAAAAGTGTGCAGAATCTCAACATATGAACCTAACTGTTTAAACTTGACATGATGTATTAAAAACAAGTCCAGCCGTTGTTTCAAAACAGAATGTCAAGCCAACAGGACGATAATAACGGTGTTAAAGATAATTATGGTAATTTGCAGAAAGGGCTTAGAGATGCTTTGAGTTTTTTTTACCAATTGAGTTCACAAGATCAACATGATGCCTTATGTTTTGAGTTTATAAATTGTATAGGGCTTAACATGAAAATGGAAAGGGAAAATATGTTACTATGTAAATTCAAATAATAACTTTTCACCTCTCACCAGCATTTAAGTAAAATCCATCCATCCATCCTTACCAGTATGTAATTAACTGAGGCTGTGAATCGATTACATTTGAGTAATTGCTCACACAGGCTTCTTTGATTAAATTTCACAACATTAAAAATTAGTCACAGAACACATGAAGCAAGCATATATTTTAAATAACCAATTCTAGTTTTACCAACACATCAGCATTATTTTACAGTGCTGTTCACCATGCATATACTATGTTCCTTTTCCTTACCACAATAATTACAATAACTGGGTAATAACTAGATACGAACCCTGAACCAACCCCTAAACCTAACCTTATCTAATTTAGTTACCTTATATTAACCAGTACATTCTTAGTTAAGTACACTGCCATACTGTAAAATAAGGTGCAACCAACCAATATATCTAATAAACGGCATTTTTAGCCATTAAACATTATGTTTCAAAGCCATCATTAACATTTTATAAACCTAACAGTACATTTTCTGATTGTAATTTATTAACAATTACAGGACATAATAAACCATAACTTTTAATTTAAATAAACACAAACACAAATAATAATGCCTACTAGGGCTGCACGATTTGGGGAAAATATATAATTGTGATTATTATGGGTAAAATTGCGATTGCGATTTAAAATGTGATTCTTTTTTTTTTTTTTTTAATTACAAATTAAAAGTGTGTGTATATAAAAAAAATGTTTATATATTTAATACTAATAATTATTATTATGATTATCATTACTGCTAAAAATATTATTACAAATAAGAAATATTACCATTACAATAACATTTTCATAATTACAAATAAAAAAATAGAGTATGTCAGAATAAATATAACAATATAATACTCATACTAATTATTATTATTATTTTAGTATTATTTTACAGAAAATGGATTTTACAACAACAACAACAAAAAAAAACTGCTGGGTTACCTATTAATATGCAGACAGCCTATGACTAAAACTAATTAGAAAGGTCTAAGCCTAAAGAGTTAAAAAAACAAAAAACAAAAAAAAGCAATTATATATATATATATATATATATATATATATATATATATATATATATATATATATATATATATATATATAATAAAAATTTGTGTTGTTTATCTGTGATATAATTTCTTAAAGTCTATGTCTTTAATATGAAATATGAATGAATCTTGTGCATCCACTGTGGGGGAAAAAAAAAAACTCCTGTACATTGAAGAAAAACATGGATTGTCCTATAAATCTATAATTGTTTAAGTTTATTAAGTTTTAAAATGAATTAAGTATTATTTTCTTATTATTTATTACCTAAAGTTTTTAATTCATACTGAAGGCCAGAGGGCGCCCTCGAGCGGAAAACGCCACATTTGCCTCAAAGAAGTAATGACGTTAATTTTCAGGAAATTTCTGATGTGAAGCCATGTGTGAAGCTAACGCTGTAAACAGGAGATAGAAACGCTTTGATTAAACATCATGACAATAAACACGACTGAAGCAAAATATGGTGTATTTGAGTTCTTCAAGCCGTCAAGGGTATTTTCATAATAATAAAGTATATTATAATGCAGTGCTGATTGACATAGACCTCATCACTGAATAAAATCTCATAAAATAACGCATTGTATGCCTCATTCTGTGATGAGAAGCCACATCAGCTCACAAACACTCGACTGACGATATGAAGTAAGGTAAAACATTTCATTAAACGTTGTCTTTTGTTGAACAGTTTATGAACGCTTCACTAGTTTGTGAAGATGTTTGACTCGTGTTGCTTTTTCAAACGCACGTTATAAGCGACTCAAACTCTCAGTCTTTCAGACGGAGCAGCGTTACTCCTGATCACAGAGCCGATCTTCGCTAACACACAGGGCATTTATTTATTTCATTAAAATCGCAGCGTTTGAGCTTTCATAAATCGCACAAGCCAAATCGCGATTGTGGTTCGATTACGATTAATCGTTCAGCCCTAATGCCTACATAAATTAAATGTCACATTTAAATTTGGATTTATTTAGCTTATGATATTTGATGTTAAACAGCAAATATAGAATGACAGAAATTAACCTTATTTTTTTCTAGTGACTGATAACATCTACATTTTCCAGTTGGCCGAATTGAAATTCTGTGAATTGATGCAATTTAATTCACAGAAATTAAATTCGGCCAACTGAAAAATTTAGAGGTGATGAATTATATCACTTGCGAGATGATAACTTGAAATTGAATTGGAGACCTGAATTTATTTTACAGTATATTTTATATATATAAATATAATTTAATTATAATATCAATAAAAAACATGAAAATTGGTACCCCTAGTTCAGAGATTGCTGTTTTGTTCTTTCTTTGTTCATTCTTCGTTCGAAAACCATTATTATTTTCCTTGATTACTTTAAATATTCAAATAATTTAACATTCTAAAACTCTAATGCTGCTATTATCATGAAATACATTAAACACTTCAAGCATCACTCTTAATTTGTATCCTTGTTCTAGCAGGTTTATTTCCATTCGTTGCAATATGTTTCTTTGTTGGTTATTACTTACATGCCATTATTGCAATTTCATTAGTTAATATTTACATTAACATGTATCTTTTAAAATAATGTGTGTTCATTAGCATGTGGTAACAGCACGGGTATGCAGAATAATGAAATGCGAACGCAAAATGAGGAATTGATCTCGTTGCTCAACAATGTTTTCATAAATGTTTAAACTGCAGACGGTGTCAAGTTTTCCTTTGTATGGACACATTGCTTGTGCTGACATAAACACTAATTCTCACACATTCTTCAATGTTCTGGATGAGAACCGTGCGGCTTTAACGTGACCGCAAATGGCAACACTGTAAGCGTGCAAGTACACAACAGAGCACCTCACTCCCACACACAAAAAAAAGGAGCTCTCACAAGCCTGAGCCAGCCACAACGAAACCGGATAGCAGGAATTCACCATCTTTACTTTGAATGGGAAAGTCGGTGGTGGCCAACCCCTGCCTCTCAGATAACAGCTATCCCACAGTGCCATGGGGCAGGAACAAAGAGGCATTGTGGGCCACGCAGGTGGGATGTGGAAGAGCCAGCGGCTGGGAATCCATTTCAAGTCTCCACGTAAGCCTAGACTGCAGGCCTGTAGCTGTGCACACCCTTTCTCATGGGCCGCGGTGCTCTCAGCGCTCGGGTTACTGCCAACACAATGAGTGCGTCTCTGCTGGAGGGGAGCTGAACACTCAGACGTTAAATCAAGACTCCAAATATCCACTGAACTAACCAGCACTCAGCACAGGTAACTAAACAAGCCGCAAACCTTTCTACAAAACAAAGCAAAAATAACTGCTAAACCGTAATGGCAGGCGTATGGTGAAACGCTCAGAGCTTTGACCATCAACCCAACATAAAGCAAAGCCTTTGTTTAGACTCCAGCTCCGCAGAGACTGAGCATTTAGCATCATGAGGAGCATCCTGGGAGGATTTCTTAAAACAGAATTCAATGAGTTCAGATGATGGAGACTTGTTGGCTGAGCTGTGTTCTACTTCAGGGATGGGATAACTTGCACTGTCCTGCAGAGTTTAGCTCCAACCCTGATGAAAACTAACTTGTCTGTAGCTTTCAGGGTTCTTATACATTTTTCACTTCAAAATATGGAATTACAAATTACATACTTCTCCATGCTTTTTTTCCTCAGGGGAAAAATTCATAGATTTTCTCAATTTCATTGATTTTCTCAAAGTGACAACATACAGAGCCCCTTTGCCTTATAACCCATTGCCTTTGGCTTTTAGCTTGCTCAGTTGGGGACATAAAATATTTAATGATAAAACTTTCTCAAATTCTGTTGCACTATTTTTCTGTTACCATTGTGAGGCTGCTTTGAAACAATCGTCACTGTAAAAGGGGACTTGCGTCACTGCCATCTTACTATGAAGAAAATGAGAGAACATGATCAAAATTTGGGTACTACCTCTAATATCAAGGCCTAATGTCCAATTTAACACATCCTCTGTGGCGGCAAAGAAACCATGACACGAAATGGGCTGATGGCACAATACAGAAGTGTGCATCGTCCTATTTGCCAAGATCAAGGGTCAATAAAAAGACTGGTACTATGAAAAGAGTTAAACATTTAGCTTTTCTTTATATTTCAAGGCCTTAGATCTTTTTTAACGCATAGTCTGTGGTGGCCAAGAAACCACACAGCGAAATGGGATGATGGCTCAGTGTGTACTGTCCTATATACTTAATGGTTTCTCGAGCACTGACGAAAGTCTGTATATGTTTATTTTTTCAAAGTGTCCTTTTATAGACTCTGTAACACGGTGCTAAGAATATTGTGAGAAGAAACCCAAAATGCTTATAACCTGCATTTTTGCTTACTAAAATATTCATTCATCGTGTTCGACAATCACCAAACAGAAAAATAATTTAAATAATCACTAAACAGCTGCCAAGATAAAACACCTTTGATTATTAAATTCTTAATTTTCTATTATAGAAAACTAAATTGGGACAATAGTATGGGAATGCTAATATTTTTCCATACTTTTCCAAACTGCATTATTATTTTTTTATTATTAAAGTAAATATGAATTTATTCTAAGCACGAGGCATTTAATTTAAAGCAGACAATCCTGCGACTGACCACGGGCATCCCTGCTCTCGTAGAATCACAAAACTCACTCCTCCACCAGGAATAAATCAATATCCGAATGAGTTTTAACACTGCAAATGTATTTTTATGGACATCCACATGAGAAACAATGAGAACACGAAGTGTGGTGACCGATTGCTATAGCGCCTCCGATCAAGCAAAGCGGAACATTCATCTCTTCTGCTTTAGATACAGCATAAACATGAACGAACATCAGAAAGATGCCATACAACTTACAGAAAGGAATCATGTTTTAACGTAATCACTCTGTATTTTACCCAATGTCAATAAAACGGCTTATAAATAAATGTCATATAACGTCATGTTGACCTCAGAAAAGCCATTCAGTCACCATGAACTCGATAGTCAGCTAGAAAAATTCATGAGATGAGCATTTTTTAAATAGTGTATTCATATTTTGGTAAATATTTGCACTACATTAAATATATTAATAATATTTTATACTTTTACATAACCCTGTTCTTTAATGTTTAATATATGTTTGAATATATCCATCATGAAATCAAATCGAAAAAGACTTGTCAAATGTGTCAATGCCCTACAATAAACTGCTTAAAAAGTGGTAACATTATCAAATGTTCTGTAAAGTTTAAAGCACATGATCATATCCCATTGCGCCACAACACAAACATGGCTCTTTTTTGGCAGCAACACACTGGACTGGCTGCAGGAAGCCTTGGAAAATACATTTTTGTTTGGTGGCCATTTCTGAAACCACCCACCACTGTCCTGCCAACATCTCTAACAACCACGTTTAAGGAACTAGGACAGGCATGAAGTATTAGTGTCTACTGCTGTAGTGAAGATAATCAAGTTTCCTTGCCTTTAAGCATGACGGGGGCGTTAGAGACCAAACTTTGTCACGCTTGTCCACCAGGTTCCGGCTGTAATGTGAACTAGCACATGCAAAGAGCTGCTAACTGCCACTGACATGAGCGTTACCACGATATCATCACATTCAGTACAGTCGAACTGGGTCACACTGTGAAACTAGGAGAGCTTTCAATCACTGCACAAACTGGCTTACCGTACACCTGAGAGCAGGGGAGAAAAAACCCCCTGGGTGGAAACGCTCACGAAATGACTGCTCTCCTATTATGTTGTTTCACAAAAAAATATACCATCTAGGAAACGTAATATACCTGTGATCATGTGTACTGGTGCAAGCCATAAGGTGTCAAATGGTCATGTGATGCTATTTTAAAAGCTAATTATTTTGATTATTGGTGTAATAGAATGGGTTAACATTAAACTTTAAATGTTCAAAAAACATAACTGCTGCTCTATTCCCAGTCTGTCTGAAACGTGCCGATTTCTACAAAGCCCCTCCTTCTGAAAAGCTCAGTGTGCTATGATTGGCCAGCTGAGCCAGTGATTTGAAACCTCATCTTTCTTTGCGTATGCCTTTAGGCAGGCATTATGCTAATATTTCACACTGCGATGTGGACGTTTGAGGAAGTAACATCTGGACTTGGATCAAAGTGTTTCTCTGCTAGATAAAATGATTTGATCTTAGTGACTTTTCAGAACTTAAACATGCACAGATACATTACACACTAAAGGAAAAGGAAAACATTAAAAACCATCATATGACCTCTTCAAGCATATTGTCTGATTTGGTCATTTTGTACCAAAAAGAAAATTCTTGGCTTCAAAACTAAACCAAAAAATCCTGGACAACCTTTATGTTTGGAGTAAGCTCTTAAGCTTATTCTTCAGTTGGCCTTATTCCAAAAACATCTAGATTCCAACCAGTATTAATTTCGTTAACGAAGATGATAATGAAAAATATTTGCCAACGGCCACTTTTTCTATGACTAAAACAAGACATTAGGTGCGTTTACATGGAGCATTGTAATCGGTTTAAAAGCCCAATCCGAATGAAAATGCTCCATATGAACACCTAAATTGGAATAAAAATGCCCAAACTGAATGAAATTGTAATCGGTTTGAGAGGGGTGGGATAAACCTTTTCATGAACCAATCAAACGAAAAATTTAACCAGACCGGATTACTTTTCCGTAAGACGTGATACACAGCGGTGTATTCACCACTGACCGCTCGCCGCGCTCACACGCAGGATAATGTTGAGAGGAAAGGTCATTTTTCTGAGGGGTAAACTTTTTATTTTGTAAAAAATTATGAAGATAATATTGGCATAATGACAGACATAGCCTGGCTACATCCTCTCATCTTGACAGCATTTGTCCACAACTGCGCCTGACAGAACAATTTATTTTATTTTATTACACTTTAAAACAAATAAATAGCTTTTATAAAACCAAATAAGTCCTGGTGGCCGTTGAAAGTTGCTATGGCATCTGTGAACACATTCCAGCTGAGGTGATTGCGATTGAAAATCAGCACAAGTAAACAGTCCACTGAATCTTTATTTCGGAATTATTTTAATTGGAATGACAAAAAAGTGTGCATGTAAACGTGGCTAGTGACAAGCTAAACTAATATCTGATGATAAAACTGTGACGAAACGTATGCTGTTTTTCTTGGGTAACGAGATGGGACTAGAATGTTATTTGAAGAATATCGGACATTACAAATACATATCTTCCTCTGTTATCTTTCAAAAATGTGCGTCCATTAATGAGGGTGTCTGTATAATCTAATTTCTCAGGGTGCGTCTCAATCAGCTCCCAACTTCAGTAGTCAGGGCACTGATCAGGGATCAGCCCATTGACTTATTACATGTGCCCTGATTACTAGGGTTGGGCATCGTTTTGATTTGAACGATTCTGATTCCGATTCCGATTCTTACTTTCGATTCCGGTTCTTTTCGATTCTCGATTCCGATTCTTTGAGGGGTGGAGTCAAAACATGTCACATCGATATTCAATGCTATTTTCAATACCACGGGGGGAAAACGCTGCATATACTGTCAATTAGATATTTTTTATATATATATATATATAATTTTTTTTTTTTTGTCTGTCTTTTGAAAGTCTAGGCAATCAAACATTTCTTCTGAAGAGATCACTTTATATGATAAAGCTTTTAAGCTTTTTCTCATATATAAACATTGATCAATTACTATTAAAATTATCTCACAAATATTTGTTAACTCAATGTATTTTTTACAGCGGGGTAATTGTGTTGCAATAGTTTACACACAGCACAAGGAAGCTTGATTTTGAATGGTAAATTGAATAAACAAAGATACATATTACAAAAAATAGCACAAATAAATACAATAGAATAAAAGATATAAATGAAATAGACTGCTTTATTTTTTCAGGTAGGTCTAACATTCAGGTAAGAAACTGAATAAAAAAACGCAAAGTGGCTAAATAAATTTAAAATAACATTGGATAATGTTTTTTGCAAAAAATTAAATAGTTTCATATAAAACCATTAAAGTTACACAAGTTGATCAGTCAAGAGCAGTGTGATCGTTTGTCTTTCTGTAGTTTGACTTTGAATAACAAATGACTGCTGTCCCTTTAAGAACTGCCGCACTCATGGATCCTGAACACTGCTCCTGTTACTCATTCTTCATTTCTTCCTGAATTGTTTAAGACTGTGTTTACATACTGTTCAAAATGTGCACTGATAATTTGTTTGAGTGTATTTGACCAATAATAAGCTGGAAAAAGAAGCGAATATTTGCACTTGTATGTCAGGGGCGGCTTTATTACGGTAGGCTATGTGTGTGTGCGCGCTTCAGATGTGAGCTTGAAATCTGCGGGGATTCGTAGAATTATGTGCAATCCCGCGCGAAATTCAGACCGATCACACACACTAACACGCTGTCGTAAGGAAAAGTCCAGCAGAACGCGCGTCCGTCGTGTTCAGAGGGTTAACCGGCTGAATGAGAATATGCGGCTGTCGGTCGGTCAGAGAGGAGAGGAGAGCAGAGCAGCTGGGATCGATTGTGTAGGCTGAGCAGGCTATCGTATCTTTTCAGATATTTCAGTATCGATATTTTTGACAACACTAGTTGCACTGTGCCGACCCAGGCTTTTAAAAGTGAAATAAATCCACACTGCAGAGCCGCTTACCGGGCTTCCTTGACTAAAAGAACAAGCGGGCGCGCAAGCTCCGGAAATCAGGTGGCCATGGAAACCAAAACTTGCGCGCTTGGAACCGAAGATTGGAACCGAAAATACATTTTCTAAACGATTCCAATGGAATCGTTATTTTTTAAACGGTTCCAAGTTAGAACCGGTTCTCGATGCCCAACCCTACTGATTACTGAACCAGAGAGCTGATTGAGACGCAAGTTCAGACGTCACAGGTACGGGTAGTCTAGGCTACCAAAACTCGAACTAGCAAGCTTCTATTGTAGACTAATCTGAAAATGGTCACGCAAAGAACGATATTCGATAGATATAAATGTCAGCTATTCTTAATTTTCTTTTTTTAAATACAGTATAAAAATACTATGAATTAAAAAAAAAGAAAAAAAGAAAGGCTTTAAAGACAGCAGAGAGTCAGTCAGTAAAATCTCCAGCCACCAGGTCATTTTACTAGAATGTTGATGGAGAGGAAGTTGTGGAACAGCAAGCTGACGGGCACATGAAGCGGATAAAACTGCGTCATCGTCCCCACCGATTTTGGGTTAGTTTGACTACAAACTTGATTGGTGTATATTGCTTTTTACGTTTGAACCATCATCATGCAAGCTTATCATATAAACCTTTTTTAAGCATTATTTTTTAACCATTCAGGTACATTAAGCAGCGAGGGAGAATTCATTTAGGTAAATGCATATTAAGTTAAGCCTGATATTCGTGCGGCGCGCACCTCGTACAGAGCCTGACTGAACTTGAGTTGTATTTCGTACGTTGTGCTTGAACGTTCGGTCCTCGTAAACTTTGTCATTTGTGTCTTAAATAAATGTCAACAGTTTAATAGGGCTGAGTTTCGATTAAAATTTCAAGAATTGATTCGATTCCGATTCTCAAGATCTTGAATCGATTATCATTATTCGATCTGATATGATCCGATCCGATCTTTGAGATTTAGATAAGTGTTTTTAAAGAAAGCATTTTTTCCAGCAGTTACCTGAATATTACAGGACTGTAGTTATGCAACATATTGATACTATTATTATAGACATTTAACTGCAAATAATAGAGTATTGCTGGATGTAAAGAACAATCTCCCTTCGAGAGTGCTCTAGTCAGCGAACGCGCACTGTGGAGAGGGCGCGTGCTGTCATGACAAGCCAGCCATTACAACTTCCTTGGCAGTAAGCGCGCGCTGCAGTGAGAACGGCTATGACTTAAGCCACGTTCTCGACATATCCAGCAGCCCGAGTTTACTCGTCTACCTTACTCTAGTATTCTCTGTCCGCCGCGGTAACTAGTGAAGAGGAAGTGAGGGAAAACTCGGTCTGTCCGCGGCGCTTTTTCAGCACGGCGGCGGTGGTATAGTGACGAGAGATTCGGCTTGAGTTACGGATCGATCTTTAGAAATTAATATGAAAATCGATTCAGAATTGGTGAATCGATTTTTTCAACACAGCCCTACAGTTTAATATAAAGCATGTGTTGTAGTAGGCTATGTATGAGATCCTGGTAGGCTATTAATGAGGTCTTAAATGTATAGTTCACCCCAAAATAAAGAAATCCATCATCATTTACTCACTCTTAAGTGGTAAAGGGATATGTAGTATTACATAAGTGCTACTACTAAAAGTGCAATGTCAATACGGCCTGATTTAAATTTTGCATAAGCTTAATTTATTTGGTCTTATAATAAAATTATAAAAACCATTTTTAAAACCAAAAATTATAATAACCATTTTTGTCTAAAACTATGTATAAAAAAGCTACAAAAATTAATGTTGGTAACGGCAGTTTGACTAAAAGTAATGACTAAAACTTGACAAAAAAAATGCAATGACTTTTCGGCGATTAAACTAAAACTATGAAAGACAAAATTATTAAAATGGGACCAAGACTAATAAACATTTTCATCTGAAGACACAGTCTAAAAAAAAAAAAAACTGGCTTAAACAACTGGTAATACTATATATTTTAATATACAACAAAACTATAAATGCAACAACAACAACAACAACAACAAAAAAGGCTTTTCTGGAAACACAAGTTGACGAAATTTCCACTGAAACAAGGGTGGGACATATCTACATCTCCTCCCCTTTTTTTAAATAGCCCAGTAGTTTAATTTACATCACAACTCAGCCAGAGCCTGTGAGCTTGGCACAGACGCGTTTTCCTCAATCTTGAACCATTTCTACCAAATAATCTCCTCCATATCGCATTTTGTGCAGAATTGAAATGGGTCCGATACTTTTACTGGTTCGTGTCCAATATTATCCACCCTGTGCTATTGTATCTCTGGGACGGAGCAGACTGGGAGCGCTGCGACGGTTTGTGTGACACTTACATGAAACCAGACTTCCTTCACACCAATGGAAAGGATATTAACACTTTCTGAATCGATCCCCATATATAGTGCACTGTGCACCATTCAACATGTAGAAAATAGTACATGTGTGAACAAGCGAGCGCTTTTAGCCGCAGCTTCAGCATCTATTTAAAATGTAGAGGGCGGGACGCTTCAGATTCTAGAGAGCTTTTGATTAGACAGAAAATCTGATGTGAAGCTGAAGTGCATGTCTTTAAAAATCACTTATCCATATTGGTGGAAGTGAGAGACTAAGTTTTAAATGCTTAAATGTGAATTTTGTCTGTTTTGGAGCACACTATCTTCATCTAGATAACCATAAGGCTAATATTCATACTGAAAGCCAATTTTGATTTCAGGATACACACAAAAGGCTCATTATCCATTTAGAAAGGACAGCTGGTTATTTAGTAACAGAAGCTTCTCTGCATTTTACCATACAGCTGGTTGATCTCAACAAATCATCCAACAGTAGCCTGCTTTAACGAATGCAATTCAACTAGTCATTTCACACACACTGCTTTCACATTTTGTTTTAGCCAAGATTTCTCGTCCGTGTTTTCTTTAATGTTTGTGCATGAGACTTATGTTCCATTTAAATAGTATGATCTTTGCAACCGAGTATAGAAAAAAAACAGTTTCTCCTACTGTACAATACTGACACTTACCCAAAGCAATTTACCGTCCATTATATTAGAGATACACATTTCCTCAGTTCATGCATTTCCTGAGACTTGAACGCATGATCTTGGCATTGCTAGCAGAATGCTCCGCTGTTTATCTGTAGTTAATGGTGTGTGAGCCAAGCATGAGCGCATTTCATCTGTATGCGGTTTCACATGGTCAGGTTTCTGTGTCAAGTGCTTTGATAAAGTGCTCATGCTATTCAGTTCAGAAACATTTCACCAACTAAACTTCATATTTTTTGTAATATTTAACATTAATTTAATATTGTTTCTGTAAGTGCTAAAAAATAAAAAAAAATAAAAGATATAAGTAATGTGAAAATGTTACTTTTGCAGAATGGCTTGACCTGATATTATGTTTGTTCGATGCTGTTTGCTGTGACACAAAGAGCCGAGCTCGTCTCTGACAACGAGTGAGCTCTGAAGCCAGAGCACTTTCACTTGCGTCTTCACTAAACTTTGTCAATTGTATGTTATAAGGCTTGCCAGCTGGGACTTTCAAACGATTTAAGACCATCGGATGTGTATTATTATATTGAGCTACTGCACTGATGCATTGTGGTAAACGAACAGACTCCTGCTGTGATTATTTATTTTATTCACATTTCTGCCTGCATCCTTGTGGTGGTGTGTAAGATTACAGTGATCTAAATGATGAAAAAGTATTGCCTGTAAACAATGTATTTTATGACACCATGAAATAAACAAGAGCATAATATGAAATGATAGACTTATTTCATCCATCCAATATATATAGTTATATCGCTAAGGGTGTCACGATTCTGAATCAAAATTGACCGAAATTAAGTCACAATCTCGAACTTCGAATTAAAAAAATGGACTCGATGCAGCCACGTCCCCATGTCATGTCCGGTTGATTCGAAAGCCGGAAAAAAGCACGCTTGTTAAAAGTGCTGTGATATAACCTCCTCTAACTAAGCTACAGCCACTCAAAAGATAGCATGGCAACTGCAGATGCAGGAGACCCCTCACAGAACTTTTAGGGAAGAGATCCCTCAGAACTGATATCCAGTGTAAAAGATGGGCACATTTGAATTGTAACTTGCGGATCTAACCGCGGGGAAACCATAGGGGGCGGAAAAAACCCCGGCACTTCTGCCCGTTCTACAGGCTCACACATCTCCAACACAGCGCAATCCCAAGTAGAACACATCTCACCACTACGGTGAGTCCCTCCATGTACATGTAGGATAAAGTTATTGAAGGTCTGGGCAGCACACATTTAGTTGCCTTGACTACAGATTGCTGGACCTCAAGAGCAACACATACCTTCATGACTGTCACAGCACATTACATTTTATTGTTTTGGTTTGATTTGTTGTGAATTTCAGTGTCATCTGTGAAGAAGAGAAAGAGAAATTTAACACGTTTAAACAGGTTATTTTGCTTAAACTACTATTTTGAAGCACTATTTTCTGCACTATTTTATGTATTTTAAACCTTTTTTATTTTGTTTTGTTTTATAGCCTGCGCACTCTTTTAAAGAAAAGCATTTGACAAGATTGCTTTTTCAGCAAAATTATGGCACAAAACCAGTCTTTTTTCACCCAATTAACCTACAAAATAAATCCATAGATTTATAAGATCAAAAGAGTTGTTGGCTGCAGAGGTGCATTCAGAAAGTAAAGCTGAACACGAACGAGGAACCCTGGTTTTATTTTTGGAAGTCACCTGAGATGTCAACCTTATAATAAATTATTTCCTAACATAGAATGGACAAAGAGCGAGATCAGCACTATATACACAAGTTTGTGCTGGTGGAGACAGTGAAAATAATCCTGCAGCAAAAAAAATTTTAAATTTAAAGAAATTTAAATAAAATTTAAATAAAAAAATTCAACATTGTTGGACATAATATCCAGTGCAAATACCAAGTCTAATTTTTGCTTTGTACATCAGTAAATTTCCCAGTGAGAAAGGAATTTGGTACACTCACATTTTAAATATTACAGACTAGCATACAGAACTCAAACAAGCAGACACGTCAAAGCAATCTCCTCCATCAGCCTTTAACTGTCTGGAAATGACCAATAGAGGTCTTATAGGTGACATTATGACAAGTAATTATTGAGAGAATTTTCATTTTTGGGTGAACTAACTCTTTAAGGCACCATAACTATTTTAAAACAAATTCAAGGGAGCTTTAGAGAGAAAAATGCTGGAATACACTACACAACTTTTGCCCCGATTTGAAGACTGGACTTACCCATGCTAGTTGCAAAAAGAAAACTGTTTAGTATTGGGCACACATTTATTTTAGACTATAATTCATCCATTCAATTGGTTTTCTAACACGTCTGATATTTTGAGCCAGTTGTAAAACATGATAGTGTATGACGTGCCTTATAACTGCAACTCACCTCCAACTCCCGCAGTGATCTGCACAGGCCATACTGACTGTGTCTACCCACACCAGACCAAACAAGCTTGGCTCATTTTTTTGAAACTCAGAACAGAGTCGCAACAACTACAGCCGATAGCTACTGTATATCCATGTTTGTTTTCATCCGTCACGAATCTCCTAGCAACAATGCGCATGCTTCTTTGGCAGTTTATGATGTTTCTCAGACGTTTAGTGTAGAATTCCCAGTTTTTCCTCTGTAACCATTTACAAAGTCAGCATGTAGTGTATAATGCCTGTTTTTTTTAAATGGATTAAGAATAGCCTAGTGTTCGCATTAGCAGACCCAGTTCTCAAGACGATAGCATTATTCCACTCCTGCAGTACACAGAGCTGAAGTGTGGACTCATTTTGGCTTCAGCTAAAAAAGAAGCCACTAAGGAAATCGACAAGAAACATTTTGTTTGCAAAATAGACCAATTTAAAATCTAATACTCAGGAAACACATTGAAATTAAGAGCTCGCTTAACATCCTGACGTCACACGCGCTGCTGAGAAGCGTTTAAATAGAATGTACTGCACATTTTCCTCTCAGTAACAAAATAAACACACTTCAAAGCTGACAGCGGTGGAAGCAGAACTAAAGACCATAGCGATGTGGATATGATGACCAGCTCTGCAGTTCAGTACTTGAAATAGCACTTTATACAATAGACTGCTTTAAAGAAAACAGCTTTACAGTATTAAATATAAAACAAACAGTCATTCAGTCATGAAATGGACTGCACTTTCTGTTGTTAAATAGCCACTGCTATACTGTGAACCTTTAAAACATATTTCAATCCTGTAATATGTCACTTTACATTTCCCTTTACTTAGATTGCACAAAATAGTGATTAGTGATATAAATTATACTGTATTAATTAAATAAAATACTTTGTCTCGTGTTTTAGGCATATGGTTCTGTTCTTTATTCTTTTAAATTATATATTTTTTTAAAAACACAAAAAAGAAACATCGCAATATATTGCCTCTCTTACAATATCGCAATATATTACAATATATTGTATGGTAACCCCTGTATCGTGATACGTATTGTTAGGGCTGGGCGGTATGGCCAAAAATTCATATCCCGATATAGCTCATTTGATATCCCGATAACGATATACATAATATAGCAATTTTTCTGTTAATTCAGTTTATGATAGTCTTTACAAAATTGCAATGTGGAAATGCAGTTTGAAATGATATACAAAACAAATAAAGGTAGTATGGACTACATTTTTATTTTATTATTTTTAACAAGCAAGACTGTTGGTAAAGTTAACACCTGCCTAGGGATGTTAACCGATGGTTGACCGTATCAACGCTAACCGATCAAAGTTGTCAGTTGAAAAAAAAAAAAAAGTGATCTCTAAATTAGGCTATTATACAGTGGACTAAACGCTACTACAGTTAGCCATCTCATTCCAAAATCTGTTTGTGTGAAGTGAACATATCCCTCGCACTCAATTTTTCATAACTCGCCTGTTTGTACTTAATAAACCAATAAAAACATTTGGTGCGAGGTCACAGCGTTTGGGTTTGCGCGCTCACAAGGTTTGCAAAAAGTATGAAGCGTGCATTCCGCATAAGATGGGCTTACATTTGGAAATGTATATTACATCTACATTTCAGTGGAAACACAAGGTGTTGATCGTCTTTCTTTATTGTTGTTAGCTCTAACTCGAACTAAAGCGGCGTCTCTTCGGAGCTGTCATTTTCTTAAATGAGCCGCGACAATGTTACAAATGAGCTTCTAACGCTAGACAAATGCCTTTATTTTCAACACGATCACCTTCACCAGCACGATCATGATCACCAGCCCAAAAAAGTGTATCCATCCATTATAAAACTACAGGCTACAGGTGGTTAATAAAGGCCTTCTGAAGCGAATAAATGGGCCTTTGTAAGAAATATATCCATATTTATCATGTTATAAAGTAAAATATCTTGCTTCTGGCGGACCGCCTTTCGTATTCAACTTACAGAAAAAGCGTGACCATGACGTCGGAGGTAGCGGAAGCGTTTTGAACTACAAGAAGCGTTACACAGGTCTTCGTAAGTTGAATATGGAAAGTCATATACACCTATACGCTAAGCGGTATATTATGGGATAAGTTTCATTTTGGGGAAAAATATCCCTTGGGTGAACTAGGCCAATTCACACAACACAGACAAAAGGCAACAAACACCAAAACAAGTTTGCTGTTGGATATAACATTTTAAGAAAAATAACCGTCATGTTTACAATGCCCCAGACACCGACAAATGCTGATTGAACATGTTCAGTCAAGTGAAAACAAACCCCAACCAACACCAACAGTGGTAAACACGCTGGTGATTGTCTGTGCAATGTGTTAACTGGACTTGTGCGTCAAAAAAAGTAAAAAAATAAAAAAATAAATTAAAATAAGGTTGAGGCTGAACCTTTTACCATGATAAAGATAAGTGGACCTTCCAACATGATGAACCAAAATAGCGTGACCAAGACAAATCCAAATGCCAAATGAAGTGATGTGGGTGACCTGAAGAGGGAAGTATTGCAACAAACCCCTCAAATATCACAAAATTCTACATTAACTCTTTCCCCGCCAAAAACTGAATATTCCGTTGTTTGTGAGAAAATGCTTCAAGGCCAAACACAGAACTTTCCGGGTTTCCACTGTCGGATGCTAGATAGGGCTATTACACATCTCCTGAATGAGTACTGAATCTCCTGATAAAAACACACACGAGTAAGATGCAGTAAAACAAGCGACCGCATGTAATTGTATGCATATGTAAAATAACGTGATCATCAACATTAAACAGCATATGAATCAAAACTATCTAATATTACTGAATGAACTGTGGACCCAGGACGAGCTACAGTAAGCATATAAGGAGTGTTGATGTACTCGATCTCCTCCATCTGTGCTTGATCATCGCTCTAAATCTGATCTGGAAACAGTCTTTCACAAAAACATGATTTTCTCAGCTTTTTGTTCGAAATGATGCTTTTTTTTATGAAACTTACCCATATTCAAGTGTTGATAAAAAAGGAATGCATGAAGCTAGAATAAAACTTTTTCTGTTTAAAAGAAGGGGGGCAGCTCTTTATTTTAATATATTGCACGCTCAGATATTCATTAAACTAAATATTCTACGGGCTATAACATTTTTGTGAAAATTGTCAAAAACCCTGGTGGTGGCTGGCAACTTTTTTGGTGGCTGGCAAGAGTTAAGAAATAAGCATATTTCTTCTAGTCCAAGTAAAAAGCAGCACTTGCAAAAGTTTTGATTTAGAGAAAGGAGCAATGACTGAAATATAGGAACGCTGCATCCCAGCAGCATTTTCCATTTATTACCAAGACTCTAGTGGCCTGTCATAGTCTAATCTGTGCCGCTGCTGGTGACAAATTTTTTTTTTTTTTTAAATGCTGAATTACACTAGGAAATGTATTTTAATTAATTATAAAATGGCCCTGATATGTCACTAGTCATTAAAAAAATCATGCTCATTTTAAATACTTATATCACTAACAACAGTAGTCCGGCCAGGATATTGTCCTTTAAAAGTTGTTGTTGCAGCCTTCAACTTATGTTGATGTTGACATATTGTGTTTTAGCCTGAAGCGCCACCCTCCACCTATCGACCAATCACAAAGTCAGTAGTGTTTCAGCATCCAGGTTGCTAGATCTGCTCTAGTTACCACAGCTGCAGCTACAAACGTTCCTGCTGGATCCTGCAGCCTATCTGGCAACCTCGAGTCAAGGGGGAGGGGGAGAGGGAATACACCGCTCTACAGTTATCTGAAAGTGATTGCAGTACCAGTTTTGGCCACAATCTTACATACACTTCCTTCAAGTATTTTGTTTCAACTTACTTGAAAATCTAATTATACAAATGTGTAAAAAAAAAAAAAAAACTTAAAATTAAAGGTTAAAATATTGACTACAATTATGTACATGTGTTTATTAAGTACATAAACTTACCAAATATTTTTCATTTATTTTACAGTGCTTGTTTTATAATATATTAGGGGTGCAACGATACATCTACTACATCGATATATCGATTTATATTCCTATGATCCCACTACATCGATCTGTGCTCGGCAAGTTGGCCTTCCGGACGACATATATCGATCTAATAATTTTGTTTTAAAAGGTAATCGATCGATTGTATCAATAATGGGAAACGCATTTGATTTAAGCACGTCAGACTTTATGTGTATGTTTTTCTTAGCCCTTTTAAATGATAAAGGCGTTAAATGTTACTCAGTCTGTCTATATGTGACGCCAGCCACACGTGCCAGCAGCAGTGCAAAGAAAACAAAACCTATGGCGGATGACCATATGACAGAGGAGAAGCCAACGAGCAAGAAATGATCCACCATTGCGGTCCATTGTGCGCAAACACTTTAGTAAAGACGGAGATGTTCTTATTAAGTCTTTTGCTGTTTGTAGTAGTAGCAGGTTCAGCCACTGCTCATTCAACCTGAAGAAATTTTGGTTGCACTTTATTTTTGATATTAATATTATATTTGTATTATTTTTAGGTTGAAAAACAACAGCAAATGTAGCAGGTAAACCTACTGTTAATTAAACTTGGAGATATTAGTTGCACCTTATTTTTGATATTAATATTGTAATATTTTTATGTTGGAAAAACAAGCCGAAGTAGCAGTAGTAGTATGGTGGTTGCACTTACTGTACTTTTATTAAAAAAAAGAGCAGAAAAGGTTAACTTCCTAAAAAAACCTAAACTTTTGGTTGCACTATTCAAATAAAATGTGAACAAATTTGCCATTAATTGTTTACTTGTTTGTTTATATCCATAATTAATTGATATCTGACTCCCTTTAAAGAAACAACAGGAATCTAGGAAACAGTCAGACTGATTTACATTTTTGGCTAAAAAGTTACTGAATCGATTTCAAGTCATTAAATTGTTTCAGATCGTATCGTTCTAAATGAACCAATATCGTATTGACAGCCTCAAATCTTGATATGAATCTAATCGTTGTTAAAACGAATCGTTACACCCCTATAATATATGCTATTACTGTCATAATAACATCAATTACAATTATTTTCATTAAAACATCTAAATGGCTTTAATGCTATTAATGAATATCATAATTACCATTTAAAAGAACTAATGTATGCATTAAGATAGTTGTGGGGAATAATGCATACATATGGGAATAGGCTTGTTTGTGCTATAAATAGAAGAGAGACTACATAAAAAGCATCTGTGTGTGTGTGTGTGTGTGTGTGTGTGTGTGTGTGTGTGTGTGTGTGTGTGTGCGCGTGCGTGTTTGCGTGCGTGTAAACAAACTCTATGACTTAGCAAAAGAA
Source organism: Pseudorasbora parva (assembly GCF_024679245.1). NCBI lineage: Eukaryota > Metazoa > Chordata > Actinopteri > Cypriniformes > Gobionidae > Pseudorasbora > Pseudorasbora parva. The sequence continues at coordinate 20,533,434 of NC_090194.1, read as the reverse complement.
AAGAGGCAAAAAGAAAATCTAGACTGGTAATCATTCACAATATGATACACACAATGCAAAGCAGTAAAAATTCAATACATGCTTTTGTATCACAATATCATAACTGGATTGCGACAGAAACTGCAGAAGTCCCAGCATGTCTACAATGGGAATGGTTTAGGGTTTCAGTCCCTCTCACAGCCCTGAGTACAGTTAGAAAAACATGTCAGAGTTTTAGTGCTTACTGTAGAATCAAATCACAGGCGCCAATAAGCAAGCAATTGCGAATCGATTCATAGGTTCATCAAAATCCAGAAAGATTTTTTTTTTACATTTTATAGTGCTCTATTTTATTTAGGGATGTCAACGATTAATCGATGATCGATTAATTGTCGATAAGACATTTGATCAATAAGACTTATCGATCATCGATTAAGCAGGGTCATGCGCGTGCTGCTCAACCGCAAAATTCATATTCATATTCAGAATGGGAGACGCGCTCTTCCTGGAACAACGCTCTGAACACGGCACCTAAACCCAATGACTTTACAACCATTTATTAAAATAGTGTTCTATTATATATATATGGTTTTATGAATTCAATTGATTATACATGCTTTTCAATTATAAAGATTTAATTAAAGCTACACTGTGTAACTTTTTTAGTTTATTCTTAGCTAAAAACACTTAGTTCTTTAAAAAATATGTGCTCATTAATGTATATTTACTTCTTTTAAGTAATAAAGTATTCTCGTAAGTTTATAATATGCCATTGAAAATACATACGGGTGAGGGGTTCGAATGCTGGTCACCATGTTGCCCCTCCATCTTGAAAGTACATTAGCCAAAGAGGGACATACCCATAAATTCAAGCTTCGCCTTTCGCGTTTTAACACTCGATGGCACCATGTCGAATGTGAAGAGGGGGATTGCCATGTTAATCTTGGACTAAATCGGCCACCGTAGGAGTTCAAACGAAATCAGAATTGAGAGGAACAGAAACTAATATTCGCTGGATGGTCATATACCTTTTCACCGCTAGATGGGGGAAAATAACACACAGTGTAGCTTTAAATCATTAAAACTGAAAGAAAATTGTTTCATAGGGCCTTAATGGAATTTCTGGCTGCTAAAATCTAATTTAACCATTCACATGGAATACAGAAATGAAGACATTTATTAAAAAAAATTATAAAAGAAAAAATTTCATTGGGCCCTACACTTGTCTGTGGTTTTTCTGATTAGTGATTTAAACAGTCCTGTGGCTTATATATTTACACTTTGTTTTTGTAAAGTCGACATATTAAACCTTTTTCACATTCACAGCAAACATTCACAGCATAGCCTAGATTCATGCATTTCCATGTGTTTTTATAGCCTTCAATCTGCACACTGCTCTGGCATGTAACTGGAATGCAGGGAAATTCCTCCCAGCAGACTGCTTCACACTACCCAACTAGAGCAGTATGACCCCCACAATCTCCCCACTGGCCCCTCTCTCAGCAGGATTGCCCGACTAACCTCACTCCCCCCCACACATACACACTGCTGCCCTCTTCCACACCACACTCCAAGAGAACAACATCAGTCCTTTCGCTGAGTTGCTGGCAGCTACTGAACACGTGTGCTCGCAAATGAGTCCTGCGGGTGTGTTCGGTGCGCAGGGCAGTTGCTAACAGTGTTTCTGATCACATTCCAGCACCCCCATCATGGGGCACTTGTGTAGCTCCCCCTCGACTCGACACACACACACACACACACACGCACGCACAGCTCCAATGTCAGGACGATTGAGCCGCGAGCTCTGATGGGAGTGCTGGAACTGGAGCACAGGACCTAAAGGGGACGGAGAAAGCCAGGGCACACGAAACACACAGGTGAAGGGCTCAAGATCATGGACGCATACACACAAACACTTGATTAGTTAACAATCCTCCACAATGTGAGTAAATAACTTGCACATGCAACCAAATTTCATAAGAGGCAACAACAACAAAAAAACATTTAGCACAGATAATTTCATTGCTGTGCTTCACTGTCAGCCGAGAGTGCCCTCTGTCGCTTTCTCTCACACGTCCCAATTAGACAGGTGCTGCGTCGTTATGAAAGTTTATCATTTGCAAATGTTTTTAAAGGTGCCCTAGAATGAGTTGAAACAATATGTTATATTGTTCTCTGATATCTACATAGAGAGTATTTGGCTTATTTAAGGGCAAAAATTGTCCAGATACAGTTTTACAGGTCCATTTACAACCCTAAAACCCTCCATATGATGTAATGCTCTGTTTTTGCCTTATTTGGAAGAGTCATTAATTTTAATGTTGAGCTCTGCTCTGATTGGCTTATTCTAGCAGCTCACAGAGGCTCACATCCATCCTTTTGCCATGTCACTTGTTTACCTGCAGTCCCGATGATTCGGCTCCGTCATTTACACCTGACAGTGCACATGTTTGGACAGATGCAAATGCTGGGGGCGTACAAATAAATGATCCCCACGGTTGGGTTTATGTTGAGAAGCACTTCTTTTTCCGTGGTGTTTTTGATTCGTGGTGTTTGAGATTTACATAGGAGTAAGTAGGAGGCAATGCTGTTTAAGACTCACAGTATGTGATGTCCATGTACTGAACTCTTATTATTTCACTATGGCATGGTTAATTCAATTTTTAATTGTTGGGCACCTTTAACCCGGACCAATTTAATGGGGATGTCTTATGCCATTTCATGCAATCTGACTCATTTAGTCAGTAAAAAATTGTATTCTCATGCTAAACATGGGCAAAGTTAAAAAAATAATAATAATTTGGACTATGGAGTATTTTTGTGCCAAACACTCCAAGGTTCATATAGGTTTCAAAAAGGTTTTTTCCAGTAAGTATGGCCCTGTATTAGGGGTGGGTGATATCTCGATATTTAAAATATATCGAGATATTTTTTCAACTCGATATGGATTTGGACATATCGTATATATCGATATATTGTTTATATTTAATTCTGATTCCGCCACTTTGCTTGTTTGCCTTCCCTGTGCTGTGCTCGCTCCCGCTCGCGCGCCTCCCGCCTCATTGCTTTTGTTCCCCCTCCCCTCGCGTGTCGTCTCAGTGCACACGGCTGCTTCCACAACCAGGTGAGGATTAGTTATCATGTTGAGAAGCGCGCGCGTTGTTCAGGACTCAGTTAAGAGACCATGTTTTCCTTCTAACACAACTGCTTGCTAAAATTTATAAAGAAATATTAATGTTCATCATAGTTTAAATCGCACGTTTCACCCACAGTCAGGTGATTGACACTATTGGTGCGAGACGCACTCTCAGTCTCAATCATGCCAGTTTATGATTTGTGTCTAACTGATCGCATGGTTTTCGGTTAAAATGTCAAAATGATCGCATATCATTTGAAAACATGTAAAAAGTATTGCAATATCATTACTATGATTATTTTGTCAGCTTTATCACGGGATTAAGATGAACAGGTCTATTCACGTTTTAACCAAGAGGGAAAAACGCGACATCCCGGGTGTCCTCAGACACATGGTGCTCTTCTGTAAGTTGTACTGTATCATATTATCATATAGCCTACCTTCTGACATTCATATTTCGTTCTGTAACTGGAAAAGAAGTGAAATTCAGCTCATGTGTAGCCTACATGATCCGCATGATGAGTTTGAATTTGGTCAAACTCATGACAAACATCACTGTTTGAATTTTGATAAAAATTTAACAGGAAATGGTGTTATGACAAAATCAGTTTATTTATATCTCAGTCATGCCCCCATCTTTCTGCAAAATGCTTACTGTTTTACTGTTAAGTGTAAAAAAGGGAGTCTTTGATTCATCTTTTGAAAGCATGAAATAAATGAAAAGAAGGCAATATTATTTATTTTCTTTTACAGTTAAATTATTATTATTTATGTAATCAGGGAGTTTTTTTTTTAAATGTCACAAAAGCACTTTGTTCATACATGAACTGACTACCTCTTTGCACTTCAATAAAAAAAGAAAAGAATTTGTGGTATTTGGCATATTTGTTTTTGCTGTAGTTTTTAGGGGGTTATTTTTCCTGTAAAGATAGAGATATATATCGTATATCGAGCAAAATATATCGAGATATATTTTTTGCTCCATATCGCCCAGCCCTACCCTGTATGATGCCATAAATGATGGAAACCCTTGTGTGGGCACTTTGCTTGGATAATGGCGCACCATCTTTAACCAGAGCGAGAGAAAGGGCACGCCCATCAACATGTTCGGGTTACGACATGGGGTCAAGGAATGCCTCCAGGAGTTTGAATGTTCAGAAAGCAGCAGAACAGCTGTATCTAACTTTAATAAATCTGATAAAATTAATTACTCTGAGATATGAAGGATGCAATACTTCTCTATAAGTACTCAAGATTAACACGAGATTAGCAGAAACTATGCGCGTTATGCACCCTTTAAATGTTCGTGGGCAAGAAGAGGCATGACAACATGTGAATACTAAATTAAGCTCTCTTTCACGTCTTGCACTTTATATATTATGTACTTTTTATTATGTACAAAAAAAAATTACCAAGGTGAACATATTTTCCCCTTAACTAAGTCAAAATGTGTGCATTATGAGACAGCAGCATAATATTCCTGCTACACGTTTTTGTTAATCAAACAAAAGACACCCATTGCTCTTGATTCAATGTTAAATTACATTTGTTTATTCCATTTCTGCATCTAATCTGTATCTAACTACTGTAAAACCTGAATAGCACTGTTTATAGGTCCAGAGCATTGATGGTGTGAGGACCCTATTGTAATTGTTCGGCCTATCATTCTTCTCCGAAAAGAATCGTATTTTTGAGGGCCTAAACATGCTTGAGTTGAAAACTCATGAAACTTTGCACACACATTAGAAGTGGTGAAAATGTACATCAGATATGGGTTTCAGGTACCAAAAGGCTTGATAACACCACCTACAAACTTTCAATTAAGCACCCCTCCCGCTATATTTCACATACACGTATGAAATTCGTTAAACACATGTAATATCCCAATAAGCCTACCTACAACAAAAGTCTCCTGGTACAAAATCTGAAAACCAACAGATATCAAATATTTTGCAAACATTTTTACAAGCCAATGGTGACTCGAGCTTCAGTGTGTCCATAAAGGGTTGGTTAAAGTTGTATTAAACAAGACTGTGATCCACTGACATAAAAGGAAATATTTCTGCCAAGTCAGTGCCTTAAAGAAAAATACTCCATGCTGAATCATTGACTTTAAGGTTAAATATTAAATGTAGTCACAGGATATTTTACCTCTTCAGCAGAGACACTATGACTAACATATAAATACAGCTAACAAAAACACATATGTAAAACAGACTGATCAGTCATCCAGACTTTTTAGCTCGCAAACAGCATCAGCTTTATTTGAAACCGATATTATAAGAAATAGCCAGACATGTCTGGTGTGAAAAAGGTTCATAGAGAGAAACTTTGGCTAGAACATTGTCATATACATAAGCTAGCGGTATTCTCACATCAATAAAACATGCTAAATCAATAACAAATTTAGAATGGAAATCCCATTGCAATCAATGACTGATGATGAGTGCAGAATTGATGTTATGAACACGATAACCTACATATTCTTGTGTGTGGTTTCTTATGAACAGCAGCACTAACACAAAACATGTTAAACATTGACTCAGACAGAAGACTTTGGGTCCGTTCTAAATTCAGGGAAAAAGTAACTTTACAGTCAACATCCTTGTCAATTAAAATGTCAGTTAATGATGCTGAAATTTTCTTGAAACTTACAACTAAATTAGCTATACATGTTTAAAAAAAACAATATAAACTATAAAATATCTAATATATTATATAAAATGATATATCTATGAATTATCTAAATACAGAGCTCTTTTACACTACTGTATTGATTAAACTCTTTCTAGGTCACACAAAGTGCAAACATATTTCAAATCTTGTGATATTCTGATAATTTTTAGGATTTCCGGGGATAATGTTCAGTAACAACAAAAATATTATTTCTAAGGGTTAATTGGGTAATTTCTAAAGTATAATTCAGTGTATACAAGGTCAATAACTAAACTAAGTGCACTAATAACAGTGCACCAGACAAGAAAAAAAAATCTATTATAAAGAGCCATTGGCCACTAGAAGCAAATAAATAGTTGCCAAAATATTATTTAGGTGCCACATATAAAGAAATGTGTGTTTTACATTTTTAACAACACTTAATTTCAGTTATCCTGTCATGTGTTTATGTCTGCCCTGGATCAGCATTTTCATCCATCTTGTGAGTGTCCTGGGAACTTCACACGTGGCACTTTGGTTTGGTTTAAAACAAACTCTGGTGCGATTGCTCTGTTAGTGCAATTCATTTGATTAGGTGTGAATGCTGCCATCTGAACCCTGGAGCATGCCAAACAAGCAGACCGAGACATCTGACCAATTGATCAATTCATGTTGCCACCACAGATCAGTATAGGCATCAGAACCGTGTCTCCTCACAGCAGATATTCAGTTGTGTGTGCGCCGGAGGGAATCCTGCTGCTGTTCTGACTCTTTTAAACATTTTATAAGCTCTTCACAAGTTCTCAGCTGGTCAACAAGTCATTATACACAGGCTATGCACATACAACAAGCACATTTATTAAAGGAAATAGCATTGATTTGGATGTTGGGTAAGTTTCGCCTTAAAATAGGCAGTATGTCAAAAAAGCCGACCAATCATGTTGTAAATGTATCCCTTTGTCTTAAGGTTCAGTGATAAAAATGCCAATCTGAATGCTAAGAAGACCAGGACTAATGTTTTTTGGGGGTCCGGACCAAACAAACCAAGTGAACACACCCCAAGATTCACTTTATGTGGGAACTGAACATATTTTCTAACTTGAGAACTATATACAATCATATAGATTTGTTCTTCACACGGACTCTGAGCCACAGACCATAATTATGTCAGCATCACTTAGCTATTGAGTGTAGCTTGGCCTCCTCCTCAATGCATCCTATAAACGTTGGCATACATCATGCACTCATCCAGTCCATTTTCTTCATAGTAATATCTGAGAGGTAAACTTGGTGAAAGGCCGCTATTCACATGCAATGTAACTTGAAATGTATTTTTTAGCTCCCTCCATTCTCTCTCTAAAAACTAAATTGATGTAATATAGTGTATATATTTAACAAAATGCTCATCTCTAGTTGTTTTTCAAGCCAACTATCTAATTTATGGTGACTGAATGGCTTTCCTGATTTAAACGCGACATTGTACTAAAGCAGTTTCACTGATGTCTTTCCATGGTTAAAACACTGATTTACCGATTACAGAAGACATGATTCATTTCAGTAAGTAGTTTTGTATCTTTCAACATTCTTTTGGTGCATTCATGTTCCGTCATGACAGATTAAATAGCCACAAAACACACTGTGATCAAACTGACAGAATTTGAAAGCTGAAACTTTGTTTAATAAAAGTAAAACATTAAAAATAACATTAAAACTAACTAAGCTGAATGCACTTAATGGATAGCATGTGAAGTTCATGCATCAACAGAAAAAAAGCAGAGACTAAAAGATGTTGAGAATCCATCAGTATTGATTAAAAGTGAGAATTGTTAGCATCCACACGGCTGACATGTTTACCTGTTGTAGTTTATCCATGTTGCTGCGCGAAATCGACGCTGCATTACTGCACCTTTACTTAGATGTTCATTCATTAACACGGAAAGATAAACACAACTGGAGCCTGCTTTCTTTATTAGCAAATGTGCCGTCAGCATTGGTGTTTGACAGAGATAATATCTACGGTTTGAAAAAGTCTAATATTTTTCATTTTGACATGTTTTTTTTGATGCGGAATGCTGATCTTGCTTTCCCCATGCGTGTTTTGGTACTCGAAATCAGTGAGTGAAAGAGTTTTTTTTCCATTGAAACTTTGATTTGTGCAGTCTCATTTTATTTAGTCAACAAAACAAAAGATGTGATAGGCTACTCATCACAGAACATAACACACTGTTGTCAGTGGTTCTCTCACCAAAAATATTACTCGCATACTAATATTTTTAGGTGCAGTCTGGAGCTCTGATCTCCCATCCATGCTCCATCTAGTTCGTTTTTGGTTTCTCTCACAAAGGAAAGCACACGGATGACGGCTCAAGTTCTGATTTGGCATAAAATAGAGTAATCTTAAATCAATGATAGCACAACAATCTAACAAAGTGTTCAAAATCAGTATAAAAAACCTCTATAATTTATGTATCCATATACGTGAGGTGTGCACCGAAACCAAAACAAAACTTTGCTATCATCTGTTGTCAAGGTTTCTATTATACAAACAACATTTGTTGAGCAACAGAGTTAAAGGTTGAGAGACTTGTGAATGCAGTCAACAACACTACTGTCTATTTAAAAATTGTTTGACTAAGGAATGTTACACTTCTTGCATAAGAAGAAAATCATGCAGTAACAGTGCAAATAAATAACAAGAAACAACTAAATATTGATCTTTTTGTAATTAAAATTCATTTTGCAACAATGGACTGAGTTTCAATTGAAAGACGCTATGCAGAATTTTGCAGTATAGACTCATGTCTCAGTCAGTATTTGTGATCCAAGTGTGTGGTGATTTTTGTGTCTACAGGGACTTAGCTCTGCTAAGGTCTCCTCCCGACAAAAACAGTTTACTGACTGCTGTAACTCGGCACTGTATTTATGTTTTAAAGAGGATGTGTAAATTGTTTAAATTGCTTATATTTATTCATTTTTGAACATGAAATGCTTTAACCATCTGCAAAGCTTGTTTTGAGAAGGGTTTATCTATAAAAAAAAAAGAGATAATCTCCATGTGGTTTTATGCCAAAATAAAAGTTATCTGCTCTCTCTGTATCAGCAAAAGCGCAAACGCAGATTTGAAAGTTGCAGTGCGATGAGGTTACTCTTAAAGGTTAAACCCTTTTAAAGTCCCTTAAGTCTTTGGTTTAAGCGTGTATTTTGTCGCTGCCAATATCAATATCTGAAGCTTGTGACATGAAAACAGCCATGGTAATAGACAAAGCAGAATGGTTGTAAAGAAATAAAATAATGTGCTTGATTCGAGATTGTAATCTTTTAACAATTAATTGTGCAGCTCTACGTTTGAAAATGAAGAAATTAAGAATTACATGTAGATTTTCTTAAAGGGGACCTCTATCCATCTCTATCATGGTCACACTCGCGTGGCATTGCAGTTCTTTATCATTATGAAAGTTTATTATCTGCATGTATTTTAAAGCCATATCAACCTAAACTTCTGATATATGGTTTTCTGAGCGCATGCATCTGAATTCCGTGGACAGCAAGCTGGATATCAGACAGCACGTCCCGTGAGTATTAAACACCTTATTGCGGTTGATGTTTATTTGTTAACAGTCGGTTATGTCTGAAGTTATTATTTACAGTTACATAGTTATTACATTTATTAGGTATCCATTAGGGGTGGGGAGAAAAAAAAAAGAAAAAAAAATTGATATGCCGATTTATTGCGATATTTCCGGCCACGAGACATTAACGATACTCTGGCACCAAGTATCGATATATTTTTTGTATGTAGGCCTACCCACAGCAGTGTTCAGCCACTTCCGTGTTTATCTAAGCGCAGGGCTCCAGACCGTAACCGAATATACTAATGTGTGTGAATATTAAACTAATATTTAAATATTACTGAACTCCTGCATGTTCTGCATCTCTGAATGACAGGCGCTGATCTTTGTCTATGACACACACAAGCGCGTGACACTCACTCGCTGTCTTTTTTGCCTAGAAGTGTGTACGTTCATCAGCGCCATAGACAATAAAAGATCACAGCCCGTCATTCAGAGACGCAGAACATGCAGGAGTTCAGTAATATTTAAATTGTATTTTAGTCTGCCGTGTCTCTATATGAGTACATGAACGCATAAACAGTCACTTCATGAGATTTTACCGTTTCATTTCAGAAAACTCTTATATCATGAACACAGACACTCTTGAAGGTCTTCACGGCAACCCGTTAAAATAAAAGTTTGGTTTAACGTGAAGAAATTAGAAATATATTAGGCTATTGTTGTACAGTACATTCAGCTACGTCTATGTAATAATAATTATATGTCTCTACTAATAATAATAATTATGCCTAGATTGTTGCTTTTACTTGATCTTTTTATAAACTATGTTTACTTTTAAACAGCACAGCCTTAAAAATAAAATGTTTATGTAGTGGAAATTGCAGTAAATTACAAGAGACAACTTCTCATGTTGAGCACGCATGTCGTTTATTTTATAAAGAAGAAAAATCTACATCAAAATGATGCTGCTGACAAGTCCCACGTCAACACACTATGGCCAACACTCATTCAGAACATTTAAAGGGGCCGCAATCCCTAATCATGAAGAAACACCCCAAGAAAAACGTAATGAATTTATAATCTACAGTGTATAAAACTATCATGTATTATTTAATTATAATTATTATCATCAAAGATAATAAACTCATTGAATGTACTTAAATTTAAAAAAATGTTTATGGTCGTGACACAGACTACTAGAATATTGGTATCGTGACATCCCTAATTACTACTAGAATTAAATTACTACTACTAGTAATATAAATTTGAGATGTTGCTGATATGATTATTCATAGCAGCAACATAGTAGGCTAGTAATAGTAGAGATTTAACCTTTCTTTACTATAAATCATTTAGTCACAAAACTGTTCTCTTAAGCAAATAAGCATTTTTCAAGCGTATGGCTGTTTGATACCTGTATATGTACTTATTGTACATTTTTCTATTTAAAAAAAAATGAAATGTTAATAAATGAAATGCATGACTTTTGGCAACAACAACATTTTTTTTTTACAGAATGATATCGTGATGTACCGCAGATGATTTTCTTGCAATATCATCTGTCACAGAATCACTGGTACCGTGATATAGCGTTATCGTGAGCAAAATATCGTGATGGTATCATATCGTGAGTTATCCTGTGATTCCCAATCCTGGTATCCATAATTAAAAACATTTTTAAATATTTTTGACCAAAACACTGAATTTGTCATTTTTCATGCAGTCATACAATGAGGTTTTATTGTATTTATTTATAAAAAGACATAAATGGTGCCATATAACAAGTATACTCGCATCACATACACTTCCAAAAAGGGAGTTTGAAAAACAACAACAACAGAAAGACACTATTTCTAACGCTTTCATCCATGCAATTTGTTTCATTTCCTAATAAAGTTACAGTCCAAATGATGGGTGACATTTGGGCCCTGGGTGTGGGCCTGGTGGGTGAGAGGTCAGCTGAGGATACAGCAGCAGCCCATGTAGGAGTCATGAGGATGCTAACTCACTGTGGTAGTTCTGCTGGAAAGTACAGCTGCGGCAGAGACTAACTACCACCACAGTCCATCTCCATTAAAAAAAGCCTCTCCAGACAAACCTCCAAACACTGAAGCAGGAAAAAAAAAGCTTTATTAAGTCTCTGCACCCTCTCCACCAAACAAGGGCAGAGACTCAGGAAAAAGGTCAATTGAGATTAAATCCAACCTCAAAAGAACAGAGTAAAACAAAAGACAAAGGCGGAACAATGTCCCCAGCGCCAGGCCAAGACAGCTGCCCGGATGAACGTTGGGAGGTGGCCGTGTTAGCATTACTCATTTTGAACTTTACTTTAGCAAAAGAGAGGCACGAGAAGTCCGGAGGGATTGCGAGGTGGTCAAGGGACACTTGGACCTTTCCTATGTTGGCCCCTTCAGTGGTAAAGCCCAGAGCTGGGATTCTCCTCATTATGATAACAGCGCTGCCGTTTCACAATGCTTCTCTTTGTGTCGCCTTCTAAGCCCATGGATTCAGTGCCCGTCCACAGCGCCAATCAACTGACAGTCACTCCCAATTTACAGGCGGAATCAAGTTTCCCGCTGATGGTCCCCGGAGGCTATCGAGACGCTGGGAAAATCGATGGCCCTTTCCCATGCAGTTACAACACGCAGTATGTCAACAGCTCTTATTGGACGTGGGCTGTGCACAACCAACACGCTCCAATCCAGAGGGGACGGTTTCAGTCAGTGTGGTTTAGATTAGTCTAACTACCAAAATCTCTGAATATGACCGGACACGGTTTCAAAGATATATCATTTATTTCAGAGGGGTGTTTGCTCATATTGTGGGTCTCTAGACTATGCCAGAAGACCTGTTGTTGTAACCAGTAATCTGGCTCTTATTAGTCATGCTCCCATGTGTTTACTTTTCACATGTAATCTCTAGCTTGCCTCGTCCTGCTGTTAACTAAACAAAACCTAAGAGGGGGGGACCCCTGTGGGGACTAATGGGTATAGAAATATCCGGGCCTTTGTGTCCGGTGTCCAGGCGTGATCATTCAGCTAACCCTGGGCTTTAAATATGCAGTTCCTGGTGACCATGGAGAGGCCTCCGCTCATTAGACAAAACATGCTAAAACACTCCACAGAGACAACACAAGCCAAGCCAAGGCTCAAAGACACAGCACTACTTTATTGTGCAGTAAACTGAATTATTTTTTGAATTGTGTTCAATTACAAGTTTTAATGCCATTTTGATGCAATGACATTCAAAAAGGTTCAAGCAATAATTTGCATGGCATGTTGTCTTCACATCTTTTAAAGTAAAGACTCAAAGGCATCTGGAGTTATACACTTTATCATACACCCTGAGCGATGTGACGCCAGGCCCGAAGCAAAAGTTTTTGCACGTTACAGCCCGACGCAGTTATCATTTTCACGTCCAGCGCCATGTTGTGTAAATAGCAAACGCACTCGCACCCATGGTCTTTGGTGCATTGCTGCTATTTTGAGGCAACTGAAAACAACTGTGCCATTGACCAAATGGTAAATAACGCAGTCTTTTTTGTAGGGATGCACGATATTATCGGCACGACATCGGAATCGGCCGATAAACGCTTAAAATATAAAAATCGGCATCGGTCGATATGAAAACATTATGCCGATATGCCTTGCCGATATGATAACGTGTTGATATGCGCCTGCAATAACTCACGTGTGCAAGGAGTGCTACAGATGAGACCATGTCAGCACTGCAGTCATTCTTCAAGTGAAAACAAGAAAATACATTGCATATTTAAATTGACTGTTTTTAAATGCTGCCTTGAATTTCTGAATGCACGTACAGAAGGACGTGACCGTCAGCAGCAGATTTGCCACGTTTTCACAACAAAACGAACCCAAAACAAGCCCAATCGCGTCTCCCCACTCTCTAGCGCGTGCGGCAGCCTCCACAGCAGCAGAAGCTCCTCCAGGTCCTAGTGCCCTCCCTCTAGACCGCTATATATTTATACATGTAGTGGGTGCGCTGTTGTTACACTAATACAATGAAAAGTAGAATACACAAATAAATTGAAGTTACTTCTTGTTCAGAATAAACAAATCAGTAATGATGTCATAAATCACAAGCATGACACTTGTAAATTAAATACTTTTATATACAGTGTATTAATCTGTAATAAAATTTTATGAAATGGATGATGAAAAATAATCCAAGGAGCTCTACAATAATTGTAGAATTAAAAGACAGCATCAATGGATGTCATGCCACCCCCACTTCATGTGCACAAACGTTAAATCCAAAAATACAATATTAAGGTTACAGCTGCATCTGGGGTGAAAAATTACTGACTTTATTATTGTTATTTTCAGAGCTTTTAATATACTCTTATCATAAAAAGAACTTTATTAAAATGTATTTATCTTCAACAAGAATCCTTTTATTAAGGAGACCTCAGAAATCTGAAACCAGAATGAAAAAAAATAGTTTTTGCTCAAAATGGTGTTGTTTCCAAACAAAGGGAAAAAATAAACATTTATCGGTATCGGCATCGGCCAAAATGAGCTGAAAAATATCGGCATATCGGATATCGGCAAAAATCCAATATCGTGCATCCCTACTTTTTTGCGTTATATAAAGTGCGCGTTAGTAATGCGCGCCTATAGATGGGTGCAAAACACATGTATACGCACACAGGGAGCACAACAACACACAAACATTTTTAAATATAAAAAAAATTAAGATTTCCTCTCTGGAGAAGCGATCTTTGCATGGTGCAAGTGCAACTGGCTTTTAAAGGGAATGGGAGATGATACTTTGATTGGTTAATTGAACATAACACCCAAAATGAACGCATGAATCATTAAGAGACCATGGCTCTTTTGGACCATGAGCCTGACACACAAATCGTTTTTTCCATCGTTAAGCTAGCAAAAGTGAATTCTGACACGCCCTAAGTGCACCTGCGCCATGAGCTTCATACCATGCGCTCAAATCGTTAAAATAGTGCCCTTTGTCTTGAACAGACTGCTATGAGATTTTTTTTTTTATATATAAACAAAAAATAGATATAAAATGTAATCTTCAATGTCTGCACTATGCAAATTGGAACCGTCCAGAACTAGCATAATGCTACAACGCTTGCGGTTAAATTTAAGGACATTAATCGAAAACTATCAGCAGCTTGCTTGCTAACATATTAGCCCAAAATGTTAGAAGTTCGGTTTTATTTTTCCTGTATCGGAGTCAGATAATTTCGGTGGAGAAAGCAGCAGCTCTCACAAACACTGCAGCATGTTTGAGGGTGAGGGTTACGGTACTCAGCCCCGCTTACAGACAGCATCGTTCTCGGAGATACAGAGCTGTCCTCACTCTTGAAGTAGCCCAAAACAGTGTATGAAGGATAGCCATGGCAGCAAAAACGATGTCAACGCGGAGTGGGCGGTCGTGCGCGTTGAGTGCAGTGATCGATGTCGCGCCTGCAGTCAGCGGAGGCTTGTGGAAAGTATAAACAAACGCAACAAAAAGCACCCTTAGCTGAATCTGATACTTTAATAATATACTGGCAAAAACAGATTAGGCAGATTTGCACATTTGTGTTCACACTCTGGAGAACGCCAAATGCATCTTTTCACAACATGTTTGCAGCAGTGAGTAACGTAGTCAGATCTCTTGAAAGTGATCCGAGATTTATTCAGTGCTGAGTTAATGCAGGCTCACAAAACTCGAGGATATACAGTCTATAAAATCCATTGAATAAAACTATTGATTTTCATGCTGCTAAGAGAACAGATGGCCAACTGCATGCTGCAAAGTTTCAGAAGTGAAATCTAAATATAAATGCTGGATTCACTCTGCACGAGACAGAAATATCCTCCTGAGAGAGGTTTTGCCTCTGTAAAGGGACATTATATTTTAGTGAATTTCTCTGTCAACATAGTTTTGTCTGGATATTCTTATGAAAATATTCCTTTTGATTACTCCCATTATTTTCTTTTTACACTGAATCTAATTTGCATAGTAATGTGTTTAGGACATGTAGTGTGCAGATGCATTTCACAGGATGGGAATGGCTTTTATGGCAATTTTTATTATTAATACTTGGTTAGTTGATTTGTTAGTATTGATTTGTTTGGTTAACTTTGGATAAATATTTTATTTTAATAAAGTGCAGTTCACAAAATTAAGATTTGAGAGATGGCAAGCTAAGAAGTGCCACAAGAGAAACTTCCAACACTGAGGTCTTTTCATACCAAATTCAAGCTTAAAATGTAAGACTAATCACTTCGGAAAGGTCACGTTACATGAACATTGTTATGAAGAGCAAATTCATTTCTGTGAAATATGTGGTACATCGACAAACACATCATCATCTGGCTATCAGATGACTGTCTGCATCTTGTAACTCATTGTGTTTTGCCACCACAGCAAGCTCAAGATTCTGTCCAAGAAATAAAAATACAACAGCAAGGTCACAGCATTAATAAGCTCCTCATAAGAACAAAAAAATATTTTTTTTACCACAGATATACAGAATGCTACACATTCTGGATATTAAAACTGATATATTCTCATCTTTGTAATTTCAAAAGACTGCCACAATTCCTGTAAAATTTTAATTATTTGTGCAATTTAGAGTAAAAAGCACTGCTTCATTAATATACCTCTATTCCGTGCCATTTATGTCAAAAGTTCTCTCGCAAAGAATATTTGCATTAGGCGAGAATAGGCCTTCACTCTGACAGAAAAGCCTGTTCTAGGACAGAAAATACTACATGCTAAATTTAACCTTTATAAGGTGAAGTGCAAGACTGCACACTTTAAAAAGTGTCACATTTCACACTTAAACGCCACCGAGTCACTCCCTCAGCGTACGTTTAGAACACCACAGACGAACATACACCCTAGATCTTTATTTTAGCCTGTCACAGTCTCCCACAAGAGAGGCTATATTTACCACAATGAAGCTTCCAGAGGACCTCATGACTTTTTGGGAGTCTTCTTACAAGCATAAGCTTGTCGAGGGTATATTTCCAAACGGAACAATAGCATTTAAGAAAGTGTTTGAGAGCAAACGTTTGAGGTGCTCCAGCTCAGCACTGAAGCCATTTTGGCTCCAGATGTTGGTCAGTATCTAATTGAAGGGGGGCCTGGAAAGGTCAGTTTGAGAGATGACTCACATGCTCTTTATAGGGCATGAATGAAACATTAGATACTTCAAACTTTTAATTTAATCCTGAAGACCTGATAAAAATCCAAGAAAAAAATACCAAGTGTAATAAAAAAAAAGACTAATTTTTATTGTAAAAACCAGAGGTGTGGACTCGAGTCATGTGACTTGGAATCGAGTCAGACTCGAGTCATGAATTTGATGACTTTGGACTCGACTCGACAAAATGTACAAAGACTTGCAACTCGACTTGGACTTTAACATCAATGACTTGTGACTTCACTTGGACTTGAGCCTCATGACTCGAGAAGACTTGCTACTTTTTGGCTATTTTTCTTTCACACGGCCGCGCTGCTCTCAGTGAAAAAAAGCTGCACCTGTATGCATGCAGATAGCACGTGCGCTGCCAGCACGACATCCAATCACTGTAGTCCCACGTTGGTTTGATTCGACAGTATCCATAGCTACCAAGTCCGCGTATAACACGTGACTTTGGGCTTCTTCTTTTTGGCAAGTCGCGGTAAAAAAATCTCGAGTTGCGGGTCGCGGTTTTTTGGGCTTATTTGAAAAAATGTGGTTGCTTGTTAGGAAAATATGACAAGCAACTTCGTTTCTTTACATTTATGGTCGCTGTTTTGTCCAAATACATTGACTGGCACTGTCTCTCACAGCTAATAGGCATAGTGCAACGATACAAGTGCTGTATTCATTCGTCCTCATACATCCCGCCTCCTTCCCCTCTTTGAAGAAAAATCGCGTTCAACGTGCAGGTATGTGATGTGATGTTATAAATGTAATGATAGTTCATAGACATAAATAGACGAATACATTTTATTTTTTTTTACAAACAATGCAACCAGCAAAGATATACAGAGATGGAGAGGAAACAGGGAGGTAAGCCACCTAATTTAATCTTAAAAATATGTTTTATAATGTAGGCTATTTATTATGACTATTATTATTTGGCTATTATAAAAATAAAAATAAATAATAAAAAAAAGTATAGGCTGCTAATAATAACAGTAGGTATGGTTCGAATGTATATTATTATAAACATGTCTCTATATTGCAGCACTCTCAGTGTTTTCCTATGCACCAACTCCCAATCATAGACTGTAAAAAAGTGCATAATAA
The DNA here is from genome assembly GCF_024679245.1 of Pseudorasbora parva. Lineage (NCBI taxonomy): Eukaryota > Metazoa > Chordata > Actinopteri > Cypriniformes > Gobionidae > Pseudorasbora > Pseudorasbora parva. The sequence continues at coordinate 20,515,814 of NC_090194.1, read as the reverse complement.
TCCTAAATAGTAGCTATGTGACATTAGTAATTTTCAATACTATTTTGAGCAGATTGCACATTGAGATGCAGGGCTTATCCTTTTTACGGTTTATAGTGAGCATGTTCACCACTGCTCCTTATATGTGTGCAATAACTCCGACTGGAGTTACCATAATCCTTCACGTCACTTTTTCTCTTTTTCCATCTACAAACCTCTTCTGTTCACAGTCTTTATTGCAACTTGAAGAATTTTGTAAAATCCCATCTGTATTTGCATTTTAAACTCCACGAGATTTCAATTTAAAATGTTGCAGGGTCATTTATTGATAAATTATTGAGCATAAATTATACTGATGATAATAAATAATATAATAATATTGGGCTTGTTTTGGGCCCCCCACCCCTCTAGGTATTCTTCATACCTGAGAAGAATATGAAACAGATGTCAGAAAATCCCTTATAGCCTCACGCTGTATTTGAAACTACTCTTTACTCATATCAGTGTTGTTGTGTTAATATTCATTGTCTATTATACACTACGGTATACGATAATATTTCAGTTTCAGTGTATGCAATATTAAGAATGTTTTCACTGCTTCAAAAGTCAAAAGAAAGCCCTTTCCCTCCAGAAACTGAAGTCATATGCTTTATAGCAGTGGTATTCAAAGTGGGGACAGGGACCCCTGGGTGCCGCGATGGGATGCTAGGGGGGCTATGGCAAGCTGGCATAAAAAGTATAGCAAAACAAAATAATTGAATAAATTAAATTATTAAAGTAAACCAAATTAAACCAAAAATAAGCTAAACAATATTCCCATAATGTTTCCATAATGCCCTAAGTTTAGGCTAAAAGGACCCATATCTATTTGAAAGTTGAACTGTTTTGCCATATGAGGTCAACACAATACAGGACTGAAGCCGCTGTGCATTGTTCTAGTGTTTCTGTTTTTTTTTTTACTGTATTTGCTTAATGTCATTGTATAAAAAGAGGTTTAAATAAATATAAATCTTACAGACATACATGATTTGTATAATTTTTATTTCTGTGGTAAGATGACTTGAAGTGACTCGAAACTAAAATGGTAGGACTTGGACTCGACTTGAGACTTGTTGGCTTTGACTTCTGACTCGACTCGAGACTTGACTCATCTTTGACTCGACTTGACTTGGGACTCGAGGGCAAAGACTTGAGACTTACTTGTGACTTGCATAACAATGACTTTGTCCCACCTCTGGTAAAAACTCTTACTATACAATGGGGGGTGGGTATAGCCTTACAATACAGTAAAATATTGTTGGAAGTAAAAGCATAAAACATCATGATTCACATTGAAAATCCATAAATCCATGATTTAGTGTCACTTCACATTAATGTTTTTTTATTTTAATAATTATGCTTCTTAGTTTTATCTGCCTTTTCATTTTTGCAATCACGTGTGCTCTATGTATAAGGAGCAGTGGTACTGACGGCACACTTTACAAGATAAGGTATAAGTCTCTAGCTGCATTTCCATTACCCTTCGAATTGCGCAAATTGAAATTGCGAAATGAAAATACACCCAATGGAAACGCGGCAATTTTGCAAAAACTCCCATATATCGCTAGCCTGAATGCCAGCCGAACTTAGCCCCGCCCACAAAATGTTTAGGTAAGGCAGTTCGGTCTGGCCTTGCTCCATAGAGGAGTAATTATCCCCGAACAGAAACTGTTCGGACCAATGAAATCATCAGGGCAGGCTTTAGACGATGACGGACAGATGATCAACAGAAACGTAATCATGCACGGATTATATTTGTTTGAATCCACGGAGAGCTTGTTTGTATATGCATTCACCTTCACAATTTCTCTCAGAAATGATCATGTTGGGAAAGTACTCTGTGTATCATTAAATAATTGTATTTTTTTACAACACCGGCAAAGATTGTGTATTCCAGCCTGATTCCAGCACGCGTGCAGACGGGGTTGCCAAGTTTTTACAACAAAACCCGCCAACTACTAGCCCTAAACAATAGCTTCTCGGGGGTTCCCCCGGGAAAAAAATAGTGTTTGGGGGGTAAAATGTGTGTTATTTTGGCAAGGTTGCCTGCTAAAATTCGCACTCATGGTTCTATATATCACATAATAGTCGCTTCCACCCGTGGACATAGAAAACAACCCACAGAAAAAACGCCGACTTGGCAACACAGTGCAGTTGAGCTCTGTTGACATTTGACAATCCGTCGCTTCGTTGCTCTGATTGGTTGTAGGTCTATCCAATTGATGCCTTTCCTGGTTAGGTTGAAACACGCCCCATAATCACAGCCCAATGGAGCAGTTTAAGACTCATATTCTGACTAGAATTGAGTATGACCACGTCAGGCTAATATATTGCTACCAAGTTGGGTAACGCTCTCATGAGGTGGCTTTTCAGGCAATTCGAAAAAGGACATTTTCACAAAACTGCAAAGGAAACGTTTTTTTTTTTTCTTTCACATTTACAGGTGCGGTGCCGCATTGCTGCAACATAGGGCCTATGTTTTTTTTTTTTTTTTTTTGACGTAATAACGAGGTCTTATGTAGTTAAAAGAACCTACATTTTCTCCTAATAAAATAAAATAATGTTTAAATACAATAATACAATGCACCAAAAATATATACAGCTCTGGAAAAAATTAAAAGACCACTTAACATTGAGAAATCAATGAGAAATCAATGTTAAGTGGTCTCTTAATTTTTTCCAGAGCTGTAAAAGTACAATTTTCAAACAGATTAAAGTGCAAAAGAATGATGCTATAAAGAATAAATTCATATAAGAAATGAGCGGTTTGTGTGAGAAAAAGAAACAGTATTTAGGCCATCCTTAAAAATATTTTGGTTTGCAGTAACAGTAAAAAAAATTTAAAAAAGGGTCGGTAGGTAGGTCTATATTTTTTTTTTCACATTTTAATACAAAAAAAAAAGTACATTTTTGGTGATGGTGATTACGTAGGTATGAATTTAAACAAATTGGCATATCGTGACATCACTGACTGGGTCTTCAAGCCGTGCCTTCGGGCGTGTAGGCTGATTGCAGGCTATATAGACCACAAACAAATAAATGATATATTTGTCAAAAACATGTTTATTGCATAAATTTCCGGTGCATTCTTAAAGAAAAGTGTCCAACCACCAGCTAGCTGTCATTGACTCAAAGCTGTCAACCCTCCCTTTTTTTCCGGGTTTCTCATGTATTTTAGCTCTTTTCCCGCTGTCTTCCCGTTTTAGTATTTTCCCGTGATATGTTTCTTATTTTTACGCTCGATTGTGTAAAAAGGGGTCGTTTTACGCTCGATTGTGAACACGCAACTATCTGTGTCTGTCTCTGAAGTGGCTTCCACTTCTTGCCAGACCAACGCATCTGGTGATATAGACTAGTGCATTTGAATATTAAAAAGCAAAAAGTTGTTTTTATGAATTCAATTAATTAAGTAGCTATAACCAGCTATTCAATCAAGAGCAGTGAGTGAGTCCTTATCTTTTGTTTGACAGACAGCAGTAAAGGCTACTGCCCCTTTAAGACCTAATACAGAGATATGCATCGTTTTTCTCAACTGTATAAAGTTCTCTTAAGGCATATACAGACTGTCTGATGGATACTCATCAAGATCGACATGTTGACATACTTTTTGTGAGTTTATCCGTTCAAACGCAAGACTTGAAAGAACTCAATATTTGCGCGCTGTGAGACGTGCGCGCGCTGCGCACAGAGACAGATCTTCTCTCACTGCAGAGGGTTCTCATTCGCGTCTTCTGGCGAATAAACTGAGTGATGATGGCGAAAATGACTGGTCATACGGCAGCACTCGCATGCATTGAACACAGTTTACAAAGATAGACCGTTTTTCCCACGTTTTCTTTTATTATCGCTGTTGTAGTGTACGTGTATCCATCGACAGAACCATACATAAAGCATTATTTTTCAAGTTACCAGTGCCGCCGCTCCCACCACGCGCTGGGGTCGAGCAGAACACACGCTACCCATAGCAACGCGTTATGACAACGACATTTCAGACCGACAGAGACCAGATAAACGGCTTTTCCGCCATTTGTTACTGTTTTGTACACGTTGTTATATTAATTATAATTCAAAATCTGTTTTATTCGCCACAATATAGTAATGATGAATGTTGAGAGGGGCACTTTTGATTCATTTTCAAAAAGGACAGGGGCTCAAAGCCCTCCCCTCTGCAGTGCACTTGCCTGGTGTGTGTAACGTGTCCATGGTCCTCCTGACTCCTGTCACACGGCGAAATAATCTCCGACAGGGCTTTAACAGTCTAACGTTACAGTGAATGAGAGTATGAGCCGAGCCGAAACGAACGCACGTGCAGGCCATAGTGTGACATCCGTTAACCATAGTGTAAACATAGATGACGTCACGGGTTTTTCTATAAACGAAAGAACGTAGCCTTCGTTTGTATGGCCCAGGCAATTTATACATTTATAATACTTACTAAAATATAATTCATATTATTTTATTACTGTTGTATTAGTTGTTTGAAAAGTAAAAAAAGAAATTGGTCGGTCTTAAAGCCAATTTACAACCGGCAAGTCGGTCGGACTAAAAGGGAAAAAAAATAAAAAATTGAGTCGGCCCTAAATTGACAGGGTCGGTCGGGTTACGGCAAACAAGAATATTTTTAAGGATGGCCTTATATAGTTTTTACCTCTTGTACAACACTAAGTCCGACTGATCCGAGGATGCGCGTGCGTGTTTCCTATGGTGTACAAGAGGTAAAAACTACGTTTTCTCACACAAACCGCTCATTTCGTGTCTAAGGCCATCAATGTGTACTTACGATGGGGGATTCTTTAATTGGGACTTCTGTGTATGCTCTTTGAGGTGGTGACCATAGACCTGCATTATGTGAGGCACAGACAAGAACGGTTTGACCTAAAATGATCTAAATTGAAACTACTGGGGAAACAAATACTCCGACATCTCAGGTGCTCATGAGGTAAGCTAAAACATCAAAATTTAATTTCAAAGTGAACTATCCCTTTAAGTGCATTAAAAAAAATGTAAAAATTGTTAATAAATTATTATTTACGATATTTTGAAGTGCCCACGATAACAATATCGTGCATTCATTATCGTGATTTATTACACGGCTCTGTGAAATACTTGATTCTGATTGGTCAATCGCGCATTCCAGCGGTATGTTATTTCCAGATAACAACCGCTCATCCGGGTACGAGTTATCTTGACTGGTACTACTTCTATGCTTAACGCTGGTGCCATCTTGGGGCTGTTACATACTTAAACAGCCATGGCTACAATGGAAGACTTCGAGTCGGGTTTCCTTCATTAAGTTTTAAATATGGATATTTTTCTTACACAAACACATCAATTTGAATCAGAAGGCTCTATTAACCCATCGGAGCCATGTGGAGCACATTATTTGACAGACAGCTGCATTTTTTATGGATTTCAAAAACAGCTACAACTACTGCTTGGATTAACGTTAGCCTGGACTTTTTAAACACTCCGATTGTATTTGTCTGAAAGAAGAATGTCATATACACCTGTAATGACTTTCAGCATTCATTTGGAACTGTTTTTCTTTGCGGAAGCTTTGCGCAAGAGCTAATAAAATATTTAATCTCAAGACAATATTTTGTGTCTAATTTATTTGAGACTAGTAGCCGTGTAATAAGCGGGGAAATGTACACCCAGCCGGTTGTTATCGCAGAATAAACCCTGACAGAGAGATCCGGACCCTGACGCGAAGCGGAGGTGTACATTATCCCTAACATGTCGCATTACCGCAAATCAGAACATGTCTAGCGCACTCGCCATAAGAGAAACCTGTGTTAACCGGTGCTGCAAAGTCATGAAAGTTTATAATTAGCACACGTTTTTTAAGCCCTGCCAATTTAAACATTCAAAAGATAACTCGTCCACGCTGTGTGAGAGATTTGTATCTGAAGCACGGTCCCAGAAATCCGTGTCTGATAGCACATGGATACTGAACTGAGCTCTCTTACTTATTCTTGCGCTTGAATGGACAATTTCACACAAAATGATGTCAAAATGTCCGTCTTGGCGAGTATCCTAGTAAAATATAATCAGTTACGTCTTAAGTGAACATAAACAGTGGAGAAAGACGACGTATGTGTAACAATATCAGTGTACAGAATCTGTGCATTATGTCTTAAAGGGGCAGCAGCCTAATATTCCTGCTGACTGTGTTTTTAATGTCAATCAAATAACAAAAGACTATTGACTGAGCAAGTTGTCACTTTAATAATGATCCATCTATATTTAATTTATACAGTAGAGACTATTCAGTGCTATTTTAGATTTGATTATTCAATTTCTATATCTAATCTAGTAAATCTACCTAATCTGTATAATTATTATACATTTATAAATATTTTATATTTATGTAGAATTTTGTAATTTGCATTGTTCTTGCATTCTATGTAAAAAGTCTGGTGAGTAAAATAAAAACATTTACTAGCCAATGGTGACTCGAGCATCAATGGGTCCATAGAGGGTTGCAATATTTCACAATAAGATCCACAAATACATCCTTTATGTCCAGAAACACTTTTTTGATCCTGACATAAATCCATTTAACCTCATGCTCTTATTTTACCAGATGAAAGGCCTGTGACATTCTCTTTTCTAGAGGTAGTATCTTCTCCAGCACTGGACCATCTATGCGTGACGTGAATGGTCAAACCCCACCACATCCGCTGGAAACGCAAACAAATTAATTACGATTCTGTGGGCTGGGAACATCCAATGGGACCACACCAACTGTGTCAAGCACACAGGAAACTCCATCCTCACAGCGGGTACACCGACCTGACAATGATGGAAAAACCCTCAGCTCTTTCACAATGCCAAACTTTGTTTGGCATTGTGAAAGAGCATTGCAAACTCCAGTTGCAAATCTGCTAAGACATATTAAGAAGTTCAGCCCACATTCGCAAATCATATAAAAAAAATGACTACTGCAATAGATCAAATTCAAAAGCTCCAATCCTTCTCCTCAAGGAGGCAAAACATTCTTTTTCCATGCACTTTATATGCACTATTTCAGGGGGTTTTCTACATTGAAATTTTTTTGGCGGCCACTAAAACAAATTTGTCCCGCCAAACATTATTTGGTAAGTTATTGTGATTTATAAATTGATGTAGATTACTAATGCACGTGACAGTGAATGAGCAGAGCCCGCGCACTATCTGTCTTCAAAACGATCACCGTCTTATTCAACGCTCTTCTCGCTCGCATATCAATCAAAATCAATCCACCAAGTTATTGTCTTCCTTGTAGGTCTCTGACGTGAACTCACCTGGAACTCACGCGATAGCGGCGCTCCTTCTCCTCCAGGTCATGTATTCGAACGGTGGATCTGTGTCTTATTCTCACGCATGCGTCGAGTTCAAGTCAATAACTTGGTGGATAAAGGTGTTATTTGTATTTTTGTGCGCACAATATTTTCGTCGCATTGTAAAATTATTGTACAGCCACTGTACTGAGATGGACTTTGTAACGAAGTCTTTAGTGGCTTTACGTTCTTGTGAGTGGGTCAGTGGAAATGTACTGAATGCCATTGTTTTTTTTACAATAACTCCTTAAGCTTAGACCTTTCTAATGTTTTTAGTCATAGGCTGTCTGCATATTATTAGGTTACCCAGCAGGTTTTTTTTTTTTGTAAAATAAGTTTTCTGTAAAATATTGTTATATTCTGGCTTACTCTATTTTTAATTTGTAATTATAAAAATGTTATTGAAATGCTAATATTTCTTATTTTTTAAAAATATTTTTAGCAGTAATAAATCATAATTATTATTAGTCATATTAATATATAAACACATAAATATTATATAAACACTTCATTTGTAAAAAGAAAAAAGGAAACAATTATATTTGTATTTTAAATTGCAATAATTTAAATTACTCTGTATGCAGTTGGATAGTCCTTTAACTATGCCCGTTGCTCACACCTCTTGTGCAGTAGAGATAGAGAAATAGAGAGTAAACTCCCCAGACCAATGTTTAATCTTAAATTGAGCTTGGTCTGCTGATAGCAAGACAAAGTCATGGCTGTTTCTTGTAACCATATTGTCACAAATCTTTAACCACGTTGGTTAATGATGTCATACAGGTGGTGGAGTAATAACCGCTTTTAATTTTATTTTGATATCGAATTCATGCTAGATTTTTTGCTATAAATTATGAACATGGCATTTGAGGACTAAATCTTTTTTTAGATTAGATTTTTTTCCAATCTGTCATTTGCCGCCTGGCATCACCTGTCAATCACTTGGATCAACGATTGAGAGTTAAGAGTTAATAGCTTAGCTGTTTTCATTGTTTGTTTTTTTAAATGTTTTTTATTGTATTAAATCCAGACCAAAAATCCTAATAATCAAACTTAACCCAGAATTATGAATTATGAATTCAGAATTATGGTAACTGTTTTCACTACATTAGTTTGAATTACTAAATTTAGTGATGATAAATATTTCCAATAAATTTTGTCATGGATTATCATCATCTAAAATGTTTGAAATAGTTATTTTTTTTCAAATGTTGAAATTGTGTGTGTGTTTATCTGATCAAAAGTTTAATAAACCAGACACGGATGGCAGTGCTCTGTTTTAAGTCTTTTTTTTTCAATTTTACCAAAATACTTCTCGCTGGTTAGGGGGTACTTGGCTGAAAAAATATTTCACAGGGGGTACGTCACTGAAAAAAGATTGAGAACCACTGTACTAGAGCATATGCACATGCTTCATAAAATGTGCTTTAAATTTCTGACAAACTTAAAGAAGTAAATGACATTTGTACGCATTCAAAATAAAATAGATTGTACTAAATGTCAGCTTGCTTATTTTTGCTCAAGATAAAGATATTTAAGTCCACATCATGCAAACAAATAACTATGCTTCTAACCACAGGTCGAGACCTGTCGTTGCAACCACACAAGTTTGCAAAAGTTCGTTGGAACGATGGTTTTGGGATACACAAACTCCTTGAAATATGTTGATAACGACGGAACTTGCGACCACTGTTGGCTAACGATGCTTTTGGGAAACGCATCCCAGGCCGATTCCCATTAAAAGTCCCAACACCTTGACTCTGAAAACTATCAAAACATTACTCTGTTTGTTTGAGAATCCCAACCAGCACACAAAGACACATCAGCTCAACCAAGACTGAGAGGCTGAAGCATTCAATTTAAATTGAAAAAACAGTGTTTGGAAAACCAGATAAATAGAATAAAAACAACAGATACTCCATGCTTTACTTTTCTTCAGCGGTTCCTTTAACAACTCAAGAAACGTTGAAAGGAACCCGCTTTGATCTCTCAACAAAAACTGCATTGAGCTGTCTAAGTAAAGCAGGAGAAGGCTTAAAGATACTACTTTGAACTGTAAACAGTGGTTTGGAATTATTGAAGAAGGGTTATGGAAGAACTTACATATATTCTAAAGATGAAAAAAAGTACTTTCAAGAGGGACTGGCAAAAGTGGTTGATATAGGCTAAAAAGAACATAAAGGTACCCTTAGCTGTAAACAGTTTTGTTATAGGAATTATTAACCTTGCTTGTTTGGCTGTATTGTTCTGTTTTTATTTTTTTCCTTTTTAAATTGGGGGTCAGTATACAAGTGCATGTATAAATACATTGATGTTTAAGAACATATTCTGATACGCATTCATAAGTTTACAGTTGTGAACGCTGCATTGCATATATATTTGATATGTATAATTTATTTTCCCCCATTTTGTTAGTGTTTTATTTTAATTATAAATTTAGTAAATTATATATATATATATATATATATATATATATATATATATATATATATATATATATATATATATATATATATATATATATATATATATATATATATATATATATAACAGTCAAGCAGGAGAACATCTGCTTCAACAGCCTTGTCAGAAACGGACACTTCAACACCTGTTTTTTTTCATCAGGACTGTTTCTGCCTGTACCATTCACTCCATTAACAAGCACACATGAACTCAATGTCTGACGCTCCTATTCTCACCTGAGGGGAAACGGCGGTAAATGAATAAGCTCAATGACGTAAAACAAGGTTTGGAATCACAGCCTGTGAATCCCTGCATGGCTTATAAACACGCAAGGGAAGACAACAAAACGGTCTCATTAGAAGTCTCTACAAAAAGACACTTATCATAATGGGTTTCAATATCAATCTCAAAATGAATAGGCCTATGCAGAAAAACCTGGATACACTTGCTTGCGACTAGTTATTTATAAAGTAAATAATACATGGAACCATCTTTCTTTATTCTCATGTGAACATTCTGTGTGTGCTCAGAAGAGACTTTAGCAACTCAACTATTCTCCTGGAAAGCAGAGCTCACAAAGGCATGGATGCAGGTTTTTTCCAGCAGATTCTTTAGGTTTCAGCTCCATTCATCTCTCATTATCTTTACGGTCTCAAAGCCCGCAGCTCATATTGCATCAAATCCTGCGCTCGCAGTCTTCCTTCTGAAAACAACTGCCATTCAACCTTCACATGCTGAACTTTCTCACATGATAATAATACTCACACATCATCATCATCATCCTCATCATCGAGCTGAGTCGCAAGACTGTTTTCAACACCACACTAAAATATGAACTGAATGCAAACAATTATTACACTACTACACTATCTATGTGTCTGTAAATTAAAATTACAATACATTAAAAGGCATTTACACAAAATGAGTTCTCGCAGAAATCTCCACTCCAGCTCTTACAAACATTACACTTTATATTTTATTCCTAGTTATGTTCAACGGTTTTATTAAAGAGGACTAGGTCCATATTTGCCTGATATTATGCGTTATAACCTAAAAACCTTTTTTTCCCTGTTTTTTGGCAGTATTTTGGGATTTATGGAGTATGAAAATAGCCAACATAAAACCTCTGTCTAAAAGGTCTAACCTAAAGACTAAACACCACAAGACATCAAATATGAGCTGAGTACAACATCAGAAATACAAATATCACACATCACAATTACGCACAGAAGAATAACTGACATATGTGTTCAACTCAAAAGGACAAAACCTACTATGCAGATGTTTGTTTACCAGTGACTGTTTTCAAATAACTATTTCGAGTAAGGTTATGTCCAAAACAAAACTTTGAAGCCAAGTTGTGGACATCAAAATAAACTCTAAATCAATCTAAACTTGCGCTTTAAAAGCGTTCGTTCAGTAACGTTAGGTCAGTGAAGATAAATACAGCGTCTTTCTAACGGTCTTACGATTTTTTTTAAAAACCACTTGCATTATGACTGTCACTGGGATGAAGATAGTATCAAATCTTTTCCTACGTGCAACATATCCATAATATTGTATACACACAGGAGGAGCTCTGCCCGACAGAAGTTTAGATATATCGCTAATCGTTCAAGTTTGTAACTTTCCACAAATGCATTTGCGACAACACCCGTTTGAAGCAATTTTGTAGTTATTTTTACCTGTTGTGTGAAGCGTTCACGTCCGCAGCAGCTGCTCCATGTTCAGCGTTCGGACTTTCACTGCTGCCCTTTAAGGAGCTTTTCATCCATTCCTGAGCACTATCACACAGATTATTGCTTGTTTTGTCGCCGAGGCTCTGCTGCAGTAAGGCGGTCTGGATCGAGCCAGGACCGGACACCGTCAGGAAGTGCAGCGCTGCAGTCCCGCTCTCGCATTTATCCAGATCCACACTTCTCACCTTCCGCCTCCACTGAGAACTCTCCCCTGCATTCCTCTTCACCTTCCCGCTGCTGTTTGACACAGTGGAGCCACTGGAACTACCCTGAAGTCCGTTCCCGACGTTTGTTCCGCTACTGGAGTCTAATAATCCGCCTAACGACGACGTCCGGCTCCCCGCCGTCGCCATTTTCTGTCCTGAATTTTTGCCACTTAATAGATTCTATGAGAGAGGGAGTGGCGGGAATTTGGGGGAGGATGAGAGGGAGTGGCTTTCGGAGAGATGGGAGGGGTCATCTGCAATGTGGGAGAGGCCAAGGGACCCCTTTTGGGAACCTACGTGCACGTTGTCATACAATTTAAAGGAATAGTTCATCCAACAATGACAATTATACCCTAATTTACTAACCCTCAGACCAGATAGGTGTATATGACTTTTTTTACTTTCAACCGACCACGATAAGTGTGTGTGTTTGAGTGTGTGTGTGTGTGTGTGTGTGTGTGTGTGTGTGTGTGTGTGTGTGTGTGTGTGTGTGTGTGTGTGTGTGTGTGTGTGTGTGTGTTTATTTATGCTCTTCCAAGCTTTATAGGGGAGTGAATAGTTTGTTTTTTTGAAGACTAAAAAAGTAAGAGGTCACAAGACTCGAGGGGCACTCGTTCCCGGAAGCCAGTGGTTATAGTTTTTTTTTAAAAGTTAATATCCATAAATATGGATATTTTTCTTACAAAAATGCACCACTTCGCTTCAGAAGGCATTTATTAACCTCCTGGAGTCGTTTGGATAACTTTTATGATGGATACAGAGCTTCAAAATCTAAGTTACCATTCACTCCTATTATAAAGCTTGGAAGAGCTAGAATATTTTTAATAGGAAGAGCCAGGATATTTTATAATATAACCAAGTTTGTTTGGCTAGAAGAAGAACTTCATATACACTATGGCTTGAGAGTGAGTAAAAAGTAAGTGGGATAATTTTCATTTCTGGGTGAACTATCCCTTTAAACGTGTCATATTATAAGAGATTGAGACGAAAGTTGAAAACTACACTGACTTACGTTTTTTAACGTCAAATATTTTCACCAATAATTACAAAGAAATGGATGGCGGTTAACAACCATGAAATTTTTAAGTTGAAAGATTAAATATGCATTTTCTTGTAAAATCTTAAAAATTGTAAAAAAAAAAAAGAAAAAAAAAAGAAAAGTTATATACTGCATTGATGGTGAAGAACCTTTAACATACATGGAACCTTTCCAGTCCACAAAAGGTTATTTAATGGAAAAGTGTTCTTAAAGGGTTAATTCATCCAAAAAATGAAATTTATGTCATTAATGACTCACCCTAATGTTGTTCCACACCTGTAAGACCTCCGTTCATCTTCGGAACACAGTTTAAGATATCTTATATTTAGTCCGACAGCATATCTAAGTGTAGGCTTTACTGTAGGTTTTAAGTGTAGACACTTTACTGTCCATGTCCAGAAAGGTAATAAAAACATCGTCAAAGTAGTCCATATGTGACATCAGTTAGTAGAATCTCTTCTCTTTAAGCATCAAAAATAAGTTTTGGTCCAATAATAGCAAAAAATGAAGACTTATTCAGCATTGTCTTCTCGTCCGCGTTTGTTTTTAAACCTCAAATAAAGGTTCAAACGGTTATGAATCAGTGGATTGATTCATGATTCAGATCGTCAGTGTCACGTGATTTCAGCAGTTTGGCAGTTTGACACACGATCCAAATCATGAATCAATATTCAACATTTGGGGAACCTAAAATGTTCTTCTATACATCATTGATGCTATAAACATTTGGAACCTTTATTTTTAAGTGTACAGATGGCGCCTGTCCGTGAACGCATAAGGTACTGTGTTTATAAAGTATCTTCTTATTAAACTGTTTATACACAAAGTTCTCAATGCTTCGGTTTGCATGTAGGGACCCTCATTATGCTATTGTGTTGTGAGGCTATTTTGAGCCTTTTTAGTTGTATTAACTAGCGATTGAATTTTACTTATTCTGTGCCCCATATAGTATGCTATACTTCCCCATATATAATCCCATATAAACTAATCTGTTTTTAGAGATAAAACTCTTTACATTCGATTTTCATGAAAATGCATCCCAGAGAATGATCTACTCTGTAACCATCTGTTAATTACCCACCAGAGTTGTCCCTTAAGCATCTCAAACCTAAGCCGTCAAACTGCGGGTCATCTGAGAAGGAACGCCGTTTCCAGACCGGAAGTTACTTCTCAGATTTTGATTAAAGATTACCTGACAACAATTTTTTTTTTTATTGTGTTTTAACTTGCAAGGATGAATCGTTCACCCAAAGACCTTTAATATGTGCTAAAACGTAAATAGGGTCAATTTTGATTTCATGAGGACTTGAATGTTACAGTGAAGCAGGCAGGTAGAGAGCCATACGAAAATTAACGCATATATGCGGCAGTTGGCCACTGCCGCTCCTTTCACTTTGTTGTTTATGCTTACGTTTATTTTGCAATTAAAGCTATGTTTAACGTTCGCCTACTTCTTCCTGAACCTGAACTTTGATACAGTTATGTTTGAGCACTTTTACATTATTATATTTCATTCTAATGAAAAAGCCACAAGTGCTGAATTACAACTCATGTCACGTTATCTGACGAATTAAAATTGTGGGGTAATGCAGCGCTGTTTAACTTAGTCCAAAAAATCATACTAAAATACTTTTGAGTTTATTAATAGATATGTTAAAACATTATTCTGTGTGTTTGCTCAGTGGTTGATATGAGACACTTGTTGCACAAGACAATAGATCAATATTAGAATAGCATATTAATAAAAGCTGGAAGACTAAATGACATGCAATTAATATTGTATGGCACAGAAGATGCTTTATTACTGTTACTACAAATAAAGCTCTCTCTGATTTTACAATGTTAGCCACTTCCAGAATAGTGTTGTCTCTGAGGCATGCGGTAAATCTAGAGATTCAAACAATAACACCAGCCATACTGAGATATATAACAAGCTATATAAACATATTACATATTGTGCCTTTAAGTAAGCCATAACTTTAATTTCATAATTACCTCTTTTCTGAAATATGGTTAAAGTGTACTGCTGCTGAATGTACTGACAAGCATTTAAACAATAATTATAAAATTATAATTATAATTATAATCAAACACTTTATTTAGTATGTTAGTCAAAATAAGTTTAATTCTTAAAATAATTTCAGACTGAAGATTATTAAAACATAATAATTTTTAATGTACTCTAAGTAAAACTTTTAAATGGACTTTAAATTGGCCTTTTAAAAGTTTAAATTAGTTTTTTTAAGAAATAGTCAGTCATTTTAAAGAAGTACTTCACTTTAAAATGAAAATATCCCATGATAAACTCACCCTCAAGTCATCGTATGACTTCAGTTATATTAATAAATAACCTGATGCTTCAAGCCCTATAATGGCAGTGACGGGTTCCATTGAGTTTCAAAAAATTCCTCATATGTACTCTACACAATTTCCGTATAAACTTCCGAAACGTACAGCGTCGGTTAGCATTTTGAACTGCGAGAGATGTTTCACATTCTGCGTAAGTTGAATACGGAAGGTGGTCTGGCGGAAGATATTTAACTTTATAGTTTTAAATATGGATATTTTTCTTAAAACCCCCATCGATCCGCTTCAGAAGGCTTTTATCAACCCCCCGGAGCCGCGTAGAGTACGTTTATGAGGGATGGATGGATGCACTTTTTTAAACTTCCAACTCAATGGACCCTGTCACTGCAGGGCTTGAAAGCATCAGGGTATTTATTAATATAACACAGATTGTGTTTATCAGAAAGAAGAAAGTCATACACACTGATGGCTTAAGGGTGAGTAAATCATGGGGTCATTTTCATTTTAAAGTGAACTACCCCTTTAAGTAGACTTAGGTGGTCATTTATTTCATTAATGTTATATTATTTTCACAGAAGGGTGGCTGTACAAAGAGCACAACACAAGATTATATCACACAAACAGTCTTTAATCCAAAAATTCAACAGACCAAACTTAAGAACACAGGAGACAATAAAACAACCATTTTACGTCGACAGACTCGACAAGATAAAGAACAGAACACAACAGGGACATTATACTGTACACAACCAAATAAGGGAACTAATGAGTTAAAAAATCAACAGGTGAACTGAATCAAACTGACACATACTTGGAAACTAGACAGGTACAGAAACAAGCACAAAGCTCAAAACATAATCCTGACTATCTACACGTGCAGTTTTTTTTACATTCAATAAATGAAGACATATTTTTCACAAGAGGGACAAAGAAATTAATTTAAAAAGACTTTTAAAAATTCCACCTCGTGCATATTTTGAAAATAAATCTATAGTTATTAAACCTCAATGGAATCCCTTTTTTTTCTTCTGGGATTAAAATTGATCGTCTGTGTTTGAACTGCAAGCAATCCAGATCAAGAGAGCGGAAAATGACTTCAACTGCAATCAGCAAATCCCTGAATCAGCAAAAATGTGTCTTTTAAAGCAGAAGTCCAGTGGTTCAGCCTTCTGTTGGTTGAATACAAGTAAGCAGAGAATTCATTTAGGGGGAGGGCTGCTAGAGGAAGCAATTTCCTGTTAAAGTAGATCCACTTCAGCAGTAAGTGCTATTCTTAGCCAGTAAGGCTTCCTGCAGCTTCTGTATTTCCTGCTCACATTGACCACGACAAAAAGTGTTTTTGCCCCAACTTGTAATGTCAGCACTACTCAATGCAGTTAAATCCCAAACTAGAATTAAACAAAATTGAGTATAAGACAAATGACGGAAGGAAAAATTAAGCATAACAGTTCCTTTTTTGTACGGGTTGTAAGATTTGTTTGCACGGAATTACAAAGAAAACTGCCTGGAATTTTTAGGCCTGTTCTAAACATATTTCAACCTTTCTGATTTTATTGGGAGTCACAGATTATGTGACTTTTTGAATGTGAAGAGAGAGATTAAAGAAAATGTTGCTTCAATTTCTACATTTCTGTCCAGGTAAAAAAAATATAGAACACAGACAAAAGACTTCCTGGACGTCCCACAGTAACAGCCGACTCGTATGCAAACAAAGAGCTTGACTGCCATGGTGATCAAATGTTTCAAAGCAGGTTCCTTAACAGCTTTGCTCAAAGGTTTATGCCAGATTTATGCAGTCATGCACAGTAATAGACTCAACTATAAATATATTCCAAGTCTTCTGAAGCCTTACAATAGCTTCATGTGACGAAAAGAGCGATATATAATTGAAATCTTCCCCTCTGCTGTAGCTCCCAAAGTTAATTTGCATTTAGTCTATTCTTAAAGCTATACTATGTGATATTTTCCCCCTTCAGCGGTGAAAAGGTATATGACCATCCTGTGAATAAGGCCCCGTTCACACCGCAAGTCCTAATGCTCAATTCAGATTTTTTGCTCAGATCTGATTTTTTGTTTGGCTGTTCACATTACCTTTTAAAATGTGGCCTGAATCTGATTCCAGTGTGAACTGTTTCAGGTTTCAAACTAATCCGCATGTGCAAAAGAACAATATCAATGACATCAGATGCAGAAAGCTGTTGCACTAAAGTTCGGGAGGTTGTAGAGGAAGTAAGCATTTTCACTTTTATTTAAACCTGTTTGTGTAATGGAAGCCATAACAGTAATGAGCAGGTGCTGAAGAGGAGAAGAACGAAAAGAAAGAGAGCAAAATTGGTTATTTTGGCCTTTTGTCACCTTTCTTTGGCACTGAAGCCACATTCTTCTGTATCCCCGTTCTTCCATTTCGTGTGCTTTCAAAAACGGAGCAGTTACGGTAGGATACTTCTAGCGTAGCTTGAATTGAAGTATCTCCCCATATACTAATTAGGTCTAACACCTCACTCTCCCTCCACTGACTCGCTCCATCGCTGTTCTCCATATCTAGTCAAGTTTTTAATGTTACTGTCTGTGTCTGTTGTGTCTAGGGCTAACTCGCTGGTGCATAATTGTGACAAATGTCGACATAGATTGACGTAAAATACGCATCATATCCGCATCAAATCCGCTTTGGTTGTTCACACTGCGGCCGCATTGGAAAAAATCAGATCTGGGTCTGATTCAGGACCACATGTGGTCTAAGTCTGATTTGAAAAAATCTGATCTGGGCTAGATTTGAGTGTTCACACTACCTCTGAAGAGGTCTGACCTGGTCACTTGACCCCCCAAAAAATCATATTTGGGCCACTTTTGCCTGCAGTGTGAACGGGGCCTAATAGTTTCTGTTCCTCTCAATTCTGATTTCGTTTTAGCTCCTACGGTGACCAATTTAGTCCAAGATTAACATGGCAATCCCCCTCTTCACATTCGACACGGTGCCATCGAGTGTTAAAACGCGAAAGGCGAAGCTTGAATTTATGGGTATGTCCCTCTTTGGCTAATATACTTTCAAGATGGAGGGGCAACATGGTGACCAGCCATATTATGAACTTACGAGAATACTTTATTACTTGAAAGAAGTAAATATACATTAATGAGCACATATATTTTTGAAAGAACTAAGTGTTTTTAGCTAAAAGTAAACAAAAAAATTTACACAGTGTAGCTTTAATGCTGAATATGTGAATATGTATGAATATACAGAAGTGCAAATGACCATTGAAAACTTCTGACACTACAGAGGGAAAGATGCACTGGCCACAGATTTACCTGCTTATTGGTGTCAGTTAGCATTGTTAAAGTCTGAATTAAATAAAAACTGACACTATTTATTTTCTTAATCTGTCATCTATTCATTTTTTTCATTTATTAGCCTATTAATATTTTTGGACTGCATAATTTGTAATCAAAATGTAATAACTTGCTCTTCCTGCTATATGACATAATGCTGATTATTATGTGAGGTTTGCTGCAATTCAACCAATCACATTCAAATGTGCCTCAGTTTTAATATGCAACACTCATTTTTTACAATTCAAGGACAAATGTATAAAACCTACAAGTCCTGACCTTTATCTTGTTTCGCTCTTCGATAACTGTTTCATTTGATTAGCTGGTAATAAAGTCTAGACTCTAAAGTCTTCTTATTCTCATTTTTGCATGTACATAATTTTCATAATGCTGTTCAAAAGTACAATTTATTTCTTTAGGGTTAAAACTTTTTCAATAATACTTAGTGCTCCTAAGGCTGCATTTACACTGCAGGTCTTGATGCACAATTCCGATTTGGTGACTATATCCGATTTTTTTGACGACCCGCTTACATCATCTTTTCAAAAGCGACCCGTATCCGATATTTGCATTTACACTGTACACTGGCAAAACAGCCCAAGACGTTCTTAACCGGTGAAAGGAAGTAAAACAGCGCGATATGCAATGGACGCAGACAAAATGATTGCACAATGTTTTGCTGTCTGCAATGTTCCACACATCTTTAAAGGTCAGCAAAACATTTCTCTCTTAGGAGATCTGAGGATATCGGAATTCATGCGTTTTTTTTACTGCTTACACGTTCACATGTCATATCCGATCTGTGCCACATGAGAGGAAAAAATCGGAATTGGGTCACTTGAACCATGCAGTGTAAATAGGACCTGAAAGTATTTGACTAAAAAGGCCTGTTTTCACAGACATGGTTTAGATTAAGCCAGGATTAGGCCTTAGTTTAATTAGGACATTTAAAGGCATAATATGTAGTTTTTCGCCACTAGAGGTCGCCTTTTCAAAACAAAGGCGTAGCTTGATGGCGCTGAGATTGAGCGCAGAATCTTGGGGGTTGTCGTCTTCACTTCACAGCCGGTGAAAAAGAATCAGGACGGGACTCGAGAAATCATGATTATGGATGAGATTATTAATGTTACTGTAGTATGAAGCAGAGCAGGGCCGAGTGTTGTGGGAGCTGAATGAAGCGATTGCTATTGAGGACACGTGACAGCAGCCGAACTTTTATTATGCCACAGTCGCTGCCTCCGCTTCTTCCGGTCAAGCGTATGTGGGGTAATGCAGTGCTGTTTTATCATAGATACATTTGAGTGTGTTGAAAATTATGTTATAACGTCTACATTTTCTCCACGGCTGCTATGAGACACTTGTTGCACACTGCAGTAAACTAGATCGATATTAGAATATCATATTAATAAATGCGGGATGTCTTGTTTTGTTAAATGGCATGCAATTCATTTTAAAACATTGTATGAAGGAAAAAATGCTGTAGTATTACTGTACAACAATTAGTGTGACATTCTGTCTATAAATGTCTCCAAACAGTTGTTCCCTTGTCTAATAAAACATAATATATTCAAGCGTCTTTGGTGTTTCCATATTTTCGACAAAATAAAATAAAATAGACGGTAACGGTATGATGTCACTCACTAATAGGCAGCGCACGGACACGGTCTGTGTCCTTGTTAAAATTGCTCCAGATTTAAACATTCTTGGAAACATCTAATGCAAGTACACATGCCAACAAAATGTATAACATTGTTCTAATGGTTGTTGGATATTTTATTCCAAAAAACTTACCTATTGTGCCTTTAAGTAGATTTTATTAACATGCCTTAGAAAAAAATATATTATTGGTGTGCATCTGCTATCTCAGTGGAAGTTGCTTTTTAGTTAAAACAGCTCAAACATGCATTTTAGTCTTACTAGACTTTAAAAAAAGTTTCACTCACATCCTCAACACCCCTTTTCACACTGGTACCTTTTCCCACAGCATTTAAGCAGGCTTGGATAAACTCACTGCTAAAGAAACACACTTTAATTCACTTTTATAAAACTATGACCGGTACCTCTTCTTCTATTCATTTGCAAAAACACTTGAGTGAGTCGAGTTCAACCAAGTCTCTGCCTTTCTTACACAGGAGAACCACCTGGACAGCAACCAGTCTGGCTTCAAAGCGTCCCCTCAACCGAGACTGCGGTTATTGAAGCTCCGAGACTGGCAAGAATAGCATCCAAACTCATCTTGTACTCATCTTACTGGGTCTGTCTGCAACTTTTGACAGTTAAGCAGCAGATCCTTTTGTCAACCGTCATGACAAAGGGAATAAGTTACAACTTCTAGCTACTGGGGTTCCTCAGGGCACAGTGCTCGGAACACTTCTCTTGTCCATCTACATGACATCCCTAGGGTCATTCAGAAACATGGCTTTTCCTATGCAGATGACACACAACTCTAATTCTCATTCCAGCCGGATTATCCAATGGTAGCGGCTCACATTTCAGCCCGCCTGACAGAATTATTTGCTGGATGAAGGACCATCGCCTTCAATTCAGCCGTGCAAAGACTGAACTCCTTGTGGTCTGGGCCAACACAACACTTCATCACAACTTCTCCACTCCATTTTTCATGGCAGCCAGGAACCTTGGGGTTATGATTGATGATCAGTTAAACTTTATGGACCAAAGCTCTATTCGGACAGGATTAGTTAAACATGAATATGTGGGTTAAAGTAATTATTATTACAAGAGCTTCTCAGTTATTTTAGTCCCGTCCAAATGTGTCATCTTAGTCACCATTACAGACAATGTCAGTACAGAATTACCATGACTTTTACACTCTAAGGTCTGGAAAAATGACCTCAGGTAATACTAATCCCGTGCGAACAGACAGTAAAATGTAATGTATTCTGTCATTTCCTTTTTAAAAGTAGTATTATGTGTTTTTTTATATGAGGAGCTTGAAAAGGCATTCAGTTGTGTTCTACGCCGTGGGACAAGTCTGTGGTAAACCTCAAGTGTTTACTATATTCACCAGACCTGTTATATATAGGTTATATATAGATTATATGTTTTCATGCACATATCTGGAAGCAAGTTAATACTCACATGACGACAGGGAGGTGACAGTGGTAAATCGAGTTACCTATGAGTTAGTAAATGTTTTATGAGATTTCTTATCCCGTGCAAATTGGCCATTAATATTACAGATGTCCTGTGGTGAAATTACAATACTCCATCTACCCTTGTAAAACTAATCCCATCCGAATAGGGCTCAACTGGGACTTGTCACAGCACTTACGTATTGTTGCCTTTTTGTTGGATTTAGCATGCTTCTGTTGTTCTCCTTATTTGTAAGTCATTTTCGATAAACGTTTCTGCTAAATAATTAAATGTAAATGTATTTCCTGAGCTAGTAAGGATTTGTCAATTAAATAATTATATTTGATGCAAAAGAAGAAGAAGAAGAAGAAGTTTTATTTATATAGCGCCTTTCCGTAGCTCAAGGTCGCTTTAAATTGCACAATTACAATACATTCAGACACATACATACATCTATACACATCACATAAAACATGTAATTGCATTATCCGAAATGCTTGTTAAATAGATATGTTTTTAAAGGTGCACTATGCAACTTTTTGTCCACTGGAGGGCGCCTATTCTAAACGGCTCGCGAGTACTGGGACTTTTATTATGACAGGACGGGAGACAGTCGCCGGGCGGCCGCACTTCCGCTTTTTCCGGTCATATAAAAACAGCTATTTTTATCATATCAGATACATTTAAGGGGCCAAGGGCTTCGGCCATCTGTCCACTCTCTTTCCTGAACTGAAATGAAGTAGTGGGCTGTACTTTCCACACGATTGACATCAGGTTCAAGTACGCCAGGTTGGCTGGTGGTTATGTTGCCCGCATATCGCCTCCCATGGCCGAGACTGGTATTACGATACCTGTCGGGCCGGGGCTAGTAATGCTACTGCTAATTAAGGTTGATATCTCTGCAGCACTATAACTTGACATTTTTTTAATAACATCATCGCCCTTATTTCTTCTCATTCTTTTGATGCCTGTAGGTCATTTTTTGGATATTTTTACCTCAATTTTTACAGATGGCACCTTTAAGTGGGACTTAAATGCACCCACAAATGAGATGTTTCGTAGTGTATCAGGCTGCAGAAGGCTATTAAACACAAGTTAATTAATAACATAATTAATTTCAAGATTTAAAAAAAAAATTGCATCATCTATGCCAGTGGTTCTCAAACCTGTCCAGGAGTACCACCAGCCCTGCACATTTTGTATGTCTCCGTCATCTAACACACCTGATTCAACTCAACCTGAAATGGGTGTGTCAGAAATAGGGAGACATACAAAATGTGCAGGGCTGGTGGTACTCCTGGACAGGTTTGAGAACCACTGATCTATCCTGTGTGTGCTGTGCAGTAATAAGGTGAACAGGCGTTTCACATTATACCACTTCTATATTGGCTAGAATGCTATTGACCAATCAGAAGCCAGGTCTGGAATTATCCATTTTATAACTATTATTATACAGCAGTTTACTAGCCTAGCGGCAGCAAATCTAATCTGCTGCAAGTGTCGTCTAGCAACTTTCAATACACTTCTAAAAGCCAAACTCTGGTCGGGCCAATCACATCGTGTATAGAGTCGGTGGGTGGGGCTTAACATAATGACGGCAGAGTTGTGCTTGCGTGCTACTAGTACAGAAGCTGGAGAACGGTGGTCTTTCGAATCAGCTTTGACCGCAACTCTGGAAGACTTGGAGTTAAAGATTTACTTCAGCGATTAGCATATGGCTTTGTATCAGTAGAAACCCTGGAGTATATTCAAATAAATGTGCCTTCCCCCCTCATATCCCCCAGAGACAAGAGTTTTATGCATTTTATTTCTGGAAAAATTCCTCCTATGATGCAAATTGACGATATTTGCATCATAGGAGGAATGTTTGGTCAAAGGCTAAAGACTACAGCCAGCAGAGGGAGCCATTTCCGCATGTTTTGAACCGCGCATGGGGGATGGGAGATCACACTCAGAGCTCAGCTCACAGCTACAGGCACTCATTTAAACGGAGCTATGGTGAGCAATGTAAGTCTTAACTTCTCAAATTAATTTCTATGAAAGTTAAGATTGCAAAGGCATGAACTGAAACGCGCCAGACTGAACTCGCCTTGTATGCCGCAGGTGTAGTCGCGATTACCTGAGCTCTAATCACGAGAGCTCATTCAGCTCATTTATCTGACTCCTGCAGTTAGTGCTCAGTGCTGTGATACTCGCGCGGTGACTCAATCGTTATATTGAACAGACACGTTCAGTTTTTAATTGTAGTATCTTCTCCAACTTAGTCACAGTAATCGTTGGTGAAAAAAGTTGGGGGCTTTGGGAATGGCCTCACAGGGCAGCGAAGCATTCTGGGAATTGTAGTCTTTCATCCCCATGAGACAAAAATACATTTTCTGTCTTTTCTTAGTCTAGAAGGCACCAAATTCAAAAATAATTTCACATTTCTACTACATTGATGACCCAGTTTAAATACAGACTCATTTTCCCAGCACTGAAGTACCCCTTTAAGCTTTTCTCTGAGAAAAGAACGGCACTGAAGTCATTCTTAAAAAGGGAAGATGTGTTCGGAGATTTGCTGACTGGATACTGCGAAAGTTTAATCTGTCAGTGAGCTCCACTTCACTTTCGTTGCTCTGGTTGGTTGTAGCGCTATCCAGTTGCATGCAGAGGGAGTTTGAAAGACAACCGTTTATCCCGCTGCTCGGATTGAGCTGTCAATGGTGAGTTTCCAGACCAAACATCTTGATGTGGGTATGGCTTGTCAAGCTAGCAGTTTACAGTATTTGCCTGATCACAGAGTATCAACAGAGTATCAACCTGTTATTATTCATTGTGAAAGTAAATTTCACATGAAAAAAGAAGTTGGAAATAAATAAATTGAATAATAAAAAATCCTCCTGTGGAATATCACATAAACAGTGCACAAAAGCATGGTTATTCAAGGGAATAGGAGGCCAGTTTGGTCAAAGGCAGGAAACAGCTTTGTGGATAGATGTTATTGTTTCCAACTAATGAAAGGAAAAGTGTGACGCAAAAAGCTGTGATGTGAATTGGTGTGGGTGGTTGTACGTTCATGAAGCAATGTGGGATAGTTTTACTTGGATACATAAATTGGAAGGTTAAACTGGACCCCTGATGGGTGAAATGAATTTGTAATATCGGAGTAATGAGACTCCCGACTGGTATAGCATACAGTAACTAAGGGATCCAAACTAAGGCCAATTATGTGCAATACAGTCATGTAAATAAAAAGTAAAATGGTTTCGTTGGTAATATATTATTATCATATGAAGATAAAAACATTGTGTTGCCATATGATCATGTTGGTTTAAATACTAATATCACCTTGTATCACCTTGACTGTAATTCTTACTAATATCACTCTTACTATTATCTTGATTGTAAAATGATTAATTTTATTGTGAGAATTAATATAATTGAACATTGTCAGGAAAAAAGCTTGTCTTCTTTTGAATAGCTGCATGAAGGTCCAGACACAAACATTTTTTCATATTCCTCTACAGACACTGACCTCTGAGCACCTTTATGACTCGTATATCAGCATTTCACAAGTTCACACTTACAAATAATTAGAAAAAGAGTAGGCGTATTTGGCGTGCTGTTAGAGGGGAGGTTCTGAGCTCGGAATGTGGCCCGAACACAGAGTACTCCCCACGTATCCCTGACTGGGATAGGATCCAGATGAGAGTGAGGAGTTGCAGTGGTGGAGGGATGCAGAAAAGACTGTCGAGAAATGTAGGTGAGTCGGCTTGGCCTCCAATCGCACTGATTGGGTAAATCATTTGAACATCATGTCAAAGGCCGCACTTACACTGCTGGTCTTGATGCCCAATTCCAGTTTGTTGACTATATCTGGAAATAAAGGAAGTAAAAATGGCACGATTTGCAGTGGATACAGACAAAATCATAATACAGGTTTTTGCTTTCCACACCATCTTTAAATGTCAGCAAAACATTGGGGGCTCAAGTTGACTCACTTTGGCTGCGTCCGAAACCTGGAAAATGCTACCTTCAGAGGACACATTTCAAGAAAGGAAGGCATCAAGGCACGTCCAGATCTAATGTTAGCTTCACTTCTGGCCTCCTGAGAGTTTCGAAGGCAGCATATATGTATCCTTCACTGCCTTTTATATCCCACAATCCTGCGCATTCCTTTCAGTGACAGTTGAGATAAAATAAAAAAAAGATGCCGTGCGAAAGCTGCATTTGCTGGTCAGTTTGTGTGTAAATGTACATTTTGACCAGCATTTTCCACTTCTGATGTCATTTCTAGCAAAAAATTACTAATGTAGTAATTCAATATTTGTTTAGTTCTCTCCAAAGCTCTCACTATTTGGCTCTTGATCATTAAACTGTTACACTGCCTTTGAAGTATGTCCAAAATCAGTTTTGTGAGCTGCCTATGTGCGCAAACGTTGCCTACAAGTCATTGCCTGATAAGGCAGCGAGACAGTGAGTCTGGATTTCGGACGCAGCCTTTGTCTTCCACTGTGCCATTGAAAAGAGTCATGGGATCGTGGTTGGTGTCCACCTGAGTTGATGTCATTCGTCTCCGTCACTGTTTCAATGATGTACATTTTGCATTGACTGGGAAATATCTGATCTGTCCACTAACATGGCAGATGCAAATGCATGTATCCGATTCAGATTTCCACATGAATGAGGCCTGAAACAGATCTGAGAATATTGAAAACCATGTGCTTTTTTACTGCTTACAAGGTCGAGGGTCAAATTGGGAATCAGTATCGGGTCACTTAAACCCTGTACTGTCAATGTGGCCAATAAGATTCATATGGTTTTAAGTTGCAAGAAATCCCTTATTCAAGAAAACACTTAAAGGCCCGCTGAAGTGCCTTGAAATGCGCCGCATTATTCAATGTGTTGACGTAATTTCCCCTGAAACGGCTCCAGCTGCTCCTCCCCTTTTTTGAAACAGCCAATAGTGTTTCGTTAATACACCGCATCAGTTTGACTAGAGTGCAAGAGCGGACCTTTCTGTTTGGTAAAGCCAGTTTCCTCTTACACTGTTTACCATCATAATCTCCTCCATATCGCATTCTGTGCAGAATTTAAATGGGTCGATATGTTTGTTGTCTGCGCCGACTCGCGCATATGATCCGCACTGCGCTCTCGTGTCTGTAGTCTTAATTTAGACCTGAGCTGTTGGGGTGTGTCTGTGTGTGTGTGCGCGCTGCTGCGGTGTGTGAAACTAACGTGAAACAGACTTTATTCGTCTCAAATAAAAAGTATATTTACACTGAATCATTTCCTATCGCATATATAGTGTGCTATGTGCTGTTCACCATGTAGAAATTAGTAAATGTGTGTTAACAACTGACCGATTTCAGCCGCAGCTTCAACAGCGTTGGGGGCGGGCTTTAGATTCTAGAGAGCATTATGATTGGACAGAAGATTTGACGAAAAAGTGAAGTCTGCGATGACGTCACTAAAATCTGAGATTCATTTTAGCGGAAGTGAGAGACTGTAAATTTTGAATGCTCATATCTCCTAAATGCAAATTTTGTCATAGTTTTGGAATATTCCAGCTTATTCATAACTTTAAGGCTAACACAGTCATACCAAAAGTTGAACAACTTCAATTTTGATTTCAGTGGACCTTTAAAACAATACACTTACTATAACTGATAGACTTTTTGCAACTGGCCCTGGACCAAAGTCTGAATGCAACAACTGGACCACACAAAATTGCACATTTATTAACGCAATTTTGTAAAATAGCAATCCATGGCATTTTACAGAGTTGAATGGATACAGATATTGCATGGCTGTGGAGACACAAGCCCTTCTCAGTTCTACCTATGCAAGAGGTGTCATCTGCCACTCTTTTAATCCCTTTAAACTATGTGAACAAAATATTTTACAGGATGACAGTTTTTTCTTTGTCTGCTCTCAAAAAAAGATTCTTGCTGTTTGCTGAATTCAGGTCCACTTTACATTTAGCTAATGCAACACAACTTTGTTGGCGATTTGGTTATTCCGTGTCTTCTTCTATTGTGCTTTCTGCCAAGACCTTACATAAGGGGTTCTCAAATCTGGCCCTTCAAAATCCACTGTTTTGCAGAGTTCAACTCCAAACCTAAACACACCTGAACAATCAAATCATGTCTTCAGGCTCACTTAAAAGCTACAGGCAGGTGAGTTTGATCAAGGTTGGAGTCTCTATTGTAGTCTTGAGTTTTCTACTGGAATGAACACATCACAATATTCCTCATTTAAATACTTCCCGTATGCAGTTACATTTACATTTACATTTAATCATTAAGCAGACGCTTTTATCCAAAGCTGTAAGAAGTCTCAGTTAATTAAGCACAGTACACAAACAAAACTTTTTTTTTCTTTTCTTTTTTTAATGGATAGTTAAGTGCTATTCTTTATTGGTCAGGTGCAATTGGAAAAGATGTGTCTTAAGATGTTTTTTAAAAATGGCTACAGACTCGGCAGCACGAATTGAGATTGGCAGTTCATTCCACCAGTTGGGAACGGTCCAGAAAAATGTCCGTGAGAGTGATTTCATGCGTCTTTGGGATGGAACCATGAGGCATCGCTCGCTCGCAGAACGCAAGCTTCTGGAGGGTGTGTAAGTCTGAGCAAGCGAGTTTAGGTATATTGGTGCAGAGCCAGTGGTTGCTTTGTAGGCGAGAACCTGTTCAAAACAGTCCTATTGTTGAGAACCTATCAAATTCAGTGCCTTGAATTTGATGCGAGCAGCCATTGGCAACCAGTGATGTCTGATGAAGAGAGGCGTGACATGCGCTCTCTTCGGCTCATTAAAGACCACTCTCGCCGCTGCATTCTGGATCAGCTGCAAGGGTTTGATAGTGCATGCTGGAAGGCCAGCTAGAAGAGCATTACAATAGTCCAGTCTGGAGAGAACAAGAGCTTAAACCAGGAGTTGTGCAGCCTGTTCTGATAGGAAGGGTCTAATCTTTCTAATGTTGTATAAAGCACATCTACAGGACCGGGCTGTTGCAGTAATGTGGTCAGTGAAGTTTAAATGGTCATCAATCACAACTCCAAGGTTCCTGGTTGTCCTAGATGGAGTTATGGTTGATGAACTGAGCTGAATAGAGACATTTTGATGAAGTGCTGCGTTGGCTGAGACAACAAGTAATTCGGTCTTTGCCAGATTGAGTTGAAGGTGATGCTCCTTCATCCAGTCAGAAATGTCTGTCAGACAGGCAGCGATACGAACACTGACTGTAGGATCATCTGGTTAGAAAGATAAGTAGAGTTGAGTGTCATCAGCATAGCAGTGATAGGAAAAGCCGTGTTTCTGAATGACAGAGCCTAATGATGACATGCAGATGGAGAAGAGGGCTCAGCTGAATAAAGCTGTATGCAGAAAAAAGGGGCTGAGCCTGGTTGACTTAGTATTGAAATCACAGTTATGGTAAGGAGCGGACATTTCCCAAACATGCTCAAAACGGTTGACCAATCATATCAAAATGGTCCAGCCGACCAATTAGAGACCAACATAGAGACAGGAATAAAGGCCCTATCCCAAATGGCCAACCCAGGCTCATTGGAAATACGTGACTCTGCCTACATTTTTGCAACACCCAAAATATGTACCTCCAGGTACGTTTACCTGCACTTTTTGGGAAACGTTTGTGAAACGTCCACCGGAGGCGCTAAGTGGTAATATTTTTTCTCCATTCCCAGACTGATCTCATGAAATGGTGTATGTATGACACGCCAATTCGTATGCCATTTTGGCGTGCTATCAAGACGCATAACCGCTTTTTAGCGTGTTTATCAACGGTGTTACATCCCCCTATCCCCCTACACTGCCCCTATCCCTAAACCTACCCATCACACACACACGCACACACTCAGCCCCTAAACCTACCCATCATAAGAAACATTCCGCATTTTTACATTTTCAAAAAAACTATTTAGTATGTTTATAAATCCATTTACCTTGTGGACACACACATATTCATTTTGAATGCATTTTGAACGCGTAACTCAAACTCTTCCCTAAACCTACCCATTTGTGTATTATAAAAAACAGGATAACAGGCAGATACGACTGCATGCATAATTTATTCAGAAAGTACAAATATCCCAAGTGTTCCGAGGCCAAACGATTGATTTGTGTGAAGAAAATCCCCAAAAGCGTTCAGTAACGTTGAGTCCATCCGTCAGATTAATAATACATTTCAAATATTGCCGCCGGAAGAAACGTCACGTCAGCTTTGACAGCATTGGCTGTCGTGTGTCTCATGACCAATTGCGTCATTATGTCAGCTTTGATTGTAAAATGCCATTGGCTCTCGTGTGTCTCGTGACCGATCGTGTCATTCTAATCTTGCCCTGTGTATCATTTGAATTAGAAATATGGTTGAACGAGTGCGTGTGTGTTCTGTTCGCAAAGGAGCGCGATCATCATTTCAACAACTAAAACATTAAGATCAACTCTGTTCTTCACATGAAGATATCGTATGACTTCAGTATGTGTTTTATATTGTTGAGAGTGGGTAGGTTTAGGGAAGGAGTGGAGTTAGTTGCTCCAAAATATAAAATTAGGCTATAAATATTCATTCTGTGAGATCAGGTTGGCGGAATCATATGGCACAGACATACACGCGGAGATGATGGTTTTATATTTTATATTTAAAAATATTACCACTTAGCGCCTCCAGTGGACGTTTCACCTAAAAAGTGCAGGTAAACGTACCTGGCGGTACATATTTTGAGTGTTGCAAAAATTTAGGCAGAGTCACGTATTTCCAATGAGCCTGGGTTACAAATGGCACACTTCATGTGCACTTTCGGTATTGTGGACACAAGACCGTAGGGTGTCCCAAAAGCTTAAAAAAGGGTGCTTGTGAGTGCCCCCTTTGCCGCTGCTATGCACCCTTGATGCACACTTCAGCTGAGCCCGCAAGTTCACGAGCTACGCAGAGGACTTCTACCCTGCAGTCAAAGCGGCATTATGTCATGAAAGTGCAGACTCAGAGGAACACCGTGAAGGTTTAGGGTGCAATTTGGGACAGGGCCTAAGCAGAGCATTACTGACAGACAAGGAAGAGATGAGCTACAATGGAGAATATGGGGAAAATTATGTGTTTTTTGACATTCAAGCATGAAAACCATAGACTGTAAAAAAATATGGACGTAGTGTCCGTGACGTCACCCATAGGATTCAGATAAGCCGTTCTGAAGCTTAAAGTAGGGTGAGCTGGTCGTTGCCATTTTGCTAGTGAGTCATCGCGTGCCACTCCCGGATAACAGAAAATGGGCAAAAAGGCAGGATGTGGGCGGAGCTTAGGTGATGCAATGACAATAAACGGCAGACAAATGGCTATCCACCTGTAACCACGCCCTTAATTATGCAGAACTTTAAGGCTTTATATAACGTAAACAAATGAGTTCCACAGTTGTCATGAAGGTAAAAATTAGCTAAAACCACAGTAAAAACAGTTTTTTTCTGCTGTAAAGTTGAGAATTTTAACATGGTGCTCAACGAGATTCTGCTCACTTCTGAAGCCAGTTGAGGAATTGCAGTTTACATTACTTCCGTATTGGCTTCAAGAGAGATCGTGGGAGGTTGCCGCTTGATGAAAACATGATAAATGGATAAATGTTAGGTGTGATTAAACTATGAAACTACATTAATGGGATAGTTCACTTTAAAATCATGTCATCCTTTACTCACCCTCAAGTTGTTTCAAACCTTTATGAATTCTCTTCAGCTGAACACAAGGGACGATTTTTGAAGAATGTCAGTAACCAAACAGTTAACTGGAGCCACTGACTTCCATAGTAGGAAAAAAAAATACTATGGAAGTCAATGGCTCCAGTTAACTGTTTGGTTACTGACATTCTTCAAAATATCTTCCCTTGTGTTCAGCTGTAGAAAGAAATTCATACAGGGTTGAAATAACTTGAGAGTGAGTAAAGGATGACAGAATTTTCATTTTTAAGTGAACTATCCCTTTAAGACTTGGGGGTGGGCTCTTCTGTTAGCAACCAGTCCAAAACCCCCTACCACCAGGATGCCAAGTTTAGCATAGCAATTTACTCGTTTTAGAAAATGATTTATACTCATCATTTGCAGTTTTGTCATTTATAATAGAAGAATTTACTGTGTTTTTTATTAGAACATCATAATAATGACTTCCCAATTCATACATCTGAACTTCCCAGGAGTACTGGAACACACTCTTTGTTACTGGCATTTTGGTTTCATCCACAATAAAATAATATTAATGGACAACTGCACTTTTATGAAAACTATTGTGTGAGCAGGATGGTCTGTATTGGAAGCAAAAATGTCCAACAATTTGATTTCATGTTCATTTCATGTCAGAAAGCTTTCTGAGGACAAGTGAGACTCTGGCATTTTATATAATAACCGCAGTTGCTCTATTACAGCTCATGGAAATAAGGCCATGATGACAGATGAGGGAAGAGTATATGGAGGGAACCCAGATCAACCCTTCTCCTGTGTGTGTGTGTGTGTGTGTGTGTGTGTGTGTGTGTGTGTGTGTGTGTGTGTGTGTGTGTGTGTGTGTGTGTGTGTGTGTGTGTGTGTGTGTGGCCTGGTAAATATGCTATGGGTACAAAATGTCCCCACATAGATGGCAATATCCGAAATCCTTGTCCTTGTGGGGACATTTTTGGTCCCCATGAGTAAAACATCTTATAAATCTAAGTGATGTTTTTTCATTGTAAAAATGCAGAATGTTTCCTGTGATGGGTAGGTTCATGGGCAGGGGCAGTGTATGGGGATAGAAAATGTGTTTGTACAGTATAAAAACCATTACGCCTGGGATGTCCCCATAAAACATGAAAATGTGTGTATGTGTGTGTGTGTTTACTTATTGGCCTTCTTCTAACTAGTAAGTTCAACTAAGAGAGATGTCAGAAATATAATATCCTTGTTAAGACAAACCATATGGAATATTTTAAAATCTAATTATATATATATATATATATATATATATATATATATATATATATATATATAT
The DNA here is from genome assembly GCF_024679245.1 of Pseudorasbora parva. NCBI lineage: Eukaryota > Metazoa > Chordata > Actinopteri > Cypriniformes > Gobionidae > Pseudorasbora > Pseudorasbora parva. Next base: position 20,483,303 of record NC_090194.1, on the reverse strand, counting down.
ATATATATATATATATATATATATATATATATATATATATATATATATATAACATTAAAATAAAAGCTAAATATAAACAGTGCAACGTTATTATACATTTTGTTTAAACCAAATATCAAAATACTTCCATGCATGTAAATACATTTACAATCTTCAAACACATTTTAGGTAAATATATTAGGTAAAATAATACAAAACCTCAAATATATTTAGATAAAAACAAACAACAACAACAACAACAAACACTTATTATAGAGAAATGTACCCCAAATAGGGCTATGTGACGAAATATAACTAACTACAACTTTTTAAAATAATTGTTTTATTTATTTTGAAATACATTTGAAAACATGTGTTGTTTGCCATATGGGACTGAAGGGAAGGTTAATATCAAAGCAGTGGTATGTATCTACTCCCACCGGGCTTTGCTGAAACACAGTGCCTGGTACAGCCGAGCCTCATCTACACCCTCCTCCACGAGAAGCTGGTTACCAAAACAACCAGCGAGAGCATGTGAAGCTTTATAGCACATATTATACAGTGGCTACACATCGGTGTGCTATAGCTCTTGTTTTATAGCTTTTGACATTCGCAAAGAAGTATTTTCTGCAACTAGGGCTCCTTTTCTTTAAACTCCAAACACACAAAACCCCAAAACAAACACATGGTTTGGGGGCTCCTATTGTCCCACTCTCCCACATAACATGCAAAACATCATACATCTTTACAACAAGACTATAATAAAACTGAGAGCGGTTCAAAAATGAGCCAGGAGGCCTTTCTGTGTGGAGTTTGCTCGTTTCTCCAGAGTCTGCATGGGTTTCTGGTGCTCCGGTTCCCCCCACAGTCCAAAACATCAGGTTAGGTGAATTGGAGGCGTTAAGTTTTCCATTGGTTTGTGTGTGTGTGTGTGTGTGTGTGTGTGTGTGTGTGTGTGTGTGTCCATAAGTCAGATATGTCTGAAATGGTTAACAAATACTAATAAAATTGTAACAAAGGAGCGCAAGGAAGGCCAGTGGAAATCTTATTGCAGGAGTTTTTAATAAAATAGAAGAAGAAGAAGAAGAAGAAGAAGAAGAAGAAGAAGAAGAAGAAGAAGAAGAAGAAGAAGAAGAAGAAGAAAAAACAACAACCTGGAACACAGAAACATGGAGCACAGACATTAACAAGAGAATAAGGTAGCAAGACGGGCGAGACAATCCATAGGGAAACAACATGAAAATCTACAAAAGGACTACAAAGATGGGCAGAGAGATCAGGAAACAGGAAGTTTAACAAATGTTCAGGGACAAACCATAAATTATTAGCTCCTACATAAGAACATCACTTCAACAAATTTGATTAATGGCCATGCTCTTTTTAACCATGTCAATATATTGAAATCTAAAAATGAACTGATTGTCTCCTCAACTGTTTTTTTCTATCAAGTTTTATGTCGCATTCCAGGCAACCTGTAACCCGTGTTTTTCCAACCTTCTACCCGTAAAAGTGCATTGGAACGGCCAATAAACCCGTGACTTCCCACCTGTGAACTCGTACAAGATCGATGTACTCCCAGTTTCGAGTTCTGGCGTCACATAGCCCGCGAAACAACAATGGCAGCCCCTATGGATGCAGTGTTTATGGAAGTCATACATTAAGGTATAAGGTATTGCTCTAACATTATCAGTAAATGTTCTGCATTATCAGCAGCTTTTCTAGTGTTAGCTAGTTTTCAGTCCATTGAGTGCAATAATAACTTAATACCAAATACATTTCCAAATATATTAATAATGTAAAATAAAAGGTATAACTGCTTCTCTTGCTTTATGCAGTGTTTTTTCTTCACTGTTTCCCTCAAATAAACAAGTACTAAGCACCTTTGGCAATATAAATGAATGTAAATGCACCATATGGTCCGGCATGCTTTGTTAACATCTAGCTGCTGCAAATCCTTGTGCTCAGGCAGTTTGGCGTGACTTTGCCTGGAACACTACAAAGTTGTGAGTCGTGGTTTGAAGTCATAACTTACAGGCTCAAAACCCTGCCTGGAACGCCGCATTAGTCCATCAGAAAATGTTGTGTAATTGGACAGGGGATCAGTGAGGAGAGAATGTATTAGCTCAAGGGCTGCTTGGGTTTGGGTGGGAACTGCAATTAATCGGCTTTAATCCCAGCAGTGGGGAGATTCAAACACATACCCTCCAGACAGCGAGTTCTTTTGGCTCAGCCAATTAGTCGACAAACTAATCTTATCCAACTGGTCCAAACAGATTTTCTTCCAAAACAAGGGCCATATATGTTGGGCAGGTTTTAATTCCACAGCAGTCGTCAATGACATCATTGTTTGATGGAACAAAAGGAGTATTTTTTGTCAAGTTGTGCACTGTAAATATAATCTCTGCTGATACTAGTTTTCAGGCTGAAATATAAAGCAGTCTAAAAAAAATCAGGAGATACAGCAAATTAGCTATACATGTCTTTCTCAAACAATTAGCATATTGTGATAAAAGTTCATTATTTTCCATAATGTAATGATAAAAATTAAACTTTCATATATTTTAGATTCATTGCACACCAACTGAAATATTTCAGGTCTTTTATTGTTTTAATACTGATGATTTTGGCATACAGCTCATGAAAACCCAAAATTCCTGTCTCAAAAAATTAGCATATCATGAAAAGGTTCTCTAAACGAGCTATTAACCTAATCATCTGAATCAACTAATTAACTCTAAACACCAGCAACAGATTCCTGAGGCTTTTAAAAACTCCCAGCCTGGTTCATTACTCAAAACCGCAATCATGGGTAAGACTGCCGACCTGACTGCTGTCCAGAAGGCCATCATTGACACCCTCAAGTGAGAGGGTAAGACACAGAAAGAAATTTCTAAACCTCAGTGGGAAGTCTGTGGGAAGGAAAAAGTGTGGCAAAAACGCTGCACAATGAGAAGAGGTGACCGGACCCTGAGGAAGATTGTGGAGAAGGACCGATTTCAGACCTTGGGGGACCTGCGGAAGCAGTGGACTGAGTCTGGAGTAGAAACATCCAGAGCCACCGTGCACAGGCGTGTGCAGGAAATGGGCTACAGGTGCCGCATTCCCCAGGTCAAGCCACTTTTGGGCTACAGAGAAGCAGCACTGGACTGTTGCTCAGTAGTCCAAAGTACTTTTTTCGGATGAAAGCAAATTTTGCATGTCATTCGAAAAATCAAGGTGCCAGAGTCTGGAGGAAGACTGGGGAGAAGGAAATGCCAAAATGCCTGAAGTCCAGTGTCAAGTACCCACAGTCAGTGATGGTCTGGGGTGCCATGTCAGCTGCTGCTGTTGGTCCTCTGTGTTTTATCAAGGGCAGGGTCAATGCAGCTAGCTATCAGGAGATTTTGGAGCACTTCATGCTTCTATCTGCTGAAAAGCTTTATGGAGATGAAGATTTCATTTTTCAGCATGACCTGGCACCTGCTCACATTGCCAAAACCACTGGTAAATGGTTTACTGACTATGGTATTACTGTGCTCAATTGGCCTGCCAACTCTCCTGACCTGAACCCCATAGAGAATCTGTGGGATATTGTGAAGAGAAAGTTGAGAGACGCAAGATCCAACACTCTGGATGAGCTTAAGGCCGCTATCGAAGCATCCTGGGCCTCCATAACACCTCAGCAGTGCCACAGGCTGATCGCCTCCATGCCACGCCGCATTGAAGCAGTCATTTCTGCTAAAGGATTCCCGACCAAGTATTGAGTGCATAACTGAACATAATTATTTGAAGGTTGACTTTTTTTAACATTAAAAACACTTTTCTTTTATTGGTCGGATGAAATATGCCAATATTGTGAGATAGGAATTTGGTTTTCATGAGCTGTATGCCAAAATCATCAGTATTAAAACAATAAAAGACCTGAAATATTTCAGTTGGTGTGCAATGAATCTAACATATGTGAAAGTTTAATTTGTATCATTACATTATGGAAAATAATGAATTTGTATCACAATATGCTAATTTTTTTTAGAAGGACCTGTATTTCTGGATCTGTAAAAATGTTGTCTATTCCTGAGGATAGTCTAGCCTCATATGAACACAACATTGTTTTTCAAGCTAACAATTATGGTGCTATTAGTTTGATATTATCTTGATGCTTGGGACTTCCTTGTCCTTCTTATCTGAGTTCTAACAGAACCAGACAATTATCTCTGAAGGCAGTTGTCACAGTCATGGCCAGCAGCCATATCACCCTGTAGCCCAAGACTTCCCACTGAAGCTAAGCAGGGCTGAGCCTGGTCAGTACCTGGATGGGAGACCAAATGGGAAAACCAGGTTGCTGCTGGTAGAGGTGTTAGTGAGGTCTTACCCTGTGGTCTGTGTGGGTCCTAATGCCCCAGTATAGTGATGGGGACATTATACTGTCAATGAGCACCGTCCTTCGGATGAAACCATGGTCCCGACTCTCTGTGGTTGTTAAAAATCCCAGGATGTCCTTCGATAAAGAGTAGGGGTGTAACCCCGGCATCCTGGCCAAATTTGCCCACTGGCCCCTGTCCATCATGACCTCCTAATAATCCCCCTATCCTGATTGGCTTAATCACTCTGTCTTCTCTCCACCAATCAGCTGGTGTGCGGTGGGCGTTCTGGCGCAAAATGGCTACCGTCGCATCATCCAGGTGGATGCTGCACATTGGTGGTGGCTGAGGAGATTCCCCCCTTCTATATGTAAAGCGCTTTGGGTGTCTAGAAAAGCGCTATATAAATGTAATGAATTGTTGTTATTATTATTATTATGGTTAGCTTAATTTTCTTGTTCTGTTTAGTGTCTTGGGCTATGTATGAAATTGCCCCCCTATACCCTTAAATATTATTACACTATTTGAGAAGAAATTTGTAGTGATGTATGAAACCACAGTGGACATTATCGAGTGCACTCATTCAATTCCACAATGTACTGAAATAACAAATTTTAATTTGCAGTAGTGACTTGTGGGTAATATAAAAAAATAAAAGGCAATTAAGTGTACTTAAAGATACACTCTAAAAAAAGCTGGGTTAAAAACAACCCAAGTTGGGTTGAAAATGGACAAACCCAGAAATTGGGTTGTTTGAATGGGTGTAATGAGTGTAGTACACTTTCGTGAACACTTGTACACTTGGATGTAAAACACCATATGAACCCATTGTGAAGTGACATGATCTTTTGTTACAATTTCAGTATAGCGTGTACACATTTACGTATTGTGTGGTTATGGAGGTTTTCTGTTTATTACATTTAGTGTATTATTTGGCAGACAAATAAAAGTGACTCAATGTATGTGGTATGCAATGTTTACGAGCTGTGTGGATTGATGTACAACCTGAAAACTTAAAAAGGAAAATTTGCATGCTAATGTAAAACTTGTCATTGAAGACATGACATCAGACTGTGGTGGTACTGGTGGTAAAAGATGTTGGCTGGTTGCTCCAGTTGTGTCAGCAGAAAGGGAGTTGTAGATGGATAGCATTAGTTTGCTGAATGCAAAAATAGCAGCTGCTTCAGTGTCAATGTATGTGAATCAGTATACAGAGATCATGGGCTCAGGACGTTTTGAAATAATTGTCCTGGGAGATTAAGTTACAACATGCATCAATCTACAGCTTAAGTTTGAGGTTTTGAATTTAAAGACTCAATTTATTTTTGATCTTAGCAAAGACGTAAAATCTTTGGAATGAAACAAAGTAGAAAAGTTCTCAAATAAGAGAAAGTGGACAAAGGCAGTCTGCTTCTTAAAGGTGGGGTAAGTGCTATCTAGTAACTGTTGTTGATATTTCAAATCACCAAAACAAACACGCCCCTACCCCCAAAAGGGTTTCGGCCCTATTTTGATAGCTCCGCCCCACATATACGTAACCCAGACAATGACTATGGCATAATCTCTGTGAAATTAATCCAGGTCAAATATTCAATGAAAAAGTCATCCCTTCCATCACAAAAACACAAACCGTTCTCATGAACAACTCTATAGTACACAGGCATGACAGTCCAACTAACGAACATATTACAATTATGACAAGCTAATGTCCGTCCTGTGTGACTCGTGTGTTTTGAATAATGAGGCGCACTGAGCCTCTCTTCTCACCATAGACACGCCCCTTACCTGCTGATTGGCTACAAGTTTGTTATTCCACTCGGCCTGAGTCCTTTTTCTAAAATGGTTTTGAAATAACACTTACCCCACCTATAACACTACCTGTTGACACTTTTATTTCATATTTCATGATCTGCAATCCAGTTGCTTCAGATACATTTGCTTCAGTGGTTTTAGTTAAAGGTGAAGTATGTTATTTTCAATGCACCTAAAACATTTCCAGACATGACTAGTCCTTTAAACACTGTTTGAGTTATAGTTCTTATCACCTGACTGTGATTTCATGTATTGATTTGGACATGACTAGCATCTCTGTGTGTATTACAGAGGTGGGAGTGTGTGTTCCCTTTAGAAGTGGAACACTATCTGGACGCCATCAGCGTGACCGGTATCGGAAGCATGTGTGCCAACACAACAATTTAATTGGCTGATGACAGTCCATGACATTACTACTAGAGCGCCCATGAGTATAAGAAGGCTCGCAATGTACGTCATCAGCTTTTTTGTTTTCATAAGCCATTTGTTTGTGTTAGCGTGTGTGAAGATGACTATCAAGGATAAGCACCAGAGCAAGTGTTTTAGCAAATGTGTGCCTCTTTTTTTGACACTTGAGGACACATAACCTGTGCGTTATGTGTTTGGGTGAGGAGCACATGCATTCAGTCCTTGCGGGATCTGAATGTACCCATTGTGAGAGACTCAAAATGAGTAAGCTCTGTTTGCACTTGGCCCTGTTCTCGAGGGATGTGGTACAAGCGTATGCACCCCAATGCTCTGGCACTGCAATAGCTGAGGCACAGTGGAGACCTACGTCACGGGGATCGCAGAAAATCGTGGAGACCTTTTAGAAAGGTTTGACTCTCTTGCATTCCTCACTGGCTTGAGCGATCTGCTGGATCAGGATGTACTCTCTTGAGTCTTCTGATTCAGCAGTTAACATGTTACTGGCACCATCCAGCCAGGATGAGGTGGGCATGGAGATATTGCTTGAAGTGAGCCCTCCAACCTCGCCAGCCCTTCATATGAAGAGTTGTTGGAGTTAGTGATCTGTAACACGGCTATTCAATCTCAAATCTATCCCTTTCAGCATTCAAATTATTTGAATGTGGAGGAATTTGGATGAATGTGGATATGTAAGGTTGCCTTCTATTGAAGAGATGCTTGCTATCTCTCTAAGGGTGATGCATCCAATTAAACACAAAAATATCTTAGTTTATTATTCTCTGACAAGGGAAAGGAGATACTGCATCTGTAAGACACTATGATGAATGCCTCCAGCGTAACTACAGTGTCTGAAGCATGTCTAAAGTCGACAATGACATTGGCCAGCGATAGCCCATGGTGTCACTACTGGTGCAACTTGAATATAAAAGGGTGCCTGAAGTAAACATCTAATGTAGTGGGCATTTGTTCCCCGTAGTGTCTTCCAGACGCAGTGCAAGTTCCCAATCGAAAGGGAATGGCCCAGTTAAGTGTAACCTGGGTTCTCTGAAAAGGATAATGAGACAAATAACTGGATAACTGTATTATTGGTGACACTATTGGTGACACTACTTCCTAAGGCCACTACCCAAGCCTTATACCATAAACAGAAGATATAGTGTCTACACAGGGCCTCAAGGAAATTAAACAGTGGGCCAGATAAGAAAAAAAAACACTTCCTCTTGAGTTCTTGAGATCGAAAGAGCTCATCCCAGGGACTGGAGTACCCTACTTTAAGACTCGACTAACGGGGAGGGCTCAGCTCTACAGTCAAACCTGAGGAAATTAGGATCCATCACTCCCAAAGGTGGGCAAACTAGGGCAAAAAAATATTCTCTGATTGCCAAAAAAATCTGAGAGTTCTACAACACATAAGTTCCTCACACCAGATGCCTCTCTGTGGTGAACCTGGAACCTTAGCCACAGCCTCAGGTGACAGACCCTGGCTCTGGTCTAGGTCCTGCAGAAGGTCAGGCTGCTAAGCATGCAACTCGCCCATCATGTGCAAGGCAGTCCTGGCAGACCAACTCCCACATATGCCCTGCCATTCAAACACAATGTAACATGTAGAGGCTTGGATGGCAGAGCCAAAGTCTTCAATGTCGATGCCTCACCCACTGAGAGATAGCTTGCCAGCATCTCTTCCACGAAGAGCATTGATACAGATCCGCATCCCCTCTACATTTGCATAATTCACATGCTGAAAGAGATGGATTCTGGAGAAATATGTTTTCCTCAATGAAACGGAAGACTCATGAGAGCAGGGTGGTTATGTTTGGACAGAAATTGTTCTAACATGCTGCAAGTATCTTCACATCTTCAGCGCCTTCACGGCAGATCTAATCTGTTTGTGGCGCTGGACATAACCTCCAACAACTCTTCATCTGCGGAGCAGACAGCCTGAGATCTCAACTACTCCTTCACCATCTGCAGCCACATCTTGTTCTTCCTGACTTTCAGCCAGCAGTGTGCTACCCACTGGATCAGAGGATGTGAGTGATAACACATTCATCCAGCAGATCGCCCTCGTCAGCCACTGAGGAGAGAGTAAGAGCCACAACTTTCTCGAATTCCTCAGCGTGAGCCCCATCTGTGATCCCCACAACCTCAGATTCCTCCTTAAGCATTAGAAGGTCCTGAGCCACGGGGCAAAGACGCTTGTCCCAATTCCCTGGAGAAAAGGGATAAACGAGAGTGGCGCTTCTTCATTCAACTCCCTCCAGGTCATCAGGTGTCAGATAATGCACACACTTTCTGAAATGCTTTGCACTAGCATCCATGATAATCACCTTCGACACGTCACAAACAAATGGCATCTAAAGACAAAAAGGTTGATGTGTACTTCAGGCACCCTTTTATAATGAGGTCATGCCAGTAGTGATGTCATGGGTCGCCTGTGCATGTACGCCTGTGAAACACAAATCAAGCATTTTGCATTAGTTCAGGCAAGCCATGTAGTCAAGCTCCAAAATTCCAACTCAGCCCATATCAGCTGATATGATTCCTACGTACTCAATTGGCAAGTCTCAACAAGGGTGCCTTATTTAAACGCAGCTTCAGTCTGCCAGCTTGACTCCTCCCCCAGCTTCTCCTTAAACTTGTGTTTACAGCATTTCACAATTGCTAAAACACTAAACCCCATTATCTCAACCCAATGTTCAGTGGCCTAAGCCCATTTGTCAAATCAGTCACTTTATAGGTGACTGACAAGTTTAGGTAGTTAAGACACAAAATCAGGTAGTCAAGACACTGTTTGCAAATCTCATCCACTCTTTTTGCAAAACTCTAAAAACATTCTTACTCACTCAAACACATTTTGCACTGTGTTGCAAAATGGTACAAACATTTGGCAAAAGTTAAACACAACTACAACACAACTGTCATCGTTTACACACAACAACTCAAAATTGTTCACACTTCTTTCTAATGATGTGATCAAATCAGTTGTCTTGAAAAGAAGCCAGTTCAGAGTATACAGGTGGCCCACGTACGTTGAGTGTTGATACCACAATGGATGAATACAATGTGAGAGGCAGAGGAGGAAGAGTTTGTGTAAGAGGTGGTGGACGAGGAGGAAGAGTACAAGGACAACGAAGAGCAAGACCAAGAATTGTCGTTTCAGATCAAATTCGGGCAACTGTGGTAGACCATATTCTTGTTCATGGAATGACAATGAGGGAAGCTGGACAGAGAAAAAAAAAAGTACAATACATTTTACATATGAATGTGATGTCCATTTCTATTGTTGTATACATTTGTAAGAACATTAAATAAGGGTGGAAGGACTCCTTTGTTCTCCCAACAGCAAGAGTCTCTCATTGACTGTAACTTTAGCAAAACATGCCAATAAAAGTTGAGTAAAAGGTTTGTATTTTTTTTCTTAAAGCTACACTGTGTGATATTTTCCCCCATCTAGCGGTGAAACGGTATATGACATCCAGTCAATAATAGTTTCTGTTCCTCTCAATTCTGATTTCATTGTAACTCCTACGGTGGCCTATTTAGTCCAAGATTAACATGGCAATCCCCCTCTTCACATTCAACACGGTGTCATCGAGTGTTAAAACGTGAAAGGCGGAGCTTGAATTTACGGGTATGTCCCTCTTTGGCTAATGTACTTTCAAGATGGAGGGGCAACATGGCGACCGGCATTCGAACCCCTCACCCGTATGTATTTTCAATGGCATATTATAAACTTACGAGAATGCTTTATTATTTGAAAGAAGTAAATATACATTAATGAGCACATATATTTTTGAAAGAACTAAGTGTTTTTAGCTTAGAATAAACTAAAAAAGTTACACAGTATAGCTTTAAGTGGTCATGACTCAAATTTCAAAAGTGTAAACACTGTCACTCTGTGACACTTCATTGAAACCATTGGTGGTAATGGTAAAATGGGTTCTGAAATTGCATTTGTGAATTCGTAAATCTGCATTTGTGTGCAACAATAAAATATTAGTATAAAACCTATTAGTTTTCATTTCATGTCACCTTTATGGTTACAGATTATTCCAACTCACCCCTTTTAGATTTTCGATAAAAAACAGCCTACACATACTTATCATTATCAAATTCCATCCTTTACATATGAAAAGTCACTCTTGCTACACAGCGAAGAATCCCTTAACCTTATCATAATCATGAGTGACAGCAGAGGTCAAGAGACCTTTATAAGGCTGTTATCACCTATTCATTCTGGCCCATACAACACTATAACATGAAGAAATATTGCTATGCCTAGATATGTGCTCAAACTCTGTTGCTAACACCTGTGCTGGTTTTATGGGATGTTGATGAAAAACTGGAAAATACAGTGTTCTCACTGGCACACAAAGCTTTTATTTGTTCAGCTGTGAAATAAGCCACTGCTACAGAAAGACACTAGAGAGAGAGAGAGAGAGAGAGAGAGAGAGAGAGAGAGAGAGAGAGAGAGAGAGAGAGAGAGAGAGAGAGAGAGAGAGAGAGAGAGAGAGAGAGAGAGAGAGAGAGAGAGAGAGATCATATTCATATCAATAAAAAGTATAGATGAGAAAGGCTGTCATGATTTAATAAACTAGAGTAAAATAATTGGTGCTTCTCAAAGCTGCAGATCATTTGAATGACAAATAAAGCAAAAAGTAACAGCTTTATTTAAGATGTAAAAAAAAATTGGAATAGCAATAATAATGGGTTAATGGATTAACAGTTAAGTAACAATTGACCTGGTCTCACAGAATTCCATGAAATGAACACGGCCTCTTTTCAGTTTCATTTCACGGAATTCTGTGAGACCAGGTTGCAACAATATTTTACGTGAACATACAATGGCAGCAGTTATTTGTCTTAAATTGTATATTTACAATACAGTGTCAACAAATACATTACAGCGTATGCTTATTTGTGAATGGTCTACTCTGAGAATGGAAAATGTAATCACTTGAAATAACTATTCTAGTATTTTAACTGTAACAAAATCCAGTTCAGAAGATGTCCAGAGCACACTGTTGTTGGATTACATTTACATTTCCCTTCAGAACACAATTCAGTGTTCTTGCATTTCAGTGAATTCAGTAAATTCACAAAGCTCATATTTTGAGCTTTGTCCATGTGGTAAAATGCTTGCAGCAGCTTTGTGGTAAGCAGTAGTAGCAAAAACTTTAATGCACAAGTGCAATAAAGGCAATTGCATTGAATGTGCACTTGTAGTAGGCTACCTAAAGTCTTAAAAATATATTTGAAACAATCAAACAACTAGGCTATATAAGTTGAAGCACAAATTTAATACATTTTCATTAGTTTTAATTAATTTACAGCCCTAAAAATTAGTAATAATCTGTCTAAACTAAATAGTCTGTATGAAGATGTATTAAGCATCGTTACAGGAAACGCCTGAGCTGTAATAAATAGATAGAGGAGATGTTTTTTTTCTGAGCAGTATTTTCATGTTGCTATACATTTATAATATTTGTACAGCTACTGTAGGTAATGATTAATACAAATGCATTGGTTACCCTTTATTTCGATGGTTCACTTTAAACATTCTTCTAACTACGTAACTTTGCCAGTACATGTCAACTATTAGTTATTAGAGTATTAGTACACTACTTAAAGGGTTACTTCAGTGATAAGCATATGGCTTTGTATCAGTAGAAACCCTGGAGTATATTCAAATGATTGTGCTTCCCCCCTCATATCCCCCTGAGACAAGAGATTTATGCATTTTATTTCTGGAAAAATTCTGGAAAAATGATGGCGCAAATTGACGATATTTTGATAGATAGATTTTTGGCCAAAGGCTAAAGACTACAGCAAGCAGAGGAAGCTATTTCTGCATGTTTTCAACCCGCGCATGCATTCACAGCTCAGCTCGCAGCTGCAGGCATTCATGTTAACAGAGCACACCGTGAAACACAAAAAGTAAGTGTTTCAACTTAAAAAAATGTATTCCTATGAAAGTTGCGTTTCCAAAGGCGTGAACTGAAAACGCGGCAGACTGAAGACGTACTGTGAATGTATGCCACGAGCGCAGACTCGTTTACCTCAGCTTTTATCAGCAGAGCTCATTCAGCTCATTCATGATGGTGAATGTAATCTGACTCCTGCAGTGTTTGTGGTGTGACACTCGCACAGCGACTCACTCATTATATTGAACAGACACGTTCAGTTTTTAATTGTTCTCTAACTGAACTAATTTTATGAAAATGAATGCAGTGGGAAAGTGATCCAGTCACAGTAAATCAGTAGCGGTGGCTTTTGAAGGGGCCTCCTAGGGCAGCGAAGCAATGCATTCTGGGAGTTGCTGTCTTTCATCCCCATGAGACAAAAAAACCCTTTCTGTCTTTTCTCCGTCTAGAAGGTACCAAATTCAAAAATTATTTCAAAGTTCTACTACATTAATGACCCAGTTTATATACAGATTCATCTTCCCAGTGCTGAAGTACCAATTTAATAACTGCTAACACTTTATGTTGATGCTTCTCAACAGACATTCTACTGACTATAAGTAACTTTGCAACAACATGTCAATTTATTCTACTAACACTAACACCTAACCCTAACAGAACACCTACTACATTCTACTAATATTGTAATGAAAGTTTGTTGACAAGTTAGTAGAATGTCTAAAGTAGAACATGGAAATAAAGTTTAACCAGGCATTCATCAAGAAAATCATTCAGAAACTATAGGCTTTCCTAAACCGATATGACCACTCTTGAAATCTCTGTCTTTCATTGCAGGATTTTGTGCTGCCCTAAGCAGCCTTTGTACTCTGTTGACTGCAAATCATCTAGAGGCTGGCAAAGTTTACTGCAGGGGAAAAGGGCCCTTTTCAAAGCCTTCTTTTGTCTTTTCCTTTCTTTCTCCTCCACGCCCAGCCTACGCTCTCTCCTCCCTCCCTGTCTTTCTTTCTCTGCAACACAAATCACAAAAAAGTGGCAGCTTCAGGTCAGGTCATGTAAAACGAGCAGACATCAGTTTCTTCTTTGTCTTGGGGGAGAATACCACAGGTTGAGGGTACAGCTGCATTTGTTAGATAATGACCCTTCATTGGCCTGAGGGTGATGCTATTGAACTACAGCAACTATACAATGTCTTAGAGTTGAGATCCTCCTTGAGGAAACTTTTATGGCTCAGAAGATTATACATATAGAAGACCTTGACTTCATTTTAGATGTTTCTTCTTGTGTGAAAAAAAAGAAAATCTTGTCACTTGTTGACATATTAAGAGCAGGGTTGTCCAATCCTGCTCCTGGAGAGCTACCTTCCTGCAGAGATTAGCTCCAACACACATGCCTGTGTGTTTGTAGTGATCCCAAACACCTTGATTTGCTGGTTAAGGGGTGTTTAATCAGGGCTGGAGCTAAACTCTGCTGGATAGTGGCCCTCCAGGAGCAGGACTACTTTCAGTAAGGGTAAAGAGCCTTATAATTGATGTTGTTATAGATCCGATCACTTGGTCATGGAAGAGTTTGACAAGAAAAATGGCAATAGAACATTGGTTCTCAACCAGAGAGTCATGACCCACTAGGGGGCCCCAGCACACGAGATGGGCTTAAACGTGGGTTTCCTCCAGGTTAAAAATGTGCAGCTTTGTCTTTACTAGCAGTATCAGAAATATCGTTGAAGGCCTTTAAATGTTGTTTTGGACAGTGGAGGGCCTTGGAGTCAAAAAGTTGAGCATTGCTGCAATAGCATATCGAGCCAACACTGCACTTCTCATATAGTGTTTTCATGTAAGACAAACAAATGTATGGAATCTGCTTATTATCAGGCCATTCATGTAATGTTAGTGGATCTACAAGCAAGTGGAATTATGATCTAACAATCACACAAAAGAAGCACACCTTTTCAATGAAAGGCTTGACTCAATCAGTTAGCCCAGGGGTCCCCAATCTCGGTCCTGGAGGGCCACTGTCCTGCAGAGTTTAGCTCCAACCCCAATCAAACACACCTGAAACAGCTAATCAATGTTATAAGGCCTATAAAGGCATTGATTAGCTGTTTTTTATGTGTGTTTGATTGGGGTTGGAGCTAAACTCTGCAGGACAGTGGCCCTCCAGGATCGAGATTGGGGACCCCTGAGTTAGCCAATGAAAAGGAAACAGGGACCCAGAAGAAGCAGGTTATTGAAGAGGTTGGGTTCAGCCAAAAATTAAGTACCTCCATTAAATTGAACCCCAGAGTGTCTCCAACTGAACTAAAGTGGAAGAAAGGAAGGATTGCAAGAAATGGTGGGCTAGATGGTGGGCTAATATCTGGGACACAAGAGACTCTTTGAATCAATCCAAAATCAAATCCACTCACAAAAATCTCCACAATAATACAAGCCCTATGTGGGGATGTGACTCTTTTGACTTGGGCCAGTCAATAAAAGCATAGCGCCTCCCTAGAAACCACCCTGTACATCCTAGCAACCACCTAGTTACCCAGAACACCATAACAATGGCCTATCAATTACCAACACTGCAGAAACGTATGTGATTCCACGGCTTGCCTCTCCAGCGGTGGAACATCAGTTTGCTGTTGAACCCCATCAGACAACACTGTGATTTTCTGATGTCAGGTGTAACCCTACACTGTAAAAAAACAAAAAACAAACAAAAAAAAAGTACAAAATTGTACCTTTTAAGGTACAAGTGGCCATCACTGGGGCTGTACCCTTATTGGTACATTTTTGTACCTCTAAGGGTGCGTTCACACTTGTCATGTTTGGTTCGATTAAAACGAACCCTGGTGCGGTTGCTCGTTTAGTGCGGTTCATTTGAACATATGTGAACGCTGCCATCCGAACCCTGGTGCGCACCAAACAAGCGGACCGAGACCGCAAAAAAGATGGGTCTCGGTCCGCTTCCAAACGAACTCTGGTGCGGTTCGATTGATATATGAACGCAACACGGACCAAAGACATGTAAACGGACCAAAAACCGGACGTATAATGTCACAAGATGCCACGCATAATGCAGCTGATTTGACGACGCGGAAAGATCGGCGTATCCAAAATGAGTAACTTTAACGTTAGAGGGCAAACGTAGAGCAACGAGGAAGAGCCTCATCAATATTTGGTCTGACGAGCATGTTTCGAAAATGCTAGAAAAAACACACAAAAAGCATACCTGGCTCTTCTCATCAAAGTTCCTGTGTTGCCTATTATTAGCAGGTACAGACGACAGAACGGCCGTCTCTTTTGCATAAGAGACGCCCGACTCTTTTCTGCACAACGGAGGAAATCCTGCTGCTGTTTTGAATGTTTTGAACATTTTATGAGCTCTTCATGAGTTCTCAGCGGGTAAAAATAATGCCATATGTGTTACACGCATAAAATGATCGCGTTTAATCCAGCACACAGCGTTGTTTTGAACATTTAATGAGCTCTTCATGGTAAAAAATAATGCCATGTGTTACACGCATAAAATGATCGCGTTTAATCCAGCACACACCGTTGTTTTGAATGTTGTGAACATTTCATGAGCTCTTCATGAGTTCTCTGGTAAAAAATAATGCCATATGTACACGCATAAAATGCCTGCGCGTGTAATCCGCACACAGCATTGTTTTGAATGTTCGGTAAACGAGCTCCTACGTCATATAAACCGACCAATCAGGTTGTGAGCGTCTCCCTGTGCCTTTGGTTCGGTAACTTTTGGTTCGCTGTTAAAAATGCCAGTGTGAACGCTAAGCGGACCAGGACTATTATGTTTGTTTTTGTTTTTTGGTCCGGACCAAACGAACCAAACGAACCAAACTACAAGTGTGAACGCACCCTAAGTCAGAGGTAGGCAAGTTCAGTCCTAGAGATTTTATGTCCTCCAGAGTTTAGTTCCAACCTTTCTAAGCCACTACACATATAAAACCCATGGCTCCCAGCATGCATCGCAGCATTAAGTATGTCACCCTTGTTTGGATTCATATGCTGATTCTTGATATATGTGTGTGTCTAAACTTTTCCCCTCTTAGAATGTATAAAAATAAATACAAATTAGAAGGTCTGATCTGTGGCAAGAAAGTATTATTGGTAAATAAAATTCTTTATTATTTTTATTCAGTGATGAGTTTAGTCAAACATTATTCTTCATGATACATTTTGTTTATGGCTTCTTTTGTTTTGAACAATTATGTGATTTGCTTACACTGTAACAAATAAGACAAACTTACTTAAAAACCCAAGTCAAACTGCCCAACTAAAGGAAACACTAATCTCCATAATGGTGACCAAACATTTTCAATAAAACATCAAAATCTAAACCTCTGTTAATTCTCAATAAGAGCTTCTATATATGTGTTTCAGGGTTGGAACCAAACTCTGCAGGACAGCAACTCACTAGGATCGAACTGATAAAAAACAATGGTACAATTGTACCCTAAGGACCAATTGTGTACCTTTAAAGGGAACAAAATTGTACCTCCACTGTTCCTTTTTTTCTGAGAGTGTAGGGGTCATTCCCACTCATTGAGAGGTGGTCACAACCAGTGGTTAAATTGTGATTTATTATGTGGGGGTGCTCTCACTAGGGGGTCCGGGGGTATACTGCATGAAATGTTTTTTGAAAAATACATAATTAAATTAGCCTAGAAATCTAGACGCACCCTATAGCGGCAGCAAGTCTAATCTGCTGCAAGTATCGTCTAGCAACTCTCAATACACTTCTGAGCTGTAAAAACCAAACTCTGGTCAGGCCAATCACATTGTGTATAGAGTTGTTGGACGGGGCTTAACATGATGATGGCAGAGTTGCATTTGCGTGCTACTAGTACACACAGAAGCTGGCGAACGGCGGTCTTTCGAATCAGCTTTGACCGCGACTCTGGAAGGCTTGGAGTTAAGCTTTTCTCTGAGAAAAGAACAAAGAACAGCACTTTCATTCTTCAAGTCATTCTGTTTTCAGAGTTTTGCTGACCGAATACGGCGAAAGTTTAATCTGTCAGCTAGCTCTGCTTCACCTTCATTGCTCTGGTTGGTTGTAGTGCTATTCAATTGCGTGCAGAGGGAGTTTGAAAGACAACCATTTATCCCGCCCCTTCGATTGAGCCCTGTCAGTGGTAAGTTTCCAGACCAAACATCTTGATGTGGGTCTGGCTTGTCAGGCTATAATTAAATGGCACTTTCTGGAGAGTTTTGTGCAAAGAAATTGAGAAATTGAGTCTTACATGATATGTGAAGAACTGCAAGGTTAAGAGCATATACTTTGTAAGTTTGCATTGTTGTATCAACAGGTAGCATATTAGGACATCTAGCATATACATTAGGCTACTGTTAATCAGTCATCACTGGATTACACATTGTATTACCTTATGTTATAGTGATAATATGAAGAGACAGTGCAGCCTATGACAGTAGCAACAGCTGATAATATTTTAATTATATTTAACACATATAAGACAGGAGTACACTTTTGTGTAGTCTTGCATAAAACGTGTCTTATACTTTCGTTTTTTGGGGCACTCTCTGTCTGCCATGGTGCTACTGTTTAGATATATTACACTGAACTGCTTCATTCAGTTTGGGAGAAGATATAAAAGCCCGCCCACACTGACAATTGATTGGTTGACTTACTAAAGCAGGCCAATCAGGATGCTGTGTGTTTTACATGTACTTCAGGAGGCATGCGCACTAGTACACACACGCAAGGTCTCTCACGTCCCCTCCCTCTCAGCCGTGCAAGAGAATCTTGAATATCTTGTCTCGCATACGCGCATGGTTGCTCGCTCTAGATTCCGGGAGGTTTGAACTAATTGATGGGCATCAGGGAGCCGCCCGCTATCAATATGCGGGAGACTCCCGGAACTTCCGGGAGACCTGGGATGTCTGCAGTAGGCAACTGACTGGAGGTACATCAGGACACACATGAGCAGGCCCAATTTAACCACTGGCCACAACCAATGCTTATCTCCTTGAGTGGGGTGCAGTGTGGAATCACAGGGGTGTTTGTGGCTATTGGTCTCCAGTTCAGTCCACATCAACCTACTGGAGTTGAGTGTGATTTCCCTTGCCCTTCATTATTTCTTGCCAGTTCTAGCAGGCTGTCATGCGGTCATTCGGTCTGACAACACATGTACAGTGTTTCACCTGAACCATTAAGGTATCACAAAGTTGCTCAGGGCCCTGTATCTCACTCATAAGATTCTCGCTTGGTGTCTTTATCAACTAACATTTCTGAGGGCAGTTTACCTCCCGGGGTCGAGCAATCAGGTAGCAGGCGACCACTCACTGTCACTTGTGGTTTGTGAGAACAGAGACAACCAGCCCTGTCTCACAAGTGGCCAAACTGATGGCCAGCCATGTCACATTGTGTAGAAAAAGAACCCAAAAGCGAAGGCTGGTTACTGAGATTTATTGTGAATAGCTGAAAACGTAAAATAAGGCAGTCTGCGAGTCACCACCCATCTTGTCGGACGCAGAACTGAAAAAGGGAAATTCAAAAGGCTTGACAGCAACCCAGAGGAATTCAAAGCACAGGTGCACGATGAGCAGGAACTTATTCAGGGAGAGACGAGCGGCAGATGAACTCAGCACTAGAGAGTACCAGTCAAGCAGGCAGAAGGGTAACTGGGCAGATTACATGCAGGACCCAAACAACAGGACAAGAGTAGACTGTAAGGGGTGAACTCAAGAGGTGAGTAAATAACAAACCAGTGAGTCTATCAATGACAGGTATGCTCAACAATAAACTGCCAAGGAGTTAAAGTCCAAAAACCTAGGCAGCTGACTTGTTGCCTTGCTGCCTTATCAGGCAATGACTGAATGACTTTATGCAATGGACCTTTTTTGCACTCATTTTAACTGTGACCAAACATTTAGTATTCTATTAGTAGTATTCTATTATATCTGCTATAGCAGATAGAAACTACCCTTTTAAATTTGATGAACAGTTTAAGCCAAGTTCAGATTGACTTGAGAGATCAAAGTAAATGTTCAACCGCAAATTTGAATAGCATTCACATTTTCTTGATAGTGAGCCATGGATGTGTATGTCCTTGTGCAGATATGAGTGGGGTGTGGAGGGATGTATTAATGAGAAGAGGATGTGTGCTGCTACATTCACCAGCAGGACGTCCCGCCACACACTTCCTGATCAGGAGTTTTCCCCATTTCACTTGGCAGGCACATTGGAAGCTTTTTTTGTGATGGGCATCCAAAAACGTCCCAGTGGTGCTGGCACTGCCATTTAAAGAAATGCTTAGAGAGGGAATATCAAAGTAATTTCTGAAAAACAACCCTGGTCAGACGCAAAACACTGGAGCGTTTCTTCCTAGTTCAATTAGTTCTCATGTTCTGGTTTGCATCTGAGAGACCCCAGCTTAAAAATATACTTTACATTTGAAAAATCAGATGAGCACTGATATACAAATTTTGTATATACTGTTTTATATAAATATAATTTAAAAAAACCAATACATAAAATGCAGTTTTTAAGTACACTTAATTTGATGTTTTTATAACATACTAAAGCACATGTAAAGTACTTGATCCTAATTTTAACTTCATGTTATTCGGGAGTACCTTTAAAAGCACAATATATGCACGGTTTTTAGATAAAATATCTAAAAACAACTAGAACAATGTTACACATTTTGTTGACGTGTGTAGCCTACTTACATAATCCCAAATGTCTCCAAGAATATTTAAATCCAGAGAGATAACCAGGACACGGCAAATGGATGTAGCATTATAACATAACTTTCAACACACTCAAATAATATATCTAATATGATAAAACAGCACTGTGTTACGCCACATATGCATGACCAGAAGAAGCGAAAGTGGTTGCCTACGACATAACAAAAGCTCAGCGAAATCAAGACTTCATCAAGATATGCCTTTGATTTGAATAAGTGACCTCTAGAGGTGAAAAATTACATCTTGTGGCTTTATAGTTAATATATTTTAAATGTATTAAATTGCAGCTTAATCATCACAAATGTGTAATTACAAATTTACACGGTTCAATAGAAATTACATTAAAGTATATTTTACTTTGCCATAATTGCAATTGCATTTAAATAATATATATAAGGATAATTAAATAATTATCAAATTAGCTATAAAATGTATTTAAAGGGCTTCTTAAGTGGAACTAATTGTGTAATTTTGAAAATGAAAATGTAATTTTCATTTGTTTGAAAAAAAACATATTCTTTTTTTAGTATAGCATATTATTCTATGTCTAGAAACTAGACATAAAATAATCACTAGAAACACTCGTTTCAGTTGTCTATTTTCATTTAGTATTATCATTATTTATTTATTTATTTATTATTTTTATTGTTTAGAAAGTCAGTTTCAGAATCTCATCATGTATAAATATTTCTGGCACTGGACTGAATGTCCAGAAGAATGGTAAAATGCACAGATCGTGTAATGATCTGAGTTTTATCAGTATTATACTTTATAAATGTGCACAGATGCATGTACTGTATACCAACTGTACCGTCCTTGCTGCTCCCATCCCCCTAAAACACACCCACCATGCTCTGTCTGGCATCTGGGAGAAGCCAGACATCTCCCACACAACTGACGTTCCCATTTCAAATTCCAAGGAACAAAAGAGGCTGCCCACAGCCGGCACAGACAAACAGCCGGCCTGCAGTGCTCCAGTGGACACAGGGCCCTTGGCAGAAAGCCACTCACTGTAAAGAGGGAAAGAAATAGATCCCCCTTTTTTGACCAAATGAAGAGAACAGGGGTGAGCACCCCCACCTCTTTAAAGGAATGTGTTAATAATTCACTTCATAAAGATGAAAGGGCCTTTGATATGACAAGGAGGGGGAAAAACATTAACATATCTCAGTCTCTTTCCAGTCCACAGTACTTATGCAGTATAGCATATCGTAGATTTCTACTGTTTTCTCAGAAATGCACATAATAGCGTGTTGTTCACAGTTGATCAAAGTGTACTTCTTATACAATTTACAGTTTATTCCAGACCTAGCAGTCGTGATATTTGATATTTGTTGGATTTGTTGACTCATTTATTACCTATTAAAAATGTAATATTTTTATTTATTGACTTACTTTTAGGATATTTAAATTCACTCCATGGTGGTATTTTAGCTAGCGCGTCTTCATTAAAAAAGCATGTCATCATGCTTCTTTTCTCCTCATCTTTTTTGAAAATTACATAATTTCTGGGTGCTTTCTGTTATTCTTTGATTACATCTGTTTATATAAGAATGTTTATTAACCATAATTGCTCAAACTTCCAGTGTCCTCGGGTTGAAGGAACTTCAAGGAAATATCAAGAAAAAGGTTGAAAGAAATATAAAAGAACCTCTGGGCCCATTTACATACAGTCAAGTGCTGAAATGGTGAACAAAATACTGATTAACAGCTACATTTTATTTAAGATAAGGCATATAGCCA
Source organism: Pseudorasbora parva (assembly GCF_024679245.1). Classification (NCBI taxonomy): domain Eukaryota; kingdom Metazoa; phylum Chordata; class Actinopteri; order Cypriniformes; family Gobionidae; genus Pseudorasbora; species Pseudorasbora parva. The sequence goes on along the minus strand of NC_090194.1, from coordinate 20,461,385 downwards.
TGTCAGAATATAGCATCTATTGACATTTTACACGATTGGCCTTCATATATTTGCTTGTGTAGCCTATTGCGCCACCTGCTGGACCAAAGGGGATTATGCGGTTTCTGTTCAAAGATGCACCGCTAAAAGTGTTCAGTGTCGTTAAATGACAGCTGAAGTGCCAATAACCTTTACGTAAAGAATACATTTGTTGACTTACGTTTAAGGTAAAAGGTTAAATGTATCTTATGTAAAGTAATGGTAGGCCTACTAAGATGGTGCTAGGTCAAATACATTCTGATCTTAATTTAGAGAAATCTCAAAATACAGCCTAAAACTAAAATTACAAAACGTAATCTGAAATAAATTGCAAGTCCATAAACGCGCGGGTGCGCGCACGCACTTCTGGAACGCCCCCGTTCACTAGCAGAATGCAGCTGCTGCTGTTATGAATGAAAAAATGTGTTCCATTCATTGACGTCGTCACTATCCTAGAGTGTGATTTGAATCACAATTTAATTGGCACCCTGTCAAAACGGGCTTTATTCTACATTCATAATAATTATGATGTGAAGGTCGTGAGATTTATTTCTGGAATCAGTGTGCACAGACATGGACTCACTGCTGCACAGTGACTGCTTCTCATAATGTCCTCGAGGGTTCCCATGGTGACAGGCTGCATGATACATATGAATGAAACGAAAATATGTGTGAAGGACTTCTGTTTTAACAAGATCATAACAGATTCAGCCTTGACATTGAGGCCTGAAAATTCATGAAATTACTGCAATGACATATACAAAAAAATAACAAAAGATTTGGGACATATAATAAAATAATATAGAATAGAATAGAATAGAATAGAATAGAATAGAATAGAATAGAATAGAATAGAATAGAATAGAATAGAAGTAAAAAAGTATGATGGATATTTGATGGAAAATTTGTTGACATCCCCAATATTTTAGGTCATGTGTATAGGTTTGAGTCGACACAGCAATCGGACAAATTCCTCTGGAACTTGCTTAATTAATTTCCCTTCCTAATTAATTAACCTTCATGTCGTTCCAAACCCACAAGCTTGAGAGCGAAGATCTTTTTGGTGTAATCTGAGAGCTTTCTGTCCCTCCGCTGACACGCTACGCAACTACAACTTTCAAACCTTAGAATGTAGTAAAGACATCATTAAAGGAGTCCATATGACTCCAGTAGTTTAACCTCTTATTTGCGGGGCAGGCGTATTAAAGGAAATGTATGTAAGATTGTGGCCAAAACTGGAACTGCAATCACCATTCCCTCTCCCCTCCCTCTGACTCGAGGTTGCCAGACAAGCAGCAGGATCCAGCAGGAACGTTTGTAGCTGCAGCTGTGATAACTAGAGCAGAGCTGGCAACCCGGATACTAAAACGTGATTGGTAGATAGGCGGAGCTTTAGGCCAAAACACAACATGACATTTGAAGTTGACAACATCAGTTGAAGGCTGCAACAACAACTTTTAAATGACAATATACCTGCCGGACTACTGTTGTCAGTGATATAAGTATTTGAAATTAACATGATTTCTTAATGTCTAGTGATATACAGTATTGTTCAAAATAATAGCAGTACAATGTGGCTAACCAGAATAATCAAGGTTTTTAGTATATTTTTTATTGCTACGTGGCAAACAAGTTACCAGTAGGTTCAGTAGATTCTCAGAAAACAAACAAGACCCAGCATTCATGATATGCACGCTCTTAAGGCTGTGCAATTGGGCAATTAGTTGAAAGGGGTGTGTTCAAAAAAATAGCAGTGTCTACCTTTGACTGTACAAACTCAAAACTATTTTGTACAAACATTTTTTTTTTCTGGGATTTAGCAATCCTGTGAATCACTAAACTAATATTTAGTTGTATGACCACAGTTTTTTAAAACTGCTTGACATCTGTGTGGCATGGAGTCAACCAACTTGTGGCACCTCTCAGCTGTTATTCCACTCCATGATTCTTTAACAACATTCCACAATTCATTCACATTTCTTGGTTTTGCTTCAGAAACAGCATTTTTGATATCACCCCACAAGTTCTCAATTGGATTAAGGTCTGGAGATTGGGCTGGCCACTCCATAATATTAATTTTGTTGGTTTGGAACCAAGACTTTGCCCGTTTACTAGTGTGTTTTGGGTCATTGTCTTGTTGAAACAACCATTTCAAGGGCATGTCCTCTTCAGCATAGGGCAACATGACCTCTTCAAGTATTTTAACATATGCAAACTGATCCATGATCCCTGGTATGCGATAAATAGGCCCAACACCATAGTAGGAGAAACATGCCCATATCATGATGCTTGCACCTCCATGCTTCACTGTCTTCACTGTGTACTGTGGCTTGAATTCAGAGTTTGGGGGTCGTCTCACAAACTGCCTGTGGCCCTTGGACCCAAAAAGAACAATTTTACCTCATCAGTCCACAAAATGTTCCTCCATTTCTCTTTAGGCCAGTTGATGTGTTCTTTGGCAAATTGTAACCTCTTCTGCACATGCCTTTTTTTTAACAGAGGGACTTTGCGGGGGATTCTTGAAAATAGATTAGCTTCACACAGACGTCTTCTAACTGTCACAGTACTTACAGGTAACTCCAGACTGTCTTTGATCATCCTGGAGGTGATCATTGGCTGAGCCTTTGCCATTCTGGTTATTCTTCTATCCATTTTGATGGTTGTCTTCCGTTTTGAACGACCCATTTTCCTCAGCTTTCAAATGCATGTTCAACAAGTGTTGGCTTCATCCTTAAATAGGGGCCACCTGATTCACACCTGTTTCTTCACAAAATTGATGACCTCAGTGATTGAATACCACACTGCTATTTTTTTGAACACACCCCTTTCAACTAATTCAACTAATTGCCCAATTGCACAGCCTTAAGAGCGTGCATATCATATGCTGGGTCTCATTTGTTTTCTGAGAATCTACTGAACCTACTGGTAACTTGTTTGCCACGTAGCAATAAAAAAAATATACGAAAAACCTTGATTATTCTGGTTAGTCACAATGTACTGCTATTATTTTGAACAATACTGTATCAGGGTCATTTTATGATTCACTGAAATATATGTCTTACACACAGTTCCTTTAATATGTGAATGAAACACAGGCTTCAATTTGGAAACATGAATTATCCTGTATGCTGGAGGGAGTTTGAGACAGACTGTCACTGGACTAAGAACTTTGGTGACAACGACCGGCAGATGAATTTTGGAGCTAGTTTATTACATACGGAGCAGAGAGAAATATTCTTGGAACAAAGTCATACTTTTTTAGCCTGACAAGCCAGACCCACATCAAGATGTTTGGTCTGGGAACTCACCATTTGCCAGGGCTCAATCAGAGGGGCGGGATAAACTGTTGTCCTTCAAATTCCATCTGCACACTAGGATAGCGCTACAACCAACAAGAGCAGCGAAGAAAGTGAAGCGAAGCTAGTTGATAGAATAAACTTTCGCCGTAACCAGTTGATCGTTGATCTTTTGACCACTGTTCGCCACCTTCTTTGTTTTCAAGTAGCACACGAAACTGAAAGAATCCAAAATAATCAAAGATATTTGATATTTTTCTTTGAACAAAGACATTTGTTTTACTGTGTTTCACCCCCCTCTCTCTTATCAGTGGGGCTTTTTGGGATTCCTAAAGACAAAGAGATGCTGAGGGCCTGTAGGCCAAATGGTGTCACACCTGTAGTACAGTGGGGGAAGTTTGGTCTGATTGGTCAGTTTGAAGGTCTCAGGGTTTCAGTCACATGGCCAAGGGATGTATAAAAGAAGATTGCAACTGTAACATTCTATACATGCTGGGTACGATTAATGGTATAAGTTTTATCATCTCATTCATCTATTTTGTAACTATTTTAAGTGTAACCATAACCGGATTTTGTCATTAAATTCTTTCAATAATAAATGATTTGCTAACTAGTTTTGGTTTGGTATTGACTTTGAAGTGCTCCCTATTGCAATACAATATAGTCACATTAAAGCAACGCTCTCCCACATATTTTGCTATTGTAACTGCACTTATTTCCGTCGTTGGTATAAGTTGCAGTGGGTGGTTATAGACAAGAAATGTACAGTTTTCTACCATCACGCTGATAACGTTTCTTTAGTCGTTCGGCAACCCTGCAGTCAGAACCACTGTAGGCGATCCACCTTTACAAAACCTTCACAACTCTGTCGTCATTATGAAAGACGTGATCCAAAGACGGCATCCGCTGTATCCTTGACAGAGGGTAATTTGGGCAAGGGAATAAAATGAGCTGACTTCTTGAACCGGTCCACTATGATTAAAACATATAGCCCTGGAGGGACCCATGGGCAACCGCCCGGGCAGAGGCGTTACACCTTCTAAGGCTGTGCAGACCTTCGACTCATCTTCCATGTAAGTGTGGAGACAATGAGTCTTTCAGGTACAATACACACAGGAGAAGATGGGTGTTCAGAGTAGTCAAAAACAGGAGAAAGGGGCATCAGGTTTGAGGTTTTTGGAACCCGGATGGTACGAAAGGGAAAACTCGAAACGACAAAAAAAAAAAAAGTGCCAGTCTTTGCAGCGAGTTGGAGTTCAGTCTTTTAGCGGATCTGATATATTTAAGGTTTTTATGATCGGTCCAAATAATAAAAGGTACCCCTGATCCAACTAACCAATGACGACATTCATCCAATGCTAACTTGACTGCCAACAACTCTCTGTTACCAATGTCGTAATTATGTTCGGTGGTTGACAAGTGATGAAAAAAAACGTGCAAGGGTGCATCTTATCATCCGTGGAAGAGCACTGGGAAAGAACCGCGCCTACCACCACCTCTGATTCGTTGACTTCCACCAAAAACTGACTTGATGGTTTAGGGGCTATCAGAATGGGAGCCAAAACAAAAGCAGCTCTTGACGTTGGTAAATGCAACTTCAGAACATGCCGGTTCTGTCTTGTGTACACATGTGGGTTTTGTTTTGTTGAGCATGTGCTCCTGTCATTGTCTGATCCCTCCCCCTTGTTATCTGATTAGTGTTTGATTTCTCCCACCTGTTCCCTCTTGATTTCTTCCCTTTATAAGCTCCTTGTGTTTGTCAGATCGTTGTACTGTCTACGTCTCCCGGTTCCCTGTGGTGGTATGTCTTCTGTTTCATGTAGTTCTAGTTTATGTTTTGCCCCCTCGTGGGTTTTGTTTTGTGTTTATGTTTTATTTTATTAATAAAAAAAAATGTTTTAGTTTCCTTTGTGTTAAATGTGACAAACGAATGTTTAGTTGAAAATGCTCTGCTGAAGCGAGGGACACAAAGGGAAACAAAAATTTCCAACCAGCCACCCCCCCCACACACACACCAATAAAATTTTTTTTTTTTAGATTAACTCAGTAATCTGTATAATAACTGGTAATTGCCTCAGTCCACTTTAAAACTCATATTAAAATGGCAGCAGACGTCAGCTCATCCCCGTATTTTAGTCAACATTATTCATCATGTTCTTCAACATCAGCACAGCAATAGCTTTAAAAGCATCACAAATACGTGTGTATTTATTGATAGATTGTTATGATATCTACATCTGTCTGGTTCCTTGTCATAAATGCAGTTTATAATGCAGGAGCAATTCAAGACATACACTGCAACATTTTATACAATTCATATAATCTAAATGGCACACGACTTTGACTTCTCCTTGCTATACTTAAAACATAAAATTGTTAAAATTTGTTATATTAACTTTATACTAAATACAAAAGCAAAACAAAGGGCAGTTGAAATGAGCTAATGAGGGGTCCTCTACTGCTAGTTATAGTTGTAATTTCATGTCATTTTCCAAGGGACACCAGATGACAGAAATCCTCCCTTAAAGCATGTCACATTTCCCATGTTATTCATCATGTTGTTTAAAATATGACGTGTATACTGTATATCTAAACATGTTTAACAAATATTTAAACATTTAAATTTACGCACCTATTGCCAAAGCCTACAGTAGTATCAAGTTCGTTTTTAATCTTAATGATTATTAATGAATATTAGCTGGTTATTTCAAATTATTAAAAATTGCATTGGAAATATTCAGGGATTTACTTGATATGTAGCACTGTCGGCTATATAATCTACTATATTGTTCATGCATATCCTAGAAAACAAACAACGTAGGCTATCTTTTTATTTTATTTTTTATCATACCCTCATTTAGTCCCCCTAATATTGATGTCCTAGAATGCGCTTGAGTGAAGAACACACAGCAGTGAGCAGTCCTGTCTCTATGTTGTGAACACACAGGCCGTGACACTATTGATGCCAGCAGGCTTCTGCACATGCTCAGTGTGTTCCCCCATCACCACATCACGCACAACGGAGCAGCCCCTTCAGGAACCGATGCTCACGCATCTGCGACACCTGCGGACGCGCTCTCAGCCTCTCCTGTCCCAGCAGCCGTTTCTCTGTCCGTGTCGGTCGCTGTTCCATGCGAACGCGTTGATTCGTTGTGAGCGGACAGTGCTGGACTCAGGAGCGGAGGGACATCATCATGTCGTGGGCACTGGACGGATTTCTCTGATAGCAGAATTAGATTATGGAGTTCTCTGGCTCTTCATCCGTATTTGAGCAGCTCAAAGGTAAAGCACTACACACACACACACACACACACACACACACACACACACACACACACACACACACACACACACACACACACACACACACACGAGCTGATAACAAGGAGGTGTTGCCATGGTAATGCTTATCAGCGGGCTTTACCATAGCCCATCATTTGTTTGGCTTGCCATCTGTTTGTGTGTGTAGATATAACCCACCAAAAAAAAAAGAGTATACTAGCGACTATGAGGGTCTTCACCACCATCCAAATGTTTTTATGAGAAATCCTAGGGTTTTCTGTTGTATTCCGATGAGGTCTCTTTCAGCAGATCCATATTGCATACATGTTTTTATGTATGCAATATGCCAACAAGCACCGCAGACAATATATACAAGCCCAAAGGAATATAATTTGCTTTCTCAGTGGTTGTTAAAGCTGTAATGCTCTCTCAGTATATTTCACATCATTAACGTTGTCTCCATATCTCCTTAGGAGTTAATTAATTTTCCAGTTGTTGACAAATACTGAGCTATAAAGACTCAGATAACTTTATTTGGAAAGTTAAGAGAATTTGGAGAGAAACATTTGACTAAGTTTATATTTTGAATGCGAAAGAGCTGTCTATTATCTATTTAATCTAATGGGTTTCTAGGAGAAACTTCTGAGAAAGATCTCAGTTCTTTCCTATAGGAAAGCCAATATACACCTGCTTCTCTAAACCTGTTGACTTATTAGAAGTAGAAACATAATTATAGAGTATGTTCATTAATCTGAAGCTCTGATAGCATTGACAACTCCTCGTAAATTTCTCCAAATTAGACCTGAAATGTTCAAGCAAAAAATGTATCAGTACAAAGCATTTTATTTACACCCAACAGATGGTATATCCGTTATATCCGTTTGATCCGTTTTCCTCTCAGAAGCTGCGGAGGAGGTTGATCTGAACGTGGTTTACCAGGCGGCAGCGAATGGCGACGTCAACACGCTGACCGCCACCATACGAGAGGACCCCTCCATCCTCGAGTGCTGCGATGGGGAAGGTATTCGTTCACACAGCATATGCACTTCTGTCCTATACTCCAAGATCATTTTCATATTAGTTTTACCCTTGTGAAAAGAAGCACACCTAATTGTATTGAATGTGCACTTGTAGTGTACTTTACTGTACACCCAAAGCGCTTTACACTCATGTTAGGGGTCTCTCCTCAACCACCACCAGTGGGCAGCTTCACTTGGATGATGCGACGGTAGCCACAGTACAATGGCGCCAGTGCGCTCACCACACGCCAGCGATAGGTGGAGAGGAGAGAGGGTGATAAAGCCAATTCAGTGGATGGGGATTATTAGGAGGGCATGATTGGTAAGGGCCAATCGAGGGAATTTGGCCAGGACAGCGGGGTTACACCCCTACTCTTTACGAGAAGTGCCATGGGATTTTTAATTAAAGTCAGAGAGTCAGGACCTCGGTTTAATGTCTCATCCAAAGGACGGTGCTCTTTGACAGTACAGCGTCCCCATCACTATACTGGGGTGTTAGGACCCACTCAGACTCAGGGGGTGCTCAGGGGTGGCTTCACTAACACATCTAGTTTTAGCAGCTACCTAATTTTCCCAGTTGGTCTCCCATCCAGGTACTGACCACACTCTAAAAATGGCTGGGTTAAAAACAACCCAATTGGCAACCCAGCGCTGGGTAAATATTGGACAGAACACATGCTGGGTTAAATTAACCCAGTGGCATTTTAACCCAGCAGGCTGGGCTGTTGTGAAAACCCAAAATGTAGTAAATTTTTTACCATTAATGGATTTGCTATTCTGGGTTATTCTTGCTGGGTTGTTCTTAAAACATCTCCTGTGCATTAGTCTACTGTAAAACTCGACAATCATGAAAGAACAAATGAAGAATGCATGTTTAGACTGTTAAAACAATCATTTTTATTACTTGACAAATGGTACAATACACAAATGTGTTAAAATTGGCAACAATGACAACTACAAACCTAATATATTCTGTCAATTTATTCACGTTTAAATCGAACTTTTATTTTGACGGGTTGCCGTGACTTTTGAGTCAGTGTTCATGATATGACACCCCCCGTCATTCACACAGAGACGCAAAACATGGAAGAGTAATATTTAAATAGTATTTAATATACAAAGACACTGGTATATATTCGGCTACAGTCTGGAGCCCTGCGTGACGCGACTGAACGCAGCTGCGGGACCGAATATAGTCTACTTGTGAGTCGATAATATACAGATACTATTGTCACATTTTTACATTTCAGTATGTAAGTTACTTGGTATCGAAGTACCGGTACTTGTGACATCCCTACATACAACCATGTTTAATTTTCGTAAGGGGATCATGGTTCTGTGTAATCACAAACTATTAATCGTCTCACATGCATACCTAAACTAACACGAGTCAGTACATTGCATCGGATTCTGAGGTAAAACTTTTGTCGTCTTAACGTCATGTAAGCTCAAGAATTGTTGCCGCGAAGAAGAAAAAAACTATAATTATGCTAATTAAAATGATTATTAAGGAAAATATATGAACTTATCTTAAAACATCTGCAACCAGCGGCTTTGCCTTTTGCATGGTCCTTTCAAAATGACACTTTGGGAGCGAATTTAAACGAATCAAGGCGGGAAACACGTGAAACAACCAAGAGCTGGGTAGAATCAACCAAGCATTGCAACCCAGCAGGTTTAACCCAACGACTGGAAATTTGAAACTACCTAATGGTGTTTAAAATGTGATCAAATAAGCCAAAAAAAATTACCCAACAGTCTTAACCCAGCATTTTGGGTTAAAATATAACCCAGCATTATTTAGAGTGCAGGCTCAGCCCTGCTTAGCTTCAGTGGGAAACCAGTCTTGGGTTACAGGGTGATATAATGACATAAAAGGTGATATTAATGAGAGGGTGATATTAATGGCATAAAAGGGTACGTAAGTGTACGTAAAGGGGACCTTTTATGCCTCTAAGCCGTTAAAATGTAATATAAGTCTCCGGTGTCCCCAGAATTTGTCTGAAGTTTCAGCACAAAACATCCCACAGATCATTTATTTAGACAATGTTGTAAATGTAAAATTTTTGAGAGGGAAGGAAAAACATGCTGTTTTCGTGGATGTATCTTTAAATGCAAATGAGCTGCTGCTCCCCACCCCCTGACAGAGCCTGTACAGCTCATGCCTCAATACCCTGCTAAAAACCAAGGCTGTGTTCAAAATCGCCCCCTATAACCTCATTCACTATCCCTACATTACTCCACTTATAGTCCACTTGAAAGAGTGAATAAAAACAAGTGAATTTGATAGGAGAAGTTTGTACCTGTATGATATTACGCTGTAGCCATATTGGACCATTGAAAAATCTTCTGGCAAGACACGAGACTACATTCTGTGGATAATTCAGTATGGGTATTCTCTCTAGCCATTGCATGTACATTGGTTGTACGCTTGTTATTGTGGTGCATTGTGGGATTCAATTAGTGCACTCGATAACGTCCACTATGGTTTCGGACACAACTACAAATGGCTGTCCCCTCAAAGAGTGCCCTATTTAAAGGGAAAGTTCACCCAAAATGTTTTAAATTCTGTCATTCATTACTCACCCTGTTCCAAACCCGTAAGACCTTTGTTCATTTTCGGTACAATAAAGTGTAAATTTTTTGTCACAAGGGTAGTCCTGTTGATTTATCAGACCTGTCCTGATACTAAAGGCTGCTGTATTTGTGCAATGGCAAGTTGGCCATTGTGATTGTGTTATTATGGTGTTTGCCAGGGCAACTATCACTCTTGCTCATAGTTAAAGGGTCATGAAACCCCAAAACACTTTTTTTGAGATGTAAACAGATATGTATAGGCTGCACATCATTGAAAACACTAAGGGTACTCATTAATGGTATGCATATGTGAAAATAATTATTTTTGCATTTTTCAGAGCGATTTCTGTCTTCCGGTTTGAAAAGTTTAGTCGGAGCAACGTCACAAATGCTGACGTCGGCACGGCCTTTTCGGCCCAAGTATGGGCTGCTGGGCACATGCTGACGTCGACCGCTCCGAGCGATTCTCGATATATATTCATGACATAAAGCTCATTCAGTCCAATCCCTGCGCTGTAGTATGCATACAAGATAATTTAGTTAATATGCATGAGACAGTCACTTCTGTCAGGCTCGTCTTACATCATTATTGTAGAGATATGGTGGGGAAGTTTTGGAAGCAGCGTGCGGAAAAGTCACGGAGGAAAGCTAGGCGTTGTGCTGATACGAAGTAACGTAAAGGGCGCCGAGCGAGCTGTAACCGGCGCCGTCTGTGGAAGCCTTTGCTACAAAGGCTCGGTAAAGTAAAATTCACCTGAGGAATCGCACGCCGAACCTGCAAACGTTGACTATCTATGTCAGGAGTGCAAAATAACCAATCTGTAATCTGTAGGCCAATGAACAAAAGCCACGTCCTCTCCGTTTTATTTGTGGTCACAGCCATGCACTAAACCGCATGTGTTCGGGCTCTTAGTGAAACCGTGTGCTGCATATTTGGACAAATATAGATTTAGCTGCCGAGTGATAGACAGCGCGGATCGTCACGGCAATGCGCGGTCGAGACTAGCCTCAAACCTCTTCGCTTTTACCCCGATCTAGAATTACACATCTCTTATCACATCGCATGTTGGGTGGTTCACGTTCTCTTATCACGTCGGCGCGTTGTTCATCTTGCCAAACAGCGTGCATATTTGGACAAATATAGTTTTATCACGTTTGCAAAATATTTCGTCATGCAGAATAACATTTATTTTCATTTCTCACTGAATTATGCTGGTTTGAACTTTGAAGAGCTGAATGATTTGCGATCTCTGCTGCACTCATAGCTCTCTCATTCGCTGTACTCATCCCTCATTTAATCTCTCTGTGGTAAACAATGCCAACGTGAACCAAGAACATGTCTCAGAACCGCTCAGCACCTACTGACAGACACTCCCCTATTTATGCAAACATTCCCTCTTTCCACACAATACCATCCCACCTTTTCACAGTCGACCACTCCCCTTTTAACAAGCTTTTTCAAATCGAAGGTGTGAAAAAACACCGCTGCAGCAGGGGGGTTTCATGACCCTTTAAGGTTACCAATTCTTGCTCATAATTAGGGTTACCAAACCCCTTACCCAAAGTATTGGACTTTGACACATAATTTGTAAATGCTACTTACATGAGATCAGTGCCGTTTCTAGGCATAGGCAAACTAGGCGGTCGCCTAGGGTGCCAACAGCTGGTGGGCGCCAGTGAGCTCCCACCCCAACAAGATTTTTTAGTTATTTCATATATATTTTATTATTAATATTTCGTACTTATGCTATTTCACGGCATTATGATTAGTTGCGATTATTGGAGTGAAGTCGCCATGGTGATAGTGGCTGCTGTAATGAAATGAGATCATGTAGAGGGCGGCAGGGAACGTCGTCATCCGTGGCGTTGTAACGCTTGTGTCCGAGTGAAAAATGCGGATAGCTCACTTAATGTAACTGGAGTGGATGTAAACACGGAGGCGATTAACATCAAACAGATCGCACTTTATTCCCGCTGAACTCTCATCACAAACTCCCTTTCCGTCCACAGCATTACTTAATAAAACAAAATAACTGACTGTTAGCAACAGAAAACAGAAAATAATCCCCACACATGGGAGCTCAAGACTCAGTGCGCAAATACACAAAATGCAGACTTCGTTTACAGGGAGCGTGCGCAACTCTTAAAGGGGCCACACTATATTTCTACTCGTTACAGCGTGCTTTAGTTTCATCATCATGAAAAGGTCAAAGCCATCAGGGGTATGCAACATATGAATCTTGCCTAGGGTGCCAGAAAGGCTAGGAACGGCCCTGCATGAGATACATCAAATTATGCAGAATGTTGAGGATAGGTGTGCTTTACATAGGTGCAATATTTAGAAACCTATATATGATTGAGGGTGGAATGGTGCCGAGCAACCACTTGGCAGCCATCCACAACCCTAATTAGGAAAAGGTATTTCATGAAAGGATTCATCACTCAAAATCTGAATACCTCCTATCATTGTCGTACAATCCACACATTCAACAAAGCTGAGACAGAAATAAGCCATCATCATAAACAGATTACAGTAGGGCTGACCTACATTGACATTTTAATGAGAACTGTTGTTAAGTGCCGCGTTTCTGACTGCTTGTGTCTTGACGACAGGCTCCACACCGCTGATGCATGCAGTATCTGGAAGACAGGTGGATACGGTGAAGCTGCTGCTAAAGATGGGAGCTTCTATCAATACACAAGATGCCTGTGGACGGACGTCCCTCTCTCTAGCGACATACCTTGTATGAAAATGCCCTCAGGATCACTTCCTTTAAAAAGTCATATTATGCCCTTTTACAAAGTCTTGATTTTTTAAAGCTCTATTAGAACAGGATTTTATAGTTCAAAAAACACATTTTACCCATATTTGACATTATATCAGCTCCTCTCTTCTCAGTCTGTCCTCTGTCTATGGAGATGCGTTTCCCAAAAGCATCCTTAGAGATATGGGGGAGTATTGGGTTCCGGCCATATTTTAAGCTTGCAGCCCTCCCCTCGGACAGCATGCCAAATATGCATACTCTTTTACTCTATCTAATCATTTGTAAGTGTGAACTCATGAAATTGTGTGGTTGGAATGACAGCTCTCGACCTGTGGTTAGAACCATAGACTCTTGTTTCCATGACATGGGCTTAAATAAATCCTTATCTTGAGCAAAATGAGAGCTGATATTCAGTCCAATCTACATCTTTCGTTCAAATATACTCATCTTTCACTTTTACATCTTACAGTTTCGGGAAACAGTCGTGACTAGCTAGTTGATTTCTTCAACGATGCTCTGTACTATTAGCCTAGAAATCTAGGCGCACCCTAGCGGCAGCAAATCTAATCTGCCCGCGATTGTCGTCTAGCAACTCTCAATACCCTTCTGAGCTGTAATCGCCTATCTCTTGCCGGGCCAATCACATTGTTTATAGAGTCGGTGGGCGGGGGCCATAATGATGATGGCCGAGTTGCGTTTGCGTGCTTCTAGTAAACGCAGAAACTGGCGAACGGCGGTCTTTCAAATCAGCTTTGGCCGTGACTCTGGAAGACTAGGAGTTAAGCTTTTCTCTGAGAAAAGAACGGCACTGAAGTCATTCTTAAGAAGGGAAGATGTGTTCGGAGTTTTGCCGACCAGATACGGCAAATGTTTAATTTATCAACAAGCTCTGTTTCACCTTCGTTGCTCTGGTTGGTTGTAGCGATATCCTATCGCGTGCAGAGGGAGTTTGAAAGACAACCGTTTATCCCGCCCCCTCGGATTGAGCCCTGTCTATGGTGAGTTTCCAGACCAAACATCTTGATGTGGGTCTGGCTTGTCAGGCTACTTTACTATGGTAGTTAAGCAGTGAGTTACATCTCTGTATTCGTTGTAACGCACCCCTGTTTCGTTCCTCTATTTATGATGCCCTTCCTTTTGAAAAACACGGTGTGCTCTGATTGGTCAAATGGACCAGTGTGTTGTGACTGATCAAGGCATGTTTTTGAAATGTTCCCATAACCGAGTTTAAACCCTAGACTGTAAAAAAATATGGATGTAGTGTCCATGATTTCACCCATAGGATAAAGGAGAGACAAGCTGGCCCTTGCATATAGAGGGAATGCATCGATGTCACTTTCCCGCCGGAACACGCCCCCTCAGCCAGGGCTGAGTGGCAGAAGAACTGCTGCATGACTGCAGTTAATAAAGAAAAACGCGAGTTGAGAAAACCATTATCAGTTTAAACTAAAGCTTGGACTCGATATAGTGGTCCTTACAACTTACCACAGATTCAGTGACCCACGGATAATGACATGCAGCCAGGAATCGTGTTTTCCTGACATTTTTATGAGCTTGATTTCAACATGATTATTTATAACTGATCAGTCATCACATTTTTCGAGTGAATCCCGCATGTACTGTATATGCGGATGGGTCAGTGTATTCAGGCGTGTATGTGGCTGCTTGTCACGAATGGAAAACAAAAGTTTTATTCAAATTCTGAATATATTATAGACCTTTTAATAAAAAATAAATAATATTTATATTGCCCAGACACCGTGCAAAGCGTGCTCCCTTTATAATCACTAAAAGCTGTCACTCATTCAATAAACGCAATCTCACAGATTTCCGCCATGAAGCTGGTATACAATGAATCTCTTATTTTCACAATGTCTGCACTTATAGAGACGTGCGTGTTAACTGAACTCAGCGCCTGGACAAACACTCGAGCAGTGATGATTGGCCAATTCCGTTGTAGATATCTACAAAATCTCTGTGATTAGCTACATTACTCACCGAAGCGAAAACATGTTGGAAAAGTAATAATTTGACAAGTGCAAATACAGATGCACACTGGATAATTACTAGCTCCTTTTCGCTAATAATATGCTATTATTACGAATTCTTACAGAGGATTACATATCCTAGACAAGCAGTTAAGGGCAGCGTTTCACTCTTAAAGCAGAAGCAGCAGCAGGTTGGCTGTGGTTTGAGTAAGAAAATTTTCAAGTCAGTCTCAAGTTCGGAACAGCGATGTCCATGGTGTCTACGTGGACAATCCTCCCCTACCCTCCTCTGGCACCGGGCCTGGTTTTGTGTGTTTTTCGCTGCATTCACGCTGTAAACCAATGCTGCCTCACAGTCTTTTTGCCACTCAGTAGGGCGTAAACGCAGTCACTCCAGCTGACGTCACGTGCATTCCCTCTATTGCCATCTCGTGTCACTCCCGCATAACAGAAAATGGGCAAAGGGGGAGGATGTGGGCGGGGCTTAGGTGACGCAATGACTAACAGACAGTGGATAAATGGCTATCCGCCTGTCACTTAAAGTGACCACGCCCTTAATTATGCAGAACTTTAAGGCTTTACATAATGTAAACGAATGAGTAATAAAAAAATACACCCCCTCACAGTTGTCATGAAGGGCAAAATTAGCCGTATAGACCAAAACCACAATTGGTTCCAGGCTGTAAACTTGTTTTTTTCTTCTGTAAATTTGGAAATTTTAACATAGGGCTCAATGAGATTCTGCTCCCTTCTGGAGCCTGTCCCTAGTGGTCAGTCGATGAATTGCAGTTTAAGTCACTTCTGTATTGGCTTCAACAGAAACTGGGGGAGGCCGCTGCTTGGTTTCAACACACTACAAACTCAACTAAGTCCCACCCCTTTATTCTGCATATGGCTTAGGTCGGGAATTATTTAAATTAAGAATATTGTCACTAATGGCACCCTTAGCACTTTTGTCCACACTTTCGTGACTTAATGCAGCTTTGACTGTCAGGTAGAAGTCTTGTCTGCTAGCGGGCTCTGCAAACTGGGCATTCGTGAGCACCCTTCTGATACCTAAAATGACAAATGGGACACTCTACAACCTTGTGGACCTCATGATCACATGCACCCAATGGCTATTGTATGTCCACAAGACCGTAAGTGCATGAAGTGTGCCATTTAGGACAGGGCCTGTGATGTGTTCGTACCTGGAAGAAAACTTAAGACTACAATGGAGGCGTTTCAGGGAGTTAAGAGCAGAGCTTTTTCATTCTCAAACAGCAACATAACACACTAAAGAAAGTTGAACATAATTTAAAAAGGATAATTTCTGCCTTGTTTATGGGGACTGTTAGTGGATTGTGATTCTACAGCATGTTTATGAGGGTTAGGAAGGTTAGGAGGGTTAGGTCATGCAGAAAGTTGCAGTGACCTTCATTTCATTGACTGAATTAAATGCTTGTTTATTTTAAATTACTTTTACTGTAATTCGGTTTATCTTTTGCAGGGTTGGCTGGAAGGCTGTGTGTGTTTGCTTCGCAATGGGGCAAAACAAAACATTCCCGATAAGAACGGACGCTTGCCAATTCATGCTGCTACTGCTGAAACTGACTTCAGGTAACAAGGAAAATAAAATTAGTTATTAACAAGAAGTAGCGATTAGTACAGTAAAATTACTGTAAACAAAAAACATTACATCTCCCACTCTTTGTTGTTTTTTAATAAAATAATTGCCGAATTATGTTCCACGTGTTATTTAGTCTTGTTTAGTCAGTTGGCTTCATCAGTGGGTTCCTGGAATTCAACCAATGTCAGCCATTAATTTGTGTGAACAACAATAGATGCATTTTACTGGAACTTCCTCCTTCTCACTGTCCATTTAGCAGAACACTTGCTGTGCATATGACAAGATGAAGAGATGGTAATTAGAAAACAGGTGCAAAGGAAATCTCATCCTACCAAAAGTGTTGATTTTTTTACACTTAAAATCAATTTTTTTTAAATGATTTTCTTGTTAAGAAAATCCATCAACTTTTTCTGTAACATGGACAGTAAAAGTTAGACTGGACTAAAACATGGACTGAGAATGTCTACATTAAGACAAGATAAGATATGCTAAAGAGTTAGTTCACCAAAAAATAAAATTCTGTCATTAATTACGTACCCTCATGTCGTTCCAACCCCGTAAGTCCTCCGTTCATCTTCGGAACATGAATTCCAAACCATCTCTGACCCCTCCATAAACAGAAATTTATTTTACAATTTCAAGGCCCAGAAAGGTAAGAAAGACAATGTTAAAATCGTCCATGTGACTCCAGTGGATCAACCTTATTTTTATGAAGCGACGAGAATACTTTTTGTGCGCAAAAGCAAACAAAATGAACAACTTTGTTCAACATTTTCTTCTCATCTGTGTCAGTCTCCCACGCAGAGTACATTGGCCATAAGTCTGAAGCACTGGACTGTATTTACTACATTATCAGCGTTTGGAGACTGACACAAACATGAAGAAATTGTTGAATAAAGTCGTGTCTTGTTGAATAAATTCTCGATGCTACATAAAATTAAGGTTGAACCACTGGAGTCACATGTATGATTTTAACTTTTTTTTTTTTTTACTACCTTTCTGGATAGTAATCTTCATTTGTGTTTCGAATATGAGCAAAGGTCTTACAGGATTGGAACGACATGTGGGTGAGTAATTAATAACTCTAATAATAAAAAAGAATTTTAAACAATTATTGTCATGATCATGTTGTGTTTAGGTTCATTTTTTTCACTTCCATTATTTTTGCCTGAGTTCTTGATTGTTTGGTTGTCATGGTTTCTGATTAGTTCACACCTGTTCCCTGTTCCATCGATTATCATTTATTGTTTATTTAATCCATCATCTTTCCTCAATTCATTGTACTGTGTTGTCAGTGTTTAATGTGTTGTGTTTATTGGTCTTGGTGTTCATTAAAAGTATCTTTATCGTTCTTCCTGTGTCACACATTGTCTTTTTGGATATTAAACTGCATGCATCATGACAATAATGTGCTCTGCCTCTGAAATTAATGCTTGATTTTAGCTGATCTCACAATCCCTTTTATATTCCAACCCCTCCCAACCACTATCCAAATAACAAATCAACCGCTTAATTTTTTCCCTCATTGATTATATGGTTCACGTTCAATTGTGAAATTAAAATATGTGTATGCAGCATGTATAGAACAATAAACATGCTGTATATGTTTGTTTAAGGCTCATGGCTGTTTTGCTGCAGCAGTCAACACTGTGTGAAATCAATCATCAAGACAATGAGGTGAGTCACGGAAAGCTGCATTTGTTGTGTCCGCACTGTCTGTTGGACTTTTCAAGCACTTAAGTCATTCGCACATGCGCTGTTGTTTTTTTTTCTTTTTTTTTCTTTACGTGGGCCGTTGTCTGAATATCCACAAACCGTGGATTTACGGAAATTACGTCACATTTTGAATACGTGGACCATTTTGAATTGCAGACAGCAAAGTACTTTGGGCTTTACGTTTGGTGCCTTTTTAAATAGGACACATGGCCAAAAAAGTAAAAAAAATTGAAATGTAAAAAAAGTTATTTCTTATTAAATCATTACCATGAAGTTTATTGTTATGAAAACATTATTATACAAAAAAACTATTTTCAAATTTTATATGAACTATAATTTTCCAAAACATGTTTTACTCTAAAACCCAGAGAAAATTAAAGCCAGACATCTAAATCTAAATTTGTGGTTGATATCTCAAAAAATTAGCTTTCAATAAGATTGTGTTTAGGCACAGTATCAAACGTGTCCAATAGATTAAATTTGTTTCCAACGCTGGCAATTTAGCACACGCACTGTAAAAAAAAAGTTTTGTTTTAATATCTTTTGTCGTTCTTCAAAGAAGTACACTTGTTTTTGATATGCAGACTAACCTATGTAATACTAGCATATGTAAAATACTATAATATAAAAAGTAATTAACTGTAATTATCTGTACTGTTTTAAGCCTAATTTATACTTCTGCGTCGAGTGTGAACCGTATATATATAACGGGTTTCATACAAAAATGCAATGCATGTTCTATTTGTGGTCATGCTTATACATTTTTATACACTTTCATCTATTTGTAAAAAGCATGGTTATTGTATCGTGCTGCGCTCTCCTTTTTCGCCTTTAGATAACAGTAGGTTTGTTGTATATTTGCGTTGTGCAGGGACATTTTTTATTGTCATCTGATGCGCCATTTGCTGCTATAAAGTAACAGCCACGAGCACTTATGCAACCCGTGTAACCCTCTGATTGTGCTTTGGTAGGGAATGACAGCTCTTCACTGGGCTTGTTTCCATAACCGACCAGAGCATGTGCAGGCCCTGCTGCAGAAAGGAGCTGACCCGACACTTGTGGACAAAGATTTTAAAACAGCGCTTCACTGGGCTGTGCAGGTACAAATCATAAACAAATACACAATTCTTAAGTGTTATTACAGTAGTGTTATATTGTATTGGTATAGTATAGCTCACTAATTCATACTCTAATATATACATTTAATTTCCTAGTAAGGTAGACAAATGTCATGATTCATCATGAAATGTAATATTATTTATTTCTTAAAAAATAATTGTGAAAGATGTTTTATATATGTACATTGCAAGTAGGGGTGGGTGATATGATATGATTATTTAACATAAATACCCAAAACTGTCAAGCTCAGTAAACAGTCAGATAAAATTAGAGCAAAGAATAAAAATATGATCAAAGAAACTAGGGAGAAACTAATAGGGCAAAAAAAAAAAAAAAACTAAAATAGAACAAAGACTACAAATAGAACAAATTAATTAGACCTTCCTGAAAAACTGCAAGCACTATAAATATGAAATACTACATAAATTGTATAAAGCAATCAATGTACAAAAACACAGCATAGTCTTCACTGTGTAAATTTAATATACATTTATACTTATTAAAGCTAGAAAAGTGATTCAGTCAAGAGCAGTGAGAATAAAATTAAATGACAGACAGCAGCAGGTTTATTAGGCTGCTGTCACTTTAAGACTGAATGCACTGATCTAATATAGCCTTCAAATAGACATGCACTTTCTTTCTTAACTGTTTATGTTCACTTAAGACATACACGTATTTGACGTTCAAGCCCAATAATTCTGCCAAAAACAGCTCAGTTCTAGGCTTCATTTATACGCGTCTCTCAAAGCTAAGAAAGAAAGCTAAGAAACAGTCTCTAAGACAACGCATGCATGCATATACCGATATGAGTCAGCAGTTTAAAATCACTTGTTTTTAAAATACATGTCTTAAAAATGCATTCAAATAATTAGCTTTTGTGGTGGCACAGCATGGGGAAGTCACATGAGCATAACCGCGATAGAGACGATAGTCCGAAACCGGTTGACAAATTTCCATCGGTCAATCGTGTCTACTGGTTTATCGCCCACCCCTAATTTCAAGTTGATTATTAATTTATATGTCTCATTGTTTTTTAACTATGTGGCAGAGTGGCAGCCAGTTAATGTGTTCCCTCATTCTTGACCATAATCTGGGCTCCTCTGTGATCAATTATGATGACGAGAATGGGAAGACCTGCGTTCACATTGCAGCCGCTGCAGGTTTCAGTGACATCATATATGAGCTATCTCGAATTCCTGAGACCAACTTGCAAGCTTTGGACGTGGATGAACGGTACAGTAAACATGTTGTGTAATATGTGAGTGGAGTTCATATGAAGTGCTTTTTTTGTTTACCAGAGGGACAACTAAGACAAAACTTGGTTTTGCTAGTAAAAGTTTAACAGAGAATTTTTGCCATGGGTTTGGAGGACAATATGTCATTTTTATTAGGGCATTTTTATTTTATTTATGGGGCAGAACTCTAGTATCACCATACCACCGTAGCAGAAATTTCCTTAAAATGTCAAAATTCTTAAAGGGGACATATTATGCCCCTTTTAAAAGTCTTGATTTTGTCAAAAAAAAACACATTATTATTTTCCCCAAATATTCTCCATTGTTGCAGCTCCTCTTTTCCCAGTCTTCTTCTTGCCAGCCACTCCTTCTGAAAAGCACAATGTGCTCTGATTAGTTGGCTGGACCTGTGTGTTTTGATTGGTCAAGTGCCTCAGGCATGTTTGGGAACGTTACGCCTCTTACCATAACAGACAGCAAGTGTCAACACACTACTAACTAACTCCTACTCCTAACTAACTAACTACTAACTAGTCCTGAGTTAGTTAGTAGTGTGCTGACACACACACGGTTATGTTAAAGGGAGTGACATTTCATGCCCCTTCACAACACACAAATATACAGTATATAGACTTCCTCTCATCCTGATAGGATATATTGTGGTAACTGCTGATGACGAGTTTTTTGGATAGATCATTTGAATGTGCTCTCCCGAACTTTGTTAATAAAACACTATATAGAGAATAACTCCCTTTAGAGGGACTTTAGAACTTTGTAGACCTTTTTCATGCTCAAACAGCAACATTTTACACTAAAGAAAGCTAATAATTGGACCCCTTTAGTATGAACCTAAAATAGAGCATTTTTATGTATGAACACACCTTTTTACTTAAAGTATACTTCACATTTAGAGCACATTGCTGATGGATAACTGGCAGTTCCTGAGTGTGCTTATTTATGATGATGTCATATTGTTAAAGGGGGGGGTGAAACACTCAGTTTCAGTCAGTGTCATGTCAATCTTGAGTACCTATAGAGTAGCATTGCATCCTGCATATCTCCGAAAAGTCTTTATTTTTTTTATAATTATATTAGAAAGATGCGCTGTTCCGAGTCTTTCCGAAAAAAGACGAGCGGGTGGGGGCGTGTCGTGTGAGCGGAGCTAAATAATGACGTGTGCTCGCTGCTGCTATTGTGTTGAGTGCGTCGAGTGCGTCGTAAAGCTGTCATCCCTAACAGCGGGGAAAAAACTTTATTCAAAATAAAAATATGGCTTTTAATCAGATACAGCCATACATCTATGATCCGGAATCAGACCCAGAGGCTGCAGTTGAACAGGAGCAGCAGCAAAAACGACTAGAGCAGGACGTCTCTATGTGGTACGATATACACTAACTATATAATATGCTTAGCGGCTTATGTTATTTACATATTTATACTTGAATTATATCGTCGTATTTTTGTCTTTGAAGGTGTACATGTGGGAAGTGCAGTTGTGCACGTGTGTTTGTGTGTTTACGCGTGGTTTGTGTAGACAGGTTAAGTTAGTGTTTACATAGATAGACACGGAATAGTAGCGCATTTGAATGAAGAAGCGTGCTTATTTAGTTCAACATATTTCCCCCCTCTTTGTGTATTGTTGAGTGCTTTTACAATACACAAACATAAAGTTACACATATAGTGGCCAGCTAAACAAATGTACACGCACTACACATCGCATGCTCCATTGATCAATTTCTATATATAGTAATATATATAGTAACTATACGTGATCATGTTTGGGCTACTTGATGAGCATAGACACAGACATTTGAAGCAGTCTAACTCACCGCCCGCGGTTCTAACGTTGGGACTGCTCCATCCTTCAGCATTAGGCTATTGGAAAATCCGGCGTCATGCTGGGCCATGTTTATGAAACAGTCGGCACCGAAATGCAGCGAACAGATATAAACATTCGCGCAACTCAGTTGCTGATCCGGAAAAGCAAATTACATCCACTGTTGCCTTACCGCGGGGTTTTGGGGGAATCTGTGCAGGACTGTCTTGGTCTGGCAACCAAAAACGCACTTTTTGATGTCATTGTTAATTGTGCACATTACCTGTGCAGCGCAGCCTACGAGCGCTTTGATGGGCATAGCCTGTTGCTTTCGCTCTCTCCCTCTCTCTCTCTCCCTCTCTCTCTCTCACACGCTTCCGGTAGAATTGTCCGTAAGGCCCATACAAGGAAATTCCGCCCCCACTAACGTCAATGGGGACGCATGATCGCAAAAAACTTGCCGAAACTTATGACTAACCGGAAGTAGTATTTTTGACAAAGAAATACTCCCATCAAACGTCCACCTTAACTTTTGAAACTTTGTCCATGTTTAGTATGGGATTCCATGTCTTTAACAGTGTAAAAAGATCAGTATGCATGAAACAGCATTTCACCCCCCCTTTAATCATGAGCCCAACCATATTTTTTATTATTATACAACATAATATCTGTTTTTCTGTCAGGACCCCTCTTCACTGGGCCGCTGCAGCCGGTAAAGATGACTGTGTGCAGGCATTGTTGGAGCTGGGAGTGGAGCCCAACCCTCGAGATATTAATGAAAACACGCCTCTCACCTACGCCATGTACTGTGGTCATACTGCATGCATCAAACTCCTGTCCACAGAAAACAGGTTTGTCATTTTGTTGAAAAAAATATTTGCTGAGTACATATTGACATATCTGTGACTTTTTTAAAGAAGCAATGCCCGCTTAGCGTCAATAACTGGCAACCACTCATTAGCATTAATAAGTGCAACTGTAGTAGAGTCCCCCCAAAAGTTTATCAAAAAGTTTGAAAAAAGTGCACAGAAGGCAGATACCCAGCTGCAGAGACAGAAACACATCAGGCAGTTGACAAAGAGGAATGGGATTCTGAGAAATAACCGAGGGTCGTGAACCAGGCAAATAGTACATTTAGGCAACCAATCCAAAGGCGAGTGTCACATCAAGAGAATGGCAGTGTGTCATAACCATTCTGAATACCGGGCATAGCAGGAGAGCGAAAGTAGGCACCAATACTGGGTGGAATGGGATGAATGACGACTCCCGC
The DNA here is from genome assembly GCF_024679245.1 of Pseudorasbora parva. Taxonomy (NCBI): domain Eukaryota; kingdom Metazoa; phylum Chordata; class Actinopteri; order Cypriniformes; family Gobionidae; genus Pseudorasbora; species Pseudorasbora parva. The sequence continues at coordinate 20,437,674 of NC_090194.1, read as the reverse complement.
CATAAGGCAAAACGTTTTCGGGAAGTGTAAGAGAGCATCTGGAATGGTATTTTTGTAATACGGACGATAAGACAAAGAAAAGTACCCATTGATCCTGCCTCTAATTTAGTCTTTTGACTTACCTGATGTATTTGATGTTCCTGTGATTGGTCCTCACCACAGATGACACTTGAACTGATGCACCTAAAGAGTGGGAACTCAGATTAAAGTATGTTCCAATTATAAAACAAGCCTACTGTTAACTGTTAAAGATTGCATTGGTACAGTTCGGTACGCAAATGGACCATACCGGAAGTCCTGTTCCAAAACGGTTCGGTACATATATGTAGGGATCCCAAGGGACCACAGACCCTTCCAACTAGTGGTGGCACTCACCCGGAGCCAGCCAAAAACTACCTGGTACCTACACTGCATTTCTGTTCTGAGAGGGACATGCAGTGGGAGAAGTTGGGGCATTGGTGACCTTACCACCCTCTGGAAACATCTGGAGGAAAACCGGCCTAACTCTAAGAATCCACTGTGGAGGTGTTAAATGCCATATTCCAATCTTTGGCCTCCCTAATCAAGACCAGATCATAAGCATTGTGGAGGTGCAGTTTCATGAAGGAATTTGATGACTTAAGAGTCCTCCAATGTCATTGAGTCCCCAATAATTGGTGCAGGGCTACGAGGAGCCACCCTTTTTCTTCACAAAAAGAAATCCAACCCCACCAGAGAACAGGAGAGATGGATAATGCTGGCCACCTGAGGCTGATAAAGATACTTCACCATGGCAAATTGTTGACTAAAAATGTTCCTAGTTAATGTGGTGGTTATGGAGGAATAGCCTATGATGGCCTTCAACTATAAACGTGAATGAGCAGCCCAACACATAGAATACCAGTTCCTCAGTGTGGTTGCCATTTGTCAGACTCACCTAAGCAGTGACCTGTGAGACACCTGTGGGATGCAGACCGGTCAGAGTGCTGATGTTGACCCCGTCCTCTACCAAAAGCATCTACAATGGCCACATGGGCATCAGAACTGGACCATTAGAGAATTGGGAAGAGATGGCAGATTCACTATGCGAAGAAGCCAGGCAGGTTGGTGGAGGCAGTGTTATGCTCTGGACAATGATTTGCTGGACAATTGCTGGCAGTCATGTGAATGTTAAAGGAAGTGTATGTAAGATTGTGTCCAAAACTGGTACTGCAATCACTTTCAAATAACTGTAGAGTGGTGTATCCCCTCTCTCCCTTCCCCTTGACTAGAGGTTGCCAGATAGGCAGCAGGATCCAGCAGGAACGTTTGTAGCTGCAGCTGTGGTAACTAGAGCAAATCTGGCAACCCGGATGCTGAAACACTACTGACTTTGTGATTAGTAGATAGGTGGAGGATGGAACAAAAATGTGACTTCAAGCATGTTTTAAATAGCCTGACAAGCCAGACCCACATCAAGATGTTTGGTCAGGAAACTCACCATTGACAGGGCTCAATCCGAGGGGCAGGATAAACGGTTGTCTTTCAAACTCCCTCTGCACGGCGTGCACGCAATTGGATATCGCTACAACCAACCAGAGCAACGAAGGTAAAGCAGAGCATGTTGAAAGATGAATCTTTCACAGTATCCGGTCGGCAAAACTCCGAACACATCTTCCCTTCTTAAGAATGACTTCAGTGCCGTTCTTTGTTCTTTTCTCAGAGAAAAGCTTAACTCCAAGTCTTCCAGAGTCACGGTCAAAGCTGATTCGGAAGGCCGCCGTTCGCCAGTTTCTGTGTTTACTAGAAGCACGCAAGCGCAACTCCCATATGAAAAAAACCTATATGGTTTATATATGCGACCATATATGTTCCTTACTTAAATCAGTCAGAATTATCTTATATGTTTAATGTAAGTCCCATATATGTCATACACAAAATCAGACCGTTTATGGCCCATTTCATACTAAAAAACACACAGAAAACTTTTGGGTCATGTATGAATCCTGCAAAAATCTTATATGAGTTTTACATGTAAACTGTATGCAATGGTATATGCTATTAGTAGAAAATACATGATATTCATATACAAATCATATAAAGTTCTTATACTGAATCATATGCTAGTCATATAGGATTTATTTATATTTTGTGTCATTTGTTTATATGGTTTTTATACAGATTTCATATTTTTTTAATAGGGAAATGGTGTGTTAGCTCTTCAAGTTTATATAATATACATATAAACTACATATAAAAATCATACATGATTTCAGTCAATATTACATCTCTGCATATACTAACCATATATAATTTCAATCAATGACATACACAAATTTGTGATGGAAACACTTTTATTTCAACACAAAATAAAATAATCAAATTATACTCCACATGAGTAATTTACAATTCCAACTTGATAGCAAACTGAACTTTGCTCAGGAAAAAAACAAAACCCAAAAAACAACAAAATACACTGAACACAGTGACATGGCCATCAATCAAAGATAATGAACGGATTAGTTCACCCCAAAATGAAAATTGACTGATAGTTTACTCACCCCCATCTCATCCAAGATGTTCATGTCTTTATTTCTTCAGTGGAAAAGAAATTAAGTTTCTTGAAGAAAACATTCCAGGATTGTTCATCATATAATGCTTTTCAGTTGCAACCAAAATGTTGAAGGTCCAGATCAACGCCGTTTCAAAGGGCTTCATAGCCTCTGCGTGATCTCAGATGAGGAATAGGGTCTTATTTAGTCAAACGATCAGTCATTTAAAAAAATGAATATACTTTTCAACCTTAATTGTTCAACTTGCTCAGCTCTGCGAGGTGCCAAGGATGAGTTAATCACGTGTAAATGGTCACATAGACGTAGGCAGAAGTCCCGCCCTCGTGTTTACAAAGCGCTCATGTGAAGACCAATACAAACGCCCTTTAGCAAAAACACCTCATAAAATAAAATAAAAATCCAATATTGGACATAAAAATCCTCCAATATTGTTGTTTTATATTATTTTTTATTTGCTAGAGGGCATTTGTATTAGTCTTCACATAAGTGCTTTGTAAACACGGAGGTGGAACTGCATTGAGTTGGACCTTCAGTATTTTGGTTGCAACTAAAAACCATTATATGATGAAAAATCCTGGAATATTTTCTTCAAAAAACTGAATTTCTTTTCGACTGAAGAAAGAAAGACATGAACATCTTGGATGACATGGGGGTGAGTAAATTATCAGGACATTTTAAAAAATCTTTTAATAAAGGCCTTCTGAAGAGAAGCTATGCATTTTTTATTAGAAAAATATCCATATTTTTGACTTTAGACTAAAATATCTATCTTCCGGCAGTCAACAGTGCGTGTCTACTTACGCCAAAAGAGTGACCTCTGACCTGAAGCATGATGTATTGATGAATGCGGATATGCAGAGAATAGAGGAAAACAAAACACTGGTCACGAATTTGAATTTAAAGAGGATTCGATATAAGAGAAGCGCTTGATTTTGTTGCCCAGAGAGACGTTGAAGCTTTCGCTACTCCTACATCGCATCACTCAGGTCACTCTCTGGTCGCAAGTCGTCTGCCATGAGCTTGTTATTTTAGTCAATAAGGTTATAAATATGGATATCTATAGCAGTATCTATATCAATTACTATATTAACTTATTTCACATAGTAATTATAGTACACATATTAAAGCTTTATTTGTTGTGTTCTGAAAATAAATGAACGTCTTGTGGGTTTGGAACGACATGAGAGTCATTTTAACAACATACATTTTTGGGTGAACTAAACGTTAAAAATTGACAAAGTTTAATAAATACTGTAATAATGTATTGCTCATTGTTAGTTCATGTTAGTTAATACACTACATTAAAGTCTCATTTGTTAACATTAGTTCAAGTCTTACAACTCAGATTACATAAACTTCTTCAACACTTCCCCTTCAGAACTGAAGCCGTCCTCATGGGATGAAACAGTCTGTGGCTGAACCTGTTCTTCTTGCGTGGTCTTCAAATGTTTTCATGAAGATCTTTCTGTGGAAGAAAAAGAAAATCTTCTTGACCACCCCATTTACATACATGAATATTAGAAACACGTTTCATTATAATGTTTTTTCCAGTATAACAATATATTCTTATACAGTTACTAACTTTCTATTACAAAATTGTAATATTGTACATCATTTAGATTCATATATGTTGCAGTTACATGAATGCAAATTATAGAAGTTTATATTTTAGCTATATTTTAACTACATTACAGCAATTCACTTTAAAAGAGTTAATGTTTTAGTGAAACTCAAGTTCACTAAAACATTAACTCTTTTAAAGTGAATTGGCACAAAATAGACTATTAATGATGACAACAGGAACATACCGGTAAACAAATCACATTACATTTATTCTAACCTTTGCTTTTTGTCAGTGTCACACAGCTTTCACTGTGTCACACACAATCGTTGTATAACGTTATCTATGCAAACCATGAGCTTTAGGGTTTAACTTAGTTACCAAATGACAGTTAAACAACTAGAATAGTTGTGTTTTACATTTGATCATTTAGCAGACGTTTTTATTCAAAGGGACTAACAAATGAGGAGACCAATCATATAGTTTAATAACTTTAATACAAATATAAGCATTTTTCACTTGTTTTTGCACATTAAATACTTGTAATTTAATTTTTGCACGTGCGCGCAGCATAATTAGGCTTAACGTTACCTAACACTACGGTGGCACCGACATGATAACAGAAACGAACAATTTACTAATCTTTTAGCAAATCTTGCGATTAAATAAGTTAACATTTGCATTGAGAACGACATGACAAACACAAATCTTACCTGGAGCTCGACACTTCGCGGTCCCGCTGGGAGGCAATCATATCACGGACACGGAGACAACAAGAACCCGCGATTGATTTCCTCCTGGCCGCGGCGCGTTGACGCATGCGCAGTTTGCGATGACAGAACTAAGGCTATTTTTGTTACAGATATCTTCATCGTCTAAGCCTAACGCTTAGAGTGAGTGTTTAATTATTATTTTTTTTAATATTGTTGATATTGCTGTTAACAAATAGTTTGTATGGGTAGAACATTACGAAACAAATATATGGGAATATACTGCAATTATATGCAAAATAGCCTATATTAAAGGAAATATAAAGGAATAAAGGAAACTAAAGCCTTTTTTTAATATAGCTACTGCAATGTATGCATATTGACTTTATTTATAAAATATGGCTACATTTTAACACATACAATATTTAGTAATTAAGATATAAATAGTATTACATGTAATATCCATTAAGTTGTATCCTTTATTGTGTAGCCTTACTGTATATTGAATTTCCCATATTAATGTGAATGCATGTACACACATAAACACTTTTACAGAATGAGTTACAACAAATTTCTACTTCCCATCATGCTTTACTTCTGATTTAAAGGAGGTTAAATGTTAAAATTAATTGTTATTTCATGTGTTTTGCTCAATTTAAAAAAAACTGTAAAACTGTTACTTTTATTAACAATAATGTCGGTGCACTTTTCAGCAGTTACAGCTCTTTGCTAAATATGTAGGAACATGCCAGTGTGCTTGACTTGTGTTATTGTTAACTGTATGTGTGTGTATATATATATATATATATATATATATATATATATATATATATATATATATATATATATATATATATATATATATATATATATATATAAAACCCTTTGTAATTGTTAACATTTTCATAAGTAACTGTAATATAATAGCACTTTCTCAGTAACGGACTACAGTTCCTTTTATTTTGTAATATATATTATTTTGTTCAATATATTTTTGGGTATATCATCACATGCACATCAAATAAAATGACATACATTATGATATATAAGTAAATATATTGTCACATAATTTTCTAATTGAAAGCAGCAATTCCTCATGTATTATTAAATATTGTAATATATTTATCCTGTATATTTTTAATATGCAGTTAAATAATTTAATATATTTATCATTCACATATATAAGGAAATATTTTCTTTGTGTTAGGGTTACCCATTTTTATTCGTTTTACTTGCTAATTAATTTACTAAAGTAAAATCTCACTGATTTGCAGGGGTTGTATTTAACACAATCCAGCATATATTTTTTTTACAGTGTAGGACATATATGACTGAAAATACATGAATATTGTACAATTTGTATATGTGGTTTTTGCAGCATATATGATCCTTATAGTTTTCTGTTGGAACATATAAGAAACACATATGTTTTTAGCAAGACTTTTCCATATGGGCTCTGCCATCATTCTGTTAAGCCTTGCCCACCAACTCTATACACAATGTGATTGGCCCGACCAGAGTTTGGCGTTTACAGCTCAGAAGTGTATTGAGAGTTGCTAGATGACACTCGCTGCAGATTAGATTTGCTTCCGCTAGGGTGCGTCTAGATTTCTAGGCTATGTTTTAAATGCTTCTTTCTCAGTAATGATACAGTGCATCCAACAATTTTGTCAACACTTTTTGTTTGTTTATTTCTCATGAAATATGTAGCATAAAATAAGAAATATACAAGTGAATGTGACATGCGAAGGCCAAGTATGGCCATACACACACACACACACACACACACACACACACACACACACACACACACACACACACACACACACACACACACACACACACACACACACACACACACACACACACACAGTCGTGTTTCCATGTTTTATGGGGACTTTCCATAGACGTAATGGATTTCATACTGTACAAACTGTGCATCCTATCCCCCTACACTGCCCCTGCCCCTAAACCTACCCATCCCAGGAAACATTCTGCATTTTTACTTTCTCAAAAAAACTCCTTCTGTGTGATTTATAAGATGTTTTCCTCATGGGGACCTAAAAATGTCCCCACAAGGACAAGGATTTGGGATATTGCCATCTTTGTGGGGATATTTTGTCCCCATAACGTAGGGATTACCAGGACACACACACACACACACACACACACACACACACACACACACACACACACACACACACACACACACACACACACACACACACACACACACACACACTGCAAACCATACTTTGTTCTTGTATCATTCAGATGTAACATTTAAAGAAGAGTTCGCATAAAGTATTTATAAACTAAACTAAAGATGACCATATTTTTCACAGGTCTGAGTCAAGCAGGCCACTGTATGCTCAAAACAGTGACTCTTCTATGCGCAAGGAGGGGAAATTTCGCATGCTAAATCACATCTTCTGCAAGAAGAAGAAAGAACTGCATCCTTCTCAGCAGATAGACCTAAGTCAAGAATGTCAGCTCAAAGAAGAGACGTCTGAGGTGGACGACATCATTACTATGTTTGACTGTGTTGTGGAACCATTAAGCAGAGATGAGAGTGAAAACAGCTCTACTGTCAGAAAACGAAATAATGACTCTGAGAAAGCCCACCTCATTGAGGACACATCCAGCAAAGACTTCCTAAGTCTCCCACCCATACGCACACAGAGTCTTCCTCCAATCACTCTAGGTAAGTCTTTGCTGGCAAACTCTCAGACTTTGGCCCACAGGACCAGTGGAGGTCATGTGGTTGGACATTTAGCGCACAGGTCGCAAAAAAGCAAGAGCGAGCATGATCTGTTTGATGGTAAAAGTAAAGACCAAAAAGCTTTTGGACATGCATGGAAGACTGAATCCAGTCAGATACTGACTCACAAAGCATGGATCTCAACTCCATCTGAAGGGCTGCTTGACAAGCTACTGCATGGAACTTCAAGCCCTTTAGATGTGCTGTGCTCAAATCACTCACCATACATACAGAGAAATGACCAAGGTAAGATATTCCATGTTGGCATATAGATGATTCTTCAATTAGGTGAATATATTTACTCTTTAAAGTGTCCTTATTATGCTATATTAAAATTTTAATTTATCATATTGCAACAATATTGGCAGATCAATATTATAGTTTATAGAATTAAATAAGACCTAATTAATTAATTTTATTTGTATATTTAGTTTAATAACTGAGCAACTGTCCCCCAACTGAGCAAGCCAAGTCAAAGGTGACATTGAATCACCGAAACGATGTAGTATATATGCCAGGCAAGTGTGTGGCGCTGTAATTCTGCCACAGAAATACACTAAAAATGAAGAAAAAGAGTTGTGGCTAGAAGGCAGTGGTAGGAAATGAGGCAAAATCTCATGATAAAATAACAATAAATACATTTGCTACTTAACTGATGTGTTTTATCAATGTCTACACCTACCCCAACCCTAAACCTACCCTTACAATAATGCAAATTACAAATTAAATGATGCGATATTGATGTGCGCATGCCCAGTGCCCGTAGTTGCCTCACTTAACTCTTTCACCGTGCTGGACGTAGTGTGATGACATCACCGTTTCGCAAAATATAGGGATTGGTTGTACACATGAAAACGTAAGATTGTCGGTTTCAGATTTATCCATTCTGGGACCTGGTTTCATGCTTCCAAAACGCTGGATCTGTGTGGACGAAACGCTGATACTGTACAAAACACAGCTATATACAAAATACAGTATACAGCTAAACACATCTCTGTGTGGACGGGGCCTCAGAAAGGCTTTCATTTCCAATGTCATTTCCTCTCTCAAGACCCATAAAAGGCACTAAAGATATCGTTACCAAAGCCCATCTGACTACAGTGGCTTTACAATCATTTTATGAAGTGACGAAAAAACAACGAAAGAAACGACTCATATAGTGATGGGCTGATTTAAAAAAAAAGATTTGAATGTTTATTAATCAGCATATCGATTCAGGATTTGGATCGCTAATGTCACGTGATTTCAGCAGTTTGGCATACAATCCGAATCCTGAATCAATATGATAAAGTATGCTTTCATGTACTAAAAGTGCATTGTTTAGTGCTTTGTAGTCAAGTGTCCCTGATTGAAGAACACTCACACATTAGTGAATTCATCTATAAAATGTATACTTGCAGAATTCCTGCAGTTTTTGTGTGTTTTCTCTAAACAGCTCAAAATCATCTTTTACCTCTGAGGGTTAGAGAAACTGCTCTCACACGTAACAGTCTTGCTCCCATCCGTGACCACTGCACTCACAGATGTAAGTCTAACGCTTGTGTCCTTATATATTTTCATGGTTCATATGACTCTTTGTAATGCAATACCTTGGTCATGATGCTAAAGAAAATTATTTTTTTAATTAGTTTGTTCAGAAATATAGATAGACATAAAAGTATGTGTGTAATTTTTTTTAGATTTGTGACAAACAATTTTGAAGAAAGTAAAAATGTGTTTGGTAGTAAAATATCTGGTTTGTCACATAGTCCCAAGTGTTGGTGTAGGTAGACGACCAGACAATGAAGATGAATACAAAATAAACTTTATTAAAATGAAAGCGAACCAACAACCGCCAAAGGGAACTAAATACAGGCAGATAAATACTCTGGCAAACAAGGATAAATGACAAACAGCTGAACAGAATGACTAAGCATACAGTAACCATAGTGACAACTCAGACAGGACACTGGAACAAAGGAAAGGAATGCGATTGAAGGAAAAGATACTAAAAGTCCTTGAAAATGAAACCAAGAAAAGGACTGATTATCTGTGACATAACATCCCCTCCCAGAAGGCCTTAACAGAAGTGATGAGGGAGGGCTTTAGCCTTGTTCATAATTTCGCCTGGCTCCAGAGCACGAGCCTCCGCTGACTGTGCACACTCCTCCTCAAACGGATGAGACGTTTATACTTGACGCGCTTGCCGTTGTACAATTCTTTGAAACGACAGAGGGCGACTCTACATAATTGTTCTATAAACCATCAGGAAACATCAGTGAGAAGTAGAAGAATGTACATAGGTGACAATATTTATTTTAGTACACTTTTTGTATCTTTGGATGCGAAGCCTAGTGAAAAGTTACAACAACCGCCATGCAAAATGGGGTTTCGTGCACTCAACGCGCACTACCGCCCACTCCGTGGTGACATCATTTTTGTTACGTGCAGCCTCGCACCCTAAACAAGGATTTAGGACAGCGGCCTTCAACCCTGCTCCTGGGGACACACTGTCCTGCAAAGTTTATTTCCAACCTGCTTCAGCTCACCTGCCTGTGTATTTTCAACAAGTGATTCTGAAAATCTTGATTAGCTTCACCTGTCTTTGATTAGGGTTGGACTAAATTCTGCAGGAGAGTGGGTCCCCAGGAGTAGGGTTGAAGACCTCTGTTTTAGAAGGTGGATGAGGAGCAGGTTAAGGACTGGTGAGAGCAGACAGAGCAGACAATGGATATGTCCATCAAGAAGCCATGGAGGAGATGAAGGGAGGAGCTATGATGGCGACATCCGGGGCATGACCAACGGAGATAGAGCCAATCGAAGTGGAGCCCAGGGAGCAGACAAGAGAGCGGATGAGACCAAGTGGTTGGAGACCTAGGTTGAGCCGTGGTGATGAGGGTCCGAGGTGAAACCAGAGTGCCCAGAGACAGAGGTGGAGCTGGTGGGAAGGACAGGCCCGCTTAAGCTGGGTGATGACTGACCAGAGTGTTGCCAGAGGGACAAGGGAACCAGGTGGAGCAGTAAGACAGAGGGAACCCAGTGAAGCCGTTAGGCCAAGGGTCTCTGGTGGAGCTGAGGGTGGGAGGAGCCAAGGCGAAGCCATCAGGTTGATGGGCCGAGGTGGCATGAAGGGATCATTGGCCGGATGCAGAGCCGAGGATTCCAACACTTGGCCAATGCAGGTGACTGCATGACCCAAGGCTTAACAATGCCACAAGGCGTCAAAGGGGAAGATGAAGGGCTGCAGGAAACCAGCAGAGGCAGGGCTGAAGGACTGTATGAGCTTTGTAGCGGAGGTGGGATGGGGAGGCTGGAGGGAATCAATGATGGTATTTCAATGTCTATACAGGGCGATGATACAGTCATTTTGCTGAACTGACCCAGCTGTGATGAAGGCACAAACGAAGGTTCCGGTTAGACGCTGTTGTCATAAGATGCTCACTTGCGGTGGGTGGGGCTCGGGCGAAATCTTCCCAGTCTACCCGGTTGTGGGTTGGGCTCTGTGTCTAGTTGTGGTCTGGAACAGGTGTAGACGCTCTCCAGACACCTGATGATGGCCTCCTTCCAGCTAATTGATGCTAAGTGATAGATGACCCCGATCCAGAAGAGAGACTTTAAAGTCTCATACAGTGAGCTGGCTATAAACTGAAGAGTAAAGTCCAATAAAGGAAGACCTTCCTGGGCTAAAGTGGTAAATCTTGCTCTATAATCCATCTTTTGTTTGAGATTGGTTGTTCTGTCACATTGTCTAAACCAAGATTGTCCAGTCCTGCTCCTGGAGGGCCACTGTCCTGCAGAGTTTAGCTTCAACCCCAATTAAACACACCTGTACCAGCTAATTAAGGTCTTATTAGGCATACTAGAAACTTTAGCAGGTATGTTGAGGGAAGCTGGAGCTAAACTCTGCAGGACAGTGGCCCTCCAGGACGGACTTTGGCCACCCCTGGTCTAAACGTTGATGTAGGCTGGTTTCCGTAAAAATAAAGATGGATACAAAATAAGCTTTAATATAATGAAAGCAAACATAACCAAACTCAGGACATGCATTAACAACAACCAACAAAGGGAACTGAAAACACAGGCACATAAATACTCAGGCATAAAAGAATAATAAATGCTGAACAGCTGAACCAAATGACTAATCATATCAGTAACCATAGTTACAAACTCAGGCTGGAAACTAGAAGAAAGCAAACGTGACTGAAGAAAAACAAACTAAAAGTCCAGGAAAATGAAACTAAGACAAAAACCACTGAATATCTGAGTCTGATTAGCAATCATGTTTATGAGTTTATGATATAAATGCTGTAGTCTGAAATAGCAGGTTATATTGTTTAATTTGATAAATAACATCCACACAAGTTTTTCATCTAAATGTTTTTAGGATACATAAAACTACATAAATAAAAATATCATCATAATACTACCCTGTTCTTACTAATGGGTCCTGCACACTGTGCGATTTTTCAAAATCCTTTGCGAATGTCCCTTGTCAGACTGTACGAACATGATCCCTGATGTAAGCGTCACACTGTAAGATCTCAGTTGGAATTAATGTCAGACTGTACGATAGTGAAGGCGCGCTACAAACGGACACGCACAAGAAAACTCGTCCTGAGTTTTATATCATCAATGAATGTCGCGTTAGGTGACAGTGAAATTACACGCGGGACTGAAATGCTGGCTACAAAGAAATCTCTAGCTCTCGTTTTGGTCATAGTTTGTCTTGAAAAACTGAGATATTTGACTGTCATTGTAGGAGAAGTCACACTGCACCAAATCAGTGTGCCAAAATCTTCTGACACTCCCAGAATTTCGTCTGAGGTAAAATTTGATCACAGCGCTCATTAATCGGCTGCCGGTGAACATGTCAAAGTAACGACCAAAGACGTCAGATTTTAGCCTAGGATCAGAGGAATCTTTTAGGATTTGCTAAATTTGTCTCAGACGGCCAAATCGTGGCCCAAATCGCACAGTGTGCATCCGGCTTAAATGGCTACTTTATTTAGACCCAGAAAGATTGCACAGAAGAAAATATATTGGGCTACATTTGCAGCGACTAATTAGCCTGTGTTGATTATGTTTGTTCCATATTTACCAGGTATTTGCTATTTTGCTGTCTATATGTTTATTATTAAAATTGTTCAAATTTGTTGAAGTTTAAACTAAATGTGTTAAACACGTCCCGATCTTCCCTGCATGACAAACATATTTTGACATATTAACATATATAAATATGATACACTCCTGGTATTTTTGCTGAACATGAGCATTGTTTATATCTTCAGTGGAACAAACCCAGTTTCATGTCATCCACAGTTTCCTTACCACCTGACCAGGTATCCCAGGGAGTGAAGAAGTCCAAATCCTCTCTAGGAGCGAGTCTGTCTGTACTTCCACATCCGTTTGCATCCAAACTGCACCGTTCCGGCATCCCCCAAAGCCAGTCGATCAGCTCCTTCCCGACACCATTGACAGGAGAACCTTTACGTAACATTCAAGTTCTTCCAGCCATTCCTCCGCAGAGAAAACGGAGCCCATCTCCTCTCATGACCCAGAGGCCACAGAATCCCTCTGACAGTAGAAACTGATGGAAATCTGCCTGAAATAAGTGACCAATTGAAAATTGTAATACTGTTCAGCTTTTCATGGATAATTTGGATTCATTTAAATCATGAGAACACTGAATAATCACTGTTTGATAAAATTCCTGAGTCCTAACAGGCTATTTTTCATACGATTTTACAGCTATGAACTTTTTATATGGTATGCATATGGTTAAACTTTTAATTGTAACATTTAAACATGTTTTAAGCTTATTGTTTACTGTTGTTATTATTAATAAAGGAAACTGTTGAAGTATCGAATAGCAATAACTTTACTAAACAATAACTTGTTTAACCCCCCCCCCCCCCCCCCCCCAAAAGAACTAAACAAAAACTGCTATTTGGATTTAAATAAGCTTAAGAGTCAATGATTGGATCATTATTGTGGTGATTATTATGTTTCCAGCAAGTTATATGTTTGTTCTTCAAATCCTAATAATCTAAACATCAATTTAACCATCATTTGTTTTTGTTTTCTAATAAAAAATGTATGTACCTTTTCACTGAAATATTTATTTCCATCAATAGGTGCATACATTTTTGCTCAAAATCTTGCGTTGACAATGCAAGAGTCCAGCACTCTGTAAAGTCTCCTCCAGCACATCCCAAAGACTTTCATTGAATTTAAGGTCTGGACTCAATTGAACTATGAAAATGATACTTAATGCTCCCTTCCAACTATTCTTTCACAAATTAAGCCGAATGAATTTCACATTGTCATCCTGGAATATGGCCTTGGAATATGACCTACATAGTTATTTAAGAAATAAAAAGCTACACACACTATCCATTAGGGTTTGCCAGTGGGCCAATAATAGACTCTTAAGCCTATTTGAATACAATCAGCGACTTTTGTTTTGTCCGGGCAGTTTATAAACAGTATAATAGGGTCCTAATTTGATACTTTTTAAAGGAAGGCCTTGAAATGGTCTTAAATGCATAATATTATTATACTAAATGTTGTATACATCACTCTTTGGTATACAATAAGGTAAGTTCTTCACTGTATTTTACAAATAGCACCGCCCCAACAGCTATTGGGCCACAGACTTTTTTTTTCTTTCCACTGCCTCCTCAGTCCCCATTGGTCAACTTCAAATTTAGCCTGCAAAACCCTTGCAACAAAGTTACTTCATTCGTTGCATTTAAAATATCCCTTCCCAATATCCTTAAGGTTAATGATTTGATTGGTTTTCTTTAACAATATCCCTCCCAAATCCATTGCAGGTGAGGTATTTGGTTGGTTTCAGGCCAGGTTAGCAGATATAGTTTAAAAAAATATAGTTTAACCAATAATTGATTTGATTGATTGATTGTTGGTCTTTATTAGGGAAAATAGTCAATAGTATCTGAAACAGAAAACAAAATTGAAAAATACAACATCTACTTTTAATAAAAAGATTTCAAACAAAAGCAGTAAATAACACATGATAACGTGTCCTAGCAGACTCCAGTCTTCACTGCAGCTCCTGCATGCATCTTCATCTTTACATTGAGCTCCACCATTTCTGTCCTTCACAATGCTCATTCTGTGTTTGTCTTTGTTGACCTAATCTCCAGGAACTGCAAAATTACAGTAATGTAATCACTAATGATACTTACCAAAGCATATTTAAAAAGAGTTACATCTTATAGACTTTTAAGGCCCTATTTTAATGATCTGAGTGCATGGTCTTGAATTATTGTTTAAGCTGGGCCTTTCCAAAATGAAACTATGAATATTTCTTCCTCACAGCCTTATTATACAGCTAGGGTACCTGAAAGGCATAGAACATGTTTAGTAACAAAAAAAAAAAAAAAAATTCGATTGGTAAAATTAAAAGATTGCAAAAACCTTCTGAACTTCTGTTACTGTTTATAATCTCAGAAGACAAGTTCGCCCAGTCTTTTAAGAGGAAACAATCAAAATACAGAAAAAATACAGCATAAATATAGTTGACATTAAATATTTAATTTTGTGAATACGATTTCAAGGGAGATATATTTTAAAAAGTATGAGTGTTTATTTGTTTATTTATACATAGTTTATAGTTATATATACAAACCCGATTCCAAAAAAGTTGGGGCACTGTACAAATTGCGAATAAAAAAAGAATGCAATAATTTACAAATCTCATAAACATATTTTATTCACAATAGAATAACATATTAAATGTTGAAAGTTAGACATTTTGAAATGCCATGACAAATATTGGCTCACTTTGGATTTCATGAGAGCTACACATTCCAAAAATGTTGGGACAGCAATAAGAGACCGGAAAACTTAAATGTACACAAGGAACAGATGGAGCACCAATTTGCAACTTATTAGGTCAATTTGCAACATGATTGGGTATAAAAAGAGCCTCTCAGAGTGGCAGTGTCTCTCAGAAGTCAAAATGGACAGAGGATCACCAATTCCCTAATGCTGGGGCAAAAAATAGTGGCGTAATCATCTACTGTAATCAGTGCATAATATCATCCAAATATTCAGAGAATCTGGCACAATCTCTGTGCATAAGGCCGGGTGAAGGCAGGAAAACCATACTGGATGCCCGTGATCTTCGGGCCCTTAGACAGCACTACATCCCATACAGGACAGCTAATGTAATGGAAATCACAACATGGGCTCAGGAATACTTCCAGAAAGCACTGTCGGTGAACACAATCCACAGTGCCATTTGCCATTGCCGCTAATAATCTATGGGTCAAATAAGAAGCCATATATTTAAACATGATCCAGAAGTGCAGACGTTTTCTCTGGGCCAAGGCTCATTTAAAATGGACTGTGGCAAAGTGGAAAACTGTTCTGTGGTCAGACAAATCAAAATTTGGAAATTTGAATCTTTGCAAAAAGATTCAAATGGTGTGACTCAATCAATGATTTGGGTCTGCGAAACTGCTGAAATCACGTGACATTGGAGACCCGAATCATTGATCGATGCACACCATTTGAATCTTTTTGGAGGAACACGGAAGAGAAGAGAATGCTGAATAAAGACAGCTTTTGATATTTTTGGACCAAAATGTATTTTCGATGCTTCAAGAGATTCTAATCAACCAACTGATGTTACATATGGACTACTTTGATGATGTTTTTATTAGCTTTCTGGACATAGACAGTAAATTTGGCATATGCATATGCTCTGGGACTAAAATATAAAATATCTTAAACTGTGTTCCGAAGATGAACGGAGGTCTTACGGGTGTGGAACAACATTAGGGTGAGTCATTAATACCATAAATATCATTTTTGGGTGAACATTAGGTTCACATTTAAACAGTTTGTGCATTTTCTGAGAATCAAACATGACTTTTGCTTGGTGGCGCCAGTGAGCTAGTTTGAGCTAAGCACATATTTTTGTACTTGCCTTTATTCTGCTTTGACTTATTGGAAGTTAGTTCAACATATAATATTTGTAATTTAATTACCCAATTAAATTTAAAGCTTTTGAATTCACATAAAACTTTTTAAATAAATACATAAATTAATAAGCCTATATATTTATTTGGTGTGGACCAACATAAAAGTTATTTACAAATTGATATTTATTTTGCTCTATTCAGCAGTTCACTTTTAGAAAAACAAAAGGTATAGTGCAGTCACTGGGGCGGTACCCTAAGGTACAAAAGTGAAACGATACATCCTTGTACCTTACTCACCCCTACACCTCACCCTAAGGTACATAACCGAGTGCGTATTAGTACTTTAAAGGTACATATTAGTAACTTTTCATCATCATCAACAATGTGTTAAAGGTAGATTAGGCCATTTTTGGCGTGGCTCTAGCTTTGAAAGCATGAGATCCCAAATGAGCGCACATGCGAAATGGGCACACTCAAAGCATAGGACCCCCCCCTCAGCTCGGATTTATGGAAGTTGTTGACAGGCAGGTAGGACATTGTATCATTGCATTTGGACATTTGAACATTGTGATTGCTATCAGGATGAGAAGAGGTTTTCAACCAGCATAACAAAAATGTTTCTGGAGCAAATCCACTACCCTGCATTTAACTCTCAGCAATCATGTTTCACATGAATGGATGTTTGCTGATGTTACTTTCCTATGCATAGATGCTTGTGAATTAATCACACACTCAGGTTCACAGCTCAAAAAATCTGAGCTGACAGAAACCAGTCCTCCTACCTTGAGTTTATTCAACTAGCTTTTTTGGTACAGGCAGCTGTTCCTAGTGTCGTGAGCAACGCCAAGGCCACGGGTTTGATTTTCAGGGAATGTGAACTCTTTCATTATTCTGATATATTTTCAGATTGTTTTTCAGTGATTTAGAGAATAGCTGAGCTAAATCACAGGACAGATCATAGTTTAGAATTCTCTTCACTGTCAAATCTATGGTTCTCATAAAGAACTGCATTATGCATGTGCCATGGGCAATTTGGAAAAGTGATGTTTTTGTTTAAGCTTGTCATAACACATCCTAAACAGGCTTTTAACAAAAGTGCCTTCATGCCAATAAATGTCCCTTGATTGCAAAATACTGTGACAGCGCTTGCATCAATAAAGGTGGTAAACTGAAGTTAATAATTTGGATATGTTTTTATAATTAGAAAAGGCCCCTAAAATAGCACTTGTCTGTCACTTATTTTCATTTTCATTTTATTTTATTTTTTTACGTAAATACGCTCAGGAAGTAAGATGGGTTTTTAGGCAGTGGGTGAGGACTAATCTATTCTAAGAATCTCAAGGTTTATTTAAATCACTGACATCTGCATACCAATCTCAAGAAGAGTTTCAGGACCGAAGACATCTTGGCTCTGCACATGCTCAGAATGCTTCGATCTACAGAACACAGTAATGTCGGGTGTGTCAGAAACCTGAAAAATGTTGCCTTATTCAATATAAAAAGACATCAAGGCATGACCGAATTTAATGTTAGCTTCACTTCCTGTCTCCTGAGATAGCGATCGATTTTTGAAGGCAGCATAAATGTATCTATCGCTGCCTTTTATATCTCACAAACCTGTGCGTTCCGTTCTGTGACAGTTGAGCCAGAAAAAAAGATGGCATCCAAAAGTTGCATTCGCTGGTCAGTTTCTCTGTAAATGTATGTTTTTAACTAACATTTTCTACTTCTAATGTCATTTCTAGCGAGAAATCACTAATGCAGTTTTTTATTAAAGGGGTGATTGCATGTGATTTTACTTTTTAAACTTTAGTTAGTGTGTAATGTTGCTGCTTGAGCATAAACAGTATCTGCACAGTTACATCGCTGAAAGTTCAATGCAAACGGAGATATTGTCTTTTAAAGTTATGGCAGTTTATTACCTTCAAAAATGACCGGTTTGGACTACAACGAGCTTCTTATCCGGATTGGTGACATCATAAACCCTTGTTATTAACATAAACACTGCCCCCGCGAACATGCAACAAAGTGGGCAAGACCACATCGAAGTCATTACGGAAGAGAGAGCTGTTTTCACCCCAAGTATATGCTGGAGTGCGCTTCTCAACCCCCACACTATTAACAGTAGGCCTACTCGTAATTTGGGTCCATATTTTGTTTTTGTGGGTGCCTTTAATCCCACTCTTTAAACTTCCAAATAAAATGTTTTTGTTTTTTTCACTTGATGGGCACGTCTCAATCATCTCACTAGTTCAGTAGTCAGGGCACTGAACAGGGAGTCAGCCCATTGACTTATGTCCTGATCAGTGCCCTGACTAGTGGATTCGTGAGATGATTGAGACGCGCCCGATCTTTACGTGGGAGAAGTTACGCTTCTTTGCCGTCTTCCGTGTGCCTGGCGTAAAATGAGGTGTAAAATGAGGGCGTGGAGGAGGTGGAGACTTGAATATATAGGGGCGTGTTATTCTAATGACGATCGTTTTCAGCCGCTGCATTTATCAAGGGCAAGTATTGCGTACACCTGGATTGCAGAGGTCTGAATCAGGCGATGAGAGGAGTGTAAGCATAATCTTACACCAACATATATGCCCACTTCTACGCAAGATTGATAAATGAGGGCCAGTGACACTACAAAAATACTTGTAATACGAAAATGCTTACCATTCACTAACATCCATTAAAAGCCTTGTGTGCAGAGGTTCTGCTTGACCTTCATCCCTGCAATCTGGCTCTGATTCGGGCTCAAATTGGTATGGCAATAGTGACGCCATTATTTTATTTACACCATCATTTCTGCCAGTAATGGTAAGGAGCGTGGTGTTTCCGGCAACCTGTGCTTGGCACTTTAGCCAATAAAAATACATGAAACTACATTTAACCATCTAACCAATCTAAGACCATTGCGTTTTTCGGAGGGATGGGCTTCATAGAAGCAGAAAGCAAATGAGCCGTTCAAAAGACAGTGGAGACAGCGGTGTGGAATAAAGGTCAAATATAAGAAAAATACAGCGTTTAAAAAAAAAAAGTATTAAGACATGTTATACTGTGCCCCATAAACACAACCAAGCCTAGAAAAACACTCCTTTAAAGGTGTCATGAACTGGCTTTTTACATTTTTTTAACTAAAAATTTAAATTAGGTTAGGTTATGATGTTCGCATGGTTTTTACATTCAAAAACATCATAACTAATTAGTAACAGGCTATTTTCTACACTGGTTTTGAGGCTCTCTCCAAAACGCTGGGTTTTGATGGGCGCGACGCACTGAAGACTGGGAACAAAAAGCCCAGGGCTAGGAATTGATAAGATTTTCATATTTTAATGAGCTTCTGCTCCCTCACGTGAGCGAGTGATTGTTTTGAAAGTGGCTGGAATAATTCTGACAGGTGACAGAATTGAGACCTGACAGGTCTCAGTCTCAAAACGTATTTATCAAACAAACACAATGATTCATCTCTCATCCACCCGTGATTGATTGATTTTTTTTAATTACTTGGCCCGCCCGATCAGTGGATATAAGCGTGAACCATACACTTTTCAAACACAATGGAAATCAAGAAATGAATGTTTTCACTATTTAAGATTCACTGACCTGCTGACGGGCTTATGTTTTGGTAGCCCTGCACTGTAAAAAATTATTTAGAAAAAAAGTTACCTGGTTGCCTTAAAATTTTGAGTTCATTGAAAGTAAAATTTTGAGTTAATACAACAAACATTTTTTGAGATTCGTCAACCTTTATTAAAATATTATTAAAAGATTTTGTAAGCATATTGGGTAATTGTGTGTTTTATTTCTGATGATGCAGCCAAATTTAGCTATTTTCATGATTTATCAAAATTTTTATGTGGTTCAGATACAATAATATTTTGAGTTTCTATTTATTAAACAAATTTCCTTCATTGTATCAACTCAAATTTTAATTTCAATAAACTCACAATTTTAAGGCAACCAGGTTACTTACTTTTTAAAGTTAAACCAACAAAAACCAACACATTTTTTTTCCAGTGTGTCTGTGTCCCGAGACATCGCGCTTTGCGAGCCCAGGGAGTCAGAACCCGAATCGGAATGAACCAACAAATAAGGGATTCCAGCCTGTGACAGTGTGCTGGTATGTTCTGTTAGATCCGTACTAGGGATGTCACAATACTCAATATCATATTGAACCATTCGGTACTGCATTCACGGTTCAATACGTGCTGGTGAATTGTGTTTTTTCCGGTTTTGCATTGAATTAATTATTTCCATTTCCCTCCGTTTGAAATATTCCTCTCAGTTTATTTTGTCTCTTTTTGAATGTGCAAATATCCAGTCATATGCACTAAAGTTAAAGGGGGGGGGGGCACTCAGTTTCAGTCAATCTCATGTCAATCTTGTGTACCTATAGAGTAGTATTGCAGCCTTCATATCTCCGAAAAGTCTTTAGTTTTATTATATTTGTAAAAGAAATATGGGCTGCACCGAGTCTTTCCGGGAAAAAACGATCGCCTGGAGGCGTATCGTGTGGGCGGAGCTAAAGAATGAGCAAAGCGGTGACGTCCTCAAGCGTGGAGAAACCCATGCTATCGATCTCAGCTAATAGATATATGATCCAGAATCATTCGGAGGCTGAAATAGAAACAGCAACAGCAGGACGTCCGTCTCTGTGGTATGTACTGTATTTAGTGGCCTGTCAACATTTGTCTTTACTCTCAGTTTATGAGGACATGATTCGGTTTATGGACTATTGTATGCGACCAAACCTTAGTAGCAAGCAAAACGGTTTTGCATGTCAGACTAGTGTAACGTTATACATAGAACAGCAATGAAGTCCGTTAGCGCATTTGAATGATGAAGCACGCGATCGTGTCGTTTACTGATGTTTACTCACGTGACGATAGCCAACAGCACAGACATTTGAAGCAGTTTTACTCACCGGCTGCTTCCAAAGCAGGTCCGAACCTTTATCGCTGGGACGGCTCCGTCAAAAACACACTTCTTGGAGTGTGGAGATCCACTTTGCGACGCGACTGAAGCATTTCTGCGTTCAAATCGGTTCAAATGCAGCGCTGCCTTCCCGGAATGCTGTGCTTAAGCGTTGAAGTCGCTTAATGTCAAAGTGGAGGAATGAAGTGGAGCGCGGCTCGGAATATAACCGACATTCGTGTTCACGGACGACTGGATCTGCAGCTGAGAGAGTGTTTAAGGCCGTGCATTTCCTCTCTCGCTCTAGTCACGCGCGTGCGCACCCTACCGGGAGAAGAGCCCGTACAGCCCATACAAGGACCTTCCGGTCTATTAACGTCAAGTCGACCCATACTCGAAAAAAACTCTCCGAAATTTGTGAGAAACCGGAAGGAGTATTTTTAACACAGAAATACTCCATTAAACGTCCAACATTAGTTTTTGAAACGTTGTCTATGTTTAGGATGGGAATCCAAGTCTTTAACAGTGTAAAAAGCTCAGTATGCATGAAACAGCATTTCACCCCCCCTTTAAGGGATGTTTACCTGCGTTTTAAAGCCTTGCCGGTTAAACATTTCATTCGCGAAATGTTTAACCGGCAAGACACAGACTGTTCACTGCATGCACTTGTAACCCTGTTGAAATATATTTATTAGTATAAGATATACAAGTTGAATAAATAATTTCATAGTTTAATAAATAGAATACCAGGGGGAAAAAAAAGTTAAGATTCATTGACCAGTGACGAAGTTATGATTTTGCTCAATGAGAAAAATGCATATTGGTTAATGTTCATGGTTTACTAATACAGCATTTAAAATGTTAAATATTTGTTGAGTAATAATATGTGAAAATACTTTAAAACATGCCTGTAAAAATAGGAATATAAAGTTACACAAATGCTTTGTTAAGTTATTTTATTTCTGCGAGTATGTGTATGAGCCAATGAGAGTAGAGGTCAAGGGACAAGGAAGAGAGAGACGAACGCAGGTGGTTTTGTTTGCGGTAAAGAAAAGACTGTTGTGGGGAATGTATCGCACTGTGTGAGTGAGAGGGTTCCACAAGGACTCTTAGATCGTGAGTGGTGATAGTTCCGTCTGTGTGAGTGGTAAACTCATCACTGTAAGACAGAAGTAAGTTTAAATTAGCCGCTGATTAAGTGACTAGTGTTTGTGCATGGACTTTGCTGACAAGTTAGCGACCAGCGACCTCGATTAGTAAAGCCCGTGTTGAACTGTGCGACCGATGAAGATCAAAGACCCTGACAGAGCCGGATAGTGCTATCGAGTGGTGGACTTTGCTGAGATCGTCATGTGCATCTTCTCTTCAGACTTTTCTCTTCAGCGTGAATCTTCTCGTTCTGCCCTCTGCTGCTGACGCCTTTGATCCTGTGCGAGGGAGGTTACATTCACATTGAGTAAAAGGTACCGTATTTTTTTGTTTGGCCTGTGTGGTGAAGCAGCCATTTGGTTTAAGGCTACAACGCACCCAAGCTACATTCAGGCCTGCATCATTTGAACATTTGACGTGTATTTGAATATTAAGCTAGGGATTTGCCGGCTATTTTCTTTTTTTGGGCCCTTATGTTTTCAATGTGATTTTTAATGCATTTGTGATCTGAAAAGTGATTTTGACAGAACATATCTAACATTTCCTAAGTAAATCCTGTTTTACTTTTTTATAAAACAGTTGCAGTTTCTGATTCTTTTGATATTTTAAGTTAATTCAGAAAAAAAGTATATTTGGACTAAATGTGAAAGTGTTTATAGGATAAAAGTAAGTCCAAGGCATTTAATTTCCTGTTCAAGTGTAAATATTACTGTTTAAATAGTGATTT
The DNA here is from genome assembly GCF_024679245.1 of Pseudorasbora parva. Lineage (NCBI taxonomy): Eukaryota > Metazoa > Chordata > Actinopteri > Cypriniformes > Gobionidae > Pseudorasbora > Pseudorasbora parva. The sequence continues at coordinate 20,414,403 of NC_090194.1, read as the reverse complement.
AAAGGGGAAAAGTATTTAATATAATAAGTAAGTAAGTACACACACACAAGTTAAACATTTATACGTTTATTAGTGAAACCTCACTTATTGGATAGTACAGCTAGTTAAAGAACTCAGGATAGCCACCTCTCGTTATAGTTAAGCACGCTAGAGAGGCGCTACATAAAATGGAGGCACCGCTGGGATAATTAGAGTGGGTTTCTCGTTTTATTTTAATTTTATTTATTTTTTATTGAAAATTAGCCTTCTGAAGCTTTACATAGTGCTATTTGATAAGCCAATATGGAACCCATGAAAGAGCTAGCAACAGAATTAAAAGGCTGGTGCCGCGGGGAGGCATTAGACGAGGCTCATGCAGTCATGGTGCTCATCCGAGATGATGTAGACATAAGTGCAATTGAAAAGACAATGCAAACTGTGAAGTGCTTGGGACGAGTGCGAGTCAGAGGTCGAATTTTCAACAACCAACTAAACCAATACTTGGTCTTGTGTGAATGTAAGGAAGTAGTAAAAGGCGAAATTGTTCCCTTTGAAGTGTTTCCTATTGATGGTGGAAGCCCGTGGTCGGTAATCATAGCTGATGCAGCTACACAAGCCAGTACACAAGTTGATATGTCCGGAACGCAACCAGCTTCAGATAGACATGCTGAAGACCTTCGCACATTGTTCCCTGAAGATAAAGCTGCTGCCAAGTCCACAGAGGCAATCCTGCGAGCTGTGAGTGATTTACTTGACAAGACATCCAAGTCATCAAGTGAGCATGGAAGTTATCGCCGCCTACAAACTTTTTCTGGGTTGTTGCCCACCCCAGCTGGAGAAGAGCAGTTCGACCACTGGTTGGGTCAAGCACGGCTCATGGTGGAAGAGTGTGACTGTTCTCACAAAGAGAAGAGGCGGAGACTAATGGAAAGTCTCAGAGGCCTGGCACTTGACATTGTAAAGGCAGTACGAGCCAGTGATCCTGATGTGAGCCCCGAAGACTGTTTAGAGGCCCTGGAGCATGCTTTTGGGACAGCAGAGTCAGGAGAAGAGTTGTATTTTGCATTTCGCCTACTGCAGCAACAACCAGGTGAGAAGCTGTCTGACTTCCTCAGACGTCTCGAACAGTCGTTGAATAGGGTGGTGAAGAGAGATGGTCTCCCCCTTAGATGTGCAGATAGAGCAAGACTTGACAAATTGTTACGTGGTTCGATAACCTCTGATCTGATGTTAGTTAACCTTCGATTGAGAGAGAGGAGAGCAAATCCCCCGACTTTTCTCCAGCTTTTAAAAGAGATTCGAACAGAAGAGGAATATGAGGCCTCATGAAAGAAGATTACTCCTGTCGTGCAAAGTGGAAATGTAAGGCAGAATGCTGAGGTGAAACAGACGGAGATTCAGACCTTGAAGTCTGAAATTAAAGAACTTAAAGCCTTGGTTGCTGCTGTCGTGTCTAAGCCAGCCCACAACCCATCAGTTAGCAGTGAGAAAATTCCCTCAAATATAGTATGCAGTGAGTGCAGTTCAGACAGTGAGATAACGGCTTTGAAAAAACAAATGAAGCGCTTGCAACAGAAGGTAACCAATAAAGTAACTGAACCTCAAGCTGCCATTTCAGCTGTGAATACCTCGAAACCAGTAGCCAGTTCCCCACAGCGATCATTGAAAGTATCGGAGGAACACTTCTGTTATCGATGTGGTGAGAATGGGCATTTTGCAAGGAAGTGCCAAAGCCCAGAAAACCAGGCTAAAGTTATCAAGAGACTTATCCAAGCTTTGAAGCTGTCCAAGAACAACCAGCCGTCAAGTGATGCCTCCACCAATGCTGTTAACTGTTCTGTTGAGAAAAGTACAGCTGACATGCCGGATGGTGTGCTTATTCCGGAAGGTTTAGTTGGGCCGCCTAGCCTGGTGCCACTGAAGGTTAATGGACAACCCTGCACTGCTCTATTAGATAGTGGCTCTCAGGTGACGATCATTTTTGAACCTTGGTACCTGAAGCACTTGTCTGAGATCCCCATTCAGCCAGTAGCTGGTCTTTCCCTGTGGGGTTTAAGTGAGTCTGGAGCTAGTTACCCTTACCGTGGCTACGTGGTGGTTGATGTGGAATATCCAGCTGAGGTGTTAGGAACCAGTCAGACTGTAACTGTCCTAGCTCTCATATGTCCTAATCCAAGGACTGAAGATGAGATGTCAGTCATCGTGGGCACGAATGCAAGCCATGTTAGACGTTTGGTGAATCAATGCAAAGATAATGGCATTGATGTCACCCGAACACTAGGCCTTCGTGTTCATGTTGAGGAAGATCAAACTGCTCTACAGGGTGGTGCGGTTCCAGTCCAAGAGGAGGAAGCTGGTTGTGTCCGATGGATGGGTCCTGGTCCCTTAGTCTTACCCCCAGATGGTGAGACTCAGGTTGTGTGCAAAGTCGAGCTGAAGGAACCTGTTGCTCAAGAAATCCTGATGATAGACTCCTCACCAGCAGCTGCCTTACCTGCTGATGTGATTTTTCATCCCATGGTTGTGCCCAGTGGGGCATTGGATGTCAACAGTTTGAGAATACAACTAAAAAATGACTCTTCAAGAGAAACTTCCATACCGGTGGGAACAGTGATTGGATGTGTGTACCACATTGATTCAGTTGCGACGATTCCCCCTAAGGAGACTGCTTCCTCTGACTTTGATGAGAGCATGATCAACTTTGGGGACTCTCCTATCTCAGAACAATGGAAGAACAGATTACGTAAGAAACTAGCTCAGAAGTCTTATGTATTCTCAATGCACGAGTGGGACGTGGGATTAGCAAGAGGAGTAGAGCACAGAATTCGACTTTCTGATTCCCGCCCTTTCCGTCAACGATCACGCCGATTAGCCCCTGCAGATATCGAAGATGTGAGAAAGCATTTACAAGAATTGCTGCAGGCCGGAATCATAACAGAGTCGCGAAGCCCCTATGCATCCCCTATAGTTGTAGTCAGAAAGAAGACTGGGGCTATTAGGATGTGTATAGATTACCGACTGTTGAATAGCCGCACCATACCTGACCAGTACACAACACCATGCATTGAAGATGCTTTGAATGCATTAACAGGGAGTCAGTGGTTTTCTGTACTGGATTTGCGCTCGGGCTACTATCAGATAGCTATGTCCGAAGAGGACAAAGAGAAAACGGCATTCATTTGTCCGTTAGGATTTTTCCAGTTTGAACGAATGCCTCAAGGCATTACCGGGGCACCAGCAACCTTTCAAAGGTTGATGGAAAAGGCTGTCGGTGACATGAACCTCTTACAAGTACTGGTGTACCTGGACGATGTTATAGTGTTTGGAAAAACTCTTGAGGAACACGAAGAGAGACTGCTTAAGGTCCTAGATCGTCTCGGTGAAGTTGGGCTGAAACTTTCAGTGGACAAGTGCCAAATATGTCTGCCAAGGGTCAAGTACCTGGGCCACATCGTGTCTTCGGATGGAGTTGCCCCTGATCCAAACAAGATTGAGGCAGTCACTACATGGCCCATGCCAACAAATCTGAAGACGTTACAATCTTTCCTAGGATTTTGTGGTTATTACCGCCGATTTATTCAGAACTATTCTGAAATTGTTAGACCGTTGACTGAACTCACAAAGGGGTATGCTCCAACTCAGAAGAGAAGTAAGGACACCCACAATGTGAACAAAGTCTACTTGAAAGAATCGGCGCCGTTCGGGGAAAGATGGGACAAATCCTGTACAGATGCATTTCATCACATAATTTACTGTCTGACACATGCGCCTGTCCTGGCCTTTGCCAATCCACAACATCCATACATCCTGCATGTGGATGCCAGCTTGAAGGGTCTGGGTGCTGTTATTTACCAAGAACATCCTGAAGGCCTGAGACCTGTTACCTTTGCAAGCCGAAAACTGAGCTCTGCAGAGAGAAACTACCCCATACATCTGCTGGAATTCTTGTCACTCAAGTGGGCAGTAGTCGACAAATTCCACGACTATTTGTATGGTGCAAGATTTTGTACGTACTGACAACAACCCGCTTACATACGTGCTGTCCACAGCCAAGCTTAATGCGGTGGGGCATCGCTGGCTAGCTGCCCTATCGACGTATGAATTTGATGTGCAGTATCGCCCAGGCCGACAGAACATTGATGCCGACCTGTTGTCAAGGAACATGCCGGAGGAGGATGGCAATGGCTGGGTGACTATACCTCAGTCTGGAGTGAAATCCATATGTCAAGGAATCTGCGTTTCAGAGTCTGCATGCAGTACATCTGTCTGTGTTGCTCAGCTCGGAGCATCTCCCCACTGTGTGCCTGACCTGTATGCTTTTCCCACACACCTGGAGTTAAAGTCGCTGGAACTCATGTCAAAACGGAGTCTCAGGAAAGCCCAAGAAGAGGATGAAGCCATTGGACCGGCCATACAAGCAGTCAAGCATGGGCGTTGGCAAGAGGAGGGGACCATGAATCCTGAATTGTCCAGATTGAAAAGGGAAGCTGGAAAGCTGGAAATGAAAGATGGATTACTGTATCGGTATAGCAAAAGACCATCCGGAGAGGTGATCAGTCAACTCCTCCTGCCGAGAGAGTTCCGAGAGATGGTTATGAAGGCAATGCATGATGACCTGGGACACCTGGGACACGAAAGAACCGTTGACCTGCTCCGAAGTAGATTCTTTTGGCCTAGGATGTCGATGCAAGTGGAAGAATATATCAAGAACTGTGGGGAGTGTGTCACGCACAAGACCCCAATACAGAGAGCTGCTCCGTTGCACCAGATTGTAAGCCATGGACCCATGGATTTAGTGTGCATGGACTTTCTTTCCATGGAGCCTGACTCCAAAGGCATAAGTAATGTGTTGGTTGTAACGGATCACTTTACGAGATATGCTCAGGCTTTCCCCACTAAAAGCCAGAAGGCCCATGTTGTGGCAAAGGTCCTGATTGAGAAATATTTCATACATTATGGACTGCCTTCAAGGATCCATTCGGATCAAGGAAGAGATTTTGAGAGCCGTTTGATCCGAGAACTGTTGACCTTGATGGGGATACGAAAGTCGCGGACCACGCCGTATCATCCGCAAGGAGACCCGCAGCCGGAGCGGTTCAACAGAACTCTGCTATCGATGCTAGGTACGTTAGGCCGAGAAAAGCAGCGTACGTGGAGTCAACATGTGCCACACTTGGTCCATGCTTACAACAGCACCAAGTGTGATGCCACAGGGTACTCGCCGTACCGTCTAATGTTTGGCAGAGAGGCGAGACTTCCTGTTGATTTGTGCTTTGGAACATCCCCTGATGGCATAGAAGAGGTGTCTCACACCCGATATGTAACAAAGCTAAAGGAAGACTTGAAGCAAGCCTACAAGTTAGCCTCTGATGCCGCAGACAAACGGCACCAGAGAAATAAGAGGTTGTACGATCGCAGAGTTACCTTTCAGTCCATTGAGATCGGCGACAGAGTACTGCTTCGGAATCTAGGCCTGAGAGGCAAGCACAAACTAGAAAGCAAGTGGAGTCCTGATCCGTATGTTGTCGTGGGAAAGATGCCAAACCTACCAGTGTTCAAGATCAAGCGGGAGGATGGAAGGCTAGGAACCAAGACTATGCACAGAGACCACCTTCTTCCGATTGGACAGCTGGTGAGAATACCATGCACTGACCAGGATTCTGCTCCGCCTAAGAAACCCAAGACCAGACCAGACACTCAAAAAAGAAGTCAAAGTGACTCACAACCAAAAACTCAAGAGTCACAGGAGTTTTCTGATTCGTCCTCTGACATGGAGTATTATGTTCCTCACTGTGTCAGTTGGAGAGAGCTTGTCCCAAGGGTGCTAAATCCTGCCAGGCCTGTATCTGAGTTAGAAGATGAACAGGGAAATTACCCTAGACCCGAACATGTTCCTGGAAATGATCCAGACTCAGAAGAAGTTGACCACAACTCTGACCCCGAACCTGAGCATGAGTGTGATACGGAAGTAGCTCGGGAAGATACAAGTGAAGCTGGATCGGAGTCTGAAGGCAGCCCAGCTTTGAGCCTAGACCTAAGAGAACTGCCAAGCCAACTATTAGACTTACCTATGATGAGCCTGGTAAATCAAGAGATGAGCCTTTGACCATAGTACACAGAGGGATAGTCATTAAAATAGGAAAACACTAGATACATTAGTTATTATGCCATTAGGACTCCTTTGATAGTTTATTGGTGTCTGATGAGGACATGCAGACATTTAAAAGGGGGAGGGTGTAACCCTGTTGAAATATATTTATTAGTATAAGATATACAAGTTGAATAAATAATTTCATAGTTTAATAAATAGAATACCAGGGGAAAAAAAAAGTTAAGATTCATTGACCAGTGACGAAGTTATGATTTTGCTCAATGAGAAAAATGCATATTGGTTAATGTTCATGGTTTACTAATACAGCATTTAAAATGTTAAATATTTGTTGAGTAATAATATGTGAAAATACTTTAAAACATGCCTGTAAAAATAGGAATATAAAGTTACACAAATGCTTTGTTAAGTTATTTTATTTCTGCGAGTATGTGTATGAGCCAATGAGAGTAGAGGTCAAGGGACAAGGAAGAGAGAGACGAACGCAGGTGGTTTTGTTTGCGGTAAAGAAAAGACTGTTGTGGGGAATGTATCGCACTGTGTGAGTGAGAGGGTTCCACAAGGACTCTTAGAACGTGAGTGGTGATAGTTCCGTCTGTGTGAGTGGTAAACTCATCACTGTAAGACAGAAGTAAGTTTAAATTAGCCGCTGATTAAGTGACTAGTGTTTGTGCATGGACTTTGCTGACAAGTTAGCGACCAGCGACCTCGATTAGTAAAGCCCGTGTTGAACTGTGCGACCGATGAAGATCAAAGACCCTGACGGAGCCGGATAGTGCTATCGAGTGGTGGACTTTGCTGAGATCGTCATGTGCATCTTCTCTTCAGACTTTTCTCTTCAGCGTGAATCTTCTCGTTCTGCCCTCTGCTGCTGACGCCTTTGATCCTGTGCGAGGGAGGTTACATTCACATTGAGTAAAAGGTACCGTATTTTTTTGTTTGGCCTGTGTGGTGAAGCAGCCATTTGGTTTAAGGCTACAACGCACCCAAGCTACATTCAGGCCTGCATCATTTGAACATTTGACGTGTATTTGAATATTAAGCTAGGGATTTGCCGGCTATTTTCTTTTTTTGGGCCCTTATGTTTTCAATGTGATTTTTAATGCATTTGTGATCTGAAAAGTGATTTTGACAGAACATATCTAACATTTCCTAAGTAAATCCTGTTTTACTTTTTTATAAAACAGTTGCAGTTTCTGATTCTTTTGATATTTTAAGTTAATTCAGAAAAAAAGTATATTTGGACTAAATGTGAAAGTGTTTATAGGATAAAAGTAAGTCCAAGGCATTTAATTTCCTGTTCAAGTGTAAATATTACTGTTTAAATAGTGATTTAAAGGGGAAAAGTATTTAATATAATAAGTAAGTAAATACACACACACAAGTTAAACATTTATACGTTTATTAGTGAAACCTCATTGGATAGTACAGCTAGTTAAAGAACTCAGGATAGCCACCTCTCGTTATAGTTAAGCACGCTAGAGAGGCGCTACACACTGTTTTGTATTGAGCGCGCTCACTAAACGTCTGTCAAACACACGTGATTACTGGACAGTCTTACTGTGCTAATATTGTCAAATACACACAAGGGTAACATATAAACACAGTCGGTTATGTCTAAAGTGAAAGTAAATTTGCGTGCGTCTATATATGAGATGTGAGCAGGTCTTCAATTGACAGCAGCACAGCCTAGTGAACACGCTGTCCTTAAAGGGACAGTTCACCTCTAAAATGATGTTAATAAAAAAAAGACCTTTAATACATTGCTTTTAATAAATGTTGTATATTGAAGACTATGTAGCTTTAATTTAAGCCTACATTTATTCATTCAATTTCATACTTAAATGCCACTGTATATCTCTGAGTTGCCACTGTAAATCTTTATATATATATATATATTGTGACGGGGTGAAGAAGTACACGACACAGGAGGGCCGGTGAATTTCCCCGAAGGGTGGATTTATTAACAATAATGAAAGTGAAAGTGCATCGAGTGGGGTGCTCCGTGCTCGGTGTGGTCTCTCTCTCTCTCCCTCGTCCTCAGTGCTCGCGGTGATCTGGATCCGTGCTCAGAGTGAGTGCTGGCCGTCACACGCTGCTTTCTGGGGGTGAAATGGAGACAACAGTTAGCCGAGTCTTCGGGAGACATCTCTCACCTCTTTGGGCGGCGGGCAGGCTTATAAAGCCGCCCGCTGTTGAGCTGCAGCTGTGACGGCTCAGCCTGTGACGAGCGGGTGCAGGTGTTCCCGCCTTGTTTCCAGGGCGACGCTGATGAGCGCTCGGGACACTTGTCACACTCCCCCCCCCTAAGCGACGTCCTAGTCCTGCGGAGAAGCGGGGAAACTGGGGGGGGGGGGGGGGGAGTGGAGCCTGACAGACCTGCGAAAGCTGACCACATCCGGGAAAGACCATCGGCGTTGGCGTTGGCCGTCCCGGCACAATGTTGGACGGTGAAGTTGAAGTCCTGGAGCACCAGGAACCACCGCGTCACCCTGGCATTCGTCTCCTTGGCCCGGGCCATCCATTGAAGTGGTGCGTGGTCAGTGGTCAGGGTGAAGTGGCGGCCCAGGAGGTAATACCGGAGCTCCATGACTGCCCACTTGACGGCCAACGCCTCCCGTTCCACGGTTGCGTAGCGCTGTTCTGCTGGGGTCAGCTTTCGGCTGATGTAGATCACCGGGTGTTCCTCGCCGTCGGTGACCTGGGAAAGGACGGCTCCCAACCCGGTGTCGGAGGCGTCCGTCTGCAGCAGGAAGGGGCTATTGAAGTCGGGCGCTCGTAGGACCGGGGCCGAGGTGAGGGCCGACTTGATGCGGTGGAACGCCGCCTCCGCCTCGGTGCTCCACAGGATCTTCTCTGGCTGCCCCTTCCTGGTCAGGTCTGTCAGGGGAGAGGCTAAGGAGGAGAAGTCAGGGATAAAGCACCGATAGTAACCCGCCAACCCCAAAAAGGCTCGTACCTGCGTCTTCGTGGTGGGACGGGGAGCGGAGAGAATCGCAGAGACCTTCTTCTCCTGGGGTCGGATCAGGCCCCGTCCCACCTGGTAGCCGAGGTACTTGGCTTCTGCGAGTCCTAGGTGGCATTTCCGGGGGTTGGCGGTCAGCCCAGCCCGACGTAACTCCGACAGCACCTTCCGCAGCCGGTCCAGGTGGTCCTCCCAGGTCTCGGAGTGTACCACCACGTCATCCAAGTAGGCCGCCGCGTAGGCTTGGTGGGATCGGAGCAGGATGTCCATGAGCTGCTGGAAGGTGGCGGGTGCTCCGTGCAGGCCGAAAGGGAGGACGCGATGGTTCGATGACCCCTAACTTCAGCATCTCCTGTACCTCTGCCTCTATGGCGTGTCGCAGAGCCTCCGGAACACGGTAGGGCCGCTGCCGAACGACGACTCCTGGGGCCGTTCTGACGTCGTGCTCCAGGACATGAGTCCGCCCGGGGCGAGGGGAGAACACCGCAGAAAACTGACTGACCAGGTGCTGCAACTCCGACTTTTGGGCCGCCGACAGCTGGGGGTCCATGTCTACCATCACCGGCGGGGGCTCCGAGAACGCGGAGAGTTGGGGCCCGGTCCCGACCCAGCGTTTCAGGAGGTTGATGTGGTACAGCTGGTCGGCTCTCCTCTTCCCAGGCTGCCGGACCCGGTAGGTGACGGGCCCGACCTTCTCGGCGACTGTGAAGGGACCCTGCCAGGTGGCCAAGAATTTACAGGCGGCTGTCGGGACTAGGACCAAGACGTGGTCCCCGCGCTGGAACTCTCGGGGCTGGGCGGCCCGGTCGAAGTGCCTCCGCTGGGCCTGCTGGGCTTTGGCCAGGTTCTCCCGGACGATGGGCATCACGCGGTCGATCCTGTCACGCATCTGCCGCACGTGTTCGACGGTGGAACGGTGTACCCCCGGTTGTTGCTCCCCGGCCTCCTTGGCCACGTCGAGCAGTCCACGGGGTTGCCGGCCGAAGAGGAGCTCAAAGGGGGTGAAGCCGGTGGACGCTTGGGGGACTTCCCGGATGCCAAAGAGGACATAAGGCAGCATCTTGTCCCAGTCCCGCGGGTCTTCGGCGGCCACCCGCCGCAGCATCTGCTTGAGGGTTTGGTTAAACCGCTCGACGAGGCCGTCGGTCTGGGGGTGGTACACCGTTGTGCGGAGCTGTTGGACCTTCAGGAGCCTGCAGAGATCGGCCATCATCCGGGACATGAACGGGGTGCCCTGGTCAGTCAGAATCTGGGCGGGGATGCCCACCCGGCTACACAGAAGGAAGAGCTCCTGGGCGATGGCCTTGGTGGTGGCTTTCCGGAGGGGAATGGCCTCTGGGTAGCGGGTGGCATAGTCCACGATGACGAGGATGTTTTCGAACCCCCGGGCGGACTTCGGCAGCGGTCCCACCAGATCCATTCCGATTCGCTCGAAGGGCACCTCTATGATGGGCAGCGGAATCAGCGGGCTGGGGGGAGGAAATCGTGGCGATGTCCGCTGGCAGGTGGGGCAGGCTTGGCAGAAGCGCTTCACCTCGGCCTCCAGGCCGGGCCAGAGTCAACCTGTGTCTTGTTTACAAACGATTATCTTGCTATCTTTGGCATGTTTATTGCTCAGTAATGAGATCAGTTTAGCTCCACGAGATAGTGGGCGAGGCTACAGAAGCAGCATACACAGGCCTTGTCCCAAATGGCACCCTAAACCCTCACAGACTTCCTCTGAGTCCGCTCTTCCAGGAAGTAATGCCACTTTGACTGACGGGAAAAAGCCAGCTGCGTAGTGCGGGCTCGGCAGAAGTCCAGATCGAGGGCGCATAACGGCCGCAAAGGGGGCGCTCGCGAGCACCCTTCTGAGACCTAATATGACAAATGGGACACCCTGTGGTTTTGTGGACTTTACGGACACACGCACACAGCGGCTATTGTAAGTCCACAAGATCAAATGTGCACATGAAATGTGCTATTTGGGACTGGGCCATAGAGGTGGTGTTTCACCCTTCAAATACGTTATTGATTAGAGAGCCTCGTTTTCTGAGCCTGGTGTATATAAAAGCTTTTCTTTTACTAACAAGGAAGTTTTCAGCTCTGAAAATTACAGGGTATTCTTATTTTACCATGACCTTTTATATATCAAAGACTCAAGGGAAAGTTGATTTCTCAATTCCTCACCCCTTTAAATAGTTGTTTATTTCTCACCAAAGTGCTCTCTTTTTTGCTCTAGAATAGATCATTAAACTGTTAGGCTGCCTCAGAAGTCTGTCAGAAATCAGTTTCTTGAGGTGCCTTCATGCACAAACATTTGAATGACTGTGAAAATAAATAAGGCAGTGAGGCAAGGACGTGAGCGTGCTTGCAGGACTTTACCATAGAGCTTTCCAGATAATCATCTTTTCAAATTAGAGCGGAAATAACTGACACAGGATGAGCAGAACAAACGCTATGACATGAACATCCGCTATGTTTTCTAAGTATTAAATTCAGAGTAGACACTAATTTCAGGTGATTGTCTCTAAAGGTAGGAAACCATTGTAATGCCTCCAACTTATGATGGTGTTATTATTATTATTCTCTCATTTATGATCTTATGATGTCGTTTAGTATGTTAAGTTTTATTTTCAATGTCCGTGTGGTTAATCGTGTTACTGAGATATTTACATAAATATGCTGTTTTTGGTCATTCTAGCTCATTAGACAAAATATACTTAATCTAAATTATTTTTTGAAGCTGATATTGGCCTACATATTGCTGGTGTCTCTAAAATAAGTGTAATGATATATAATTGGAATAAAAAACACACATACTATATTGTTATAATCTTTTGTAGGCATAACAAGGGCAAAATTGTGATTTGTGGCTTAAAAATGGTTGGATTATGTATTAGATTATTATTTTTGGATTATGGTTTATCTGCTAACTGTATTACTTATGAAATCTCAACATATATATTAACAATATATCTATATTATCTGTTTCAATATACTGTATGTAGGCTATTCAGTCGGATAACAGTTGCTTTATTTTTTTAGCTTTCATACATTTCATTTTCACCCTTTCACCCTATGTTTTTTTGTTAATGTTAATTAAAATGCCCTTTTTCCACATTAGTCAACACTCAATCATCACTTAAATTGCATGTATATTAGGGATGAAAATTCCAGTAGACGGTACCAATACTATAAAAATTTTGACGGTACTCGGTACCAACAGCAAAAGGTTTTTTTATTATTATTAATTTTTATTTTATTTAACTATTTTCAAAAATGTTATTAAATTCAATTACTTTATTATTAATGATGATAATCATTATAGGACAGGTAAATAATACATACACATTTAAAGGCACCCTTTATTCACAGAGAACAGCAGAACATTCAGGATTACTATTTAAATAGTATTTTGCAGTTTAATATTCATATACACTAGTATATATATTTGGCTACAGTCTGGAGCCCTGCGCTTAGATTAACACAGAAGCGACTGAACGCAGCTGCGGGTACTGGATATACTCGGGAGTCGGTACTACCGGTAGCCTACTACAGAAATGCTGGTATCGTCACATTTGTAAAAATTTAGTACCGACTTGGTACCGAAGTGTAGATACTATACATCCCTAATATATTTAGAGGTGGGCATAGATTCATTTTTTTCATCTAAATTAATCTAGATTAAAATGGCTCATCTGAATTCTGCCGAAGGCTTTCATAATGTGCATGCTACCCTCTCACATACGTTACGCTATGTGTACTATACATGTAGGCATAGTATGGTTCTGTATTTACTATGTTCAGGGAAAAAAGGACTACTGTCAAATAAAAATAGAAAAAGAGATGCAACTGCACCTGTACCCCGACAATCGCAACAAGGTAGCATAGTGCTTCGCTGGGCTGAGACACTGTGGACCCTGAATAACTCCATTGGGCAGTCTCTTTCAAATTTCATCTCACATTTTGAAGAGGTCTTCGGAAAATCAGCCTGGGATTCATATATCGGTGAGCAATTGTATCACTTGAAACAAAACAATATGTCTGTAAATGAGAATGCTCTCCAGTTCAGAACACTGGTGGCAGGCAGTGGATGGAACGAACAGCTCCACCTATCGACCACCTATCGATAGGGATTGGATCCCCATGTGTGGTTGCATCTTGCTGCATAAGAGGAAACCACCGGGCTCAAACACTTTATCCAGCTCTCCATTCGCTTTGCCACTCGTATGCAGTCATGTCTTGAAGAGAACCAGGGCCAGCCACTATTCTCTCCTTCCCTCTGCTAACCAGAATCCGTCAGCCCTCCAGAACCAGCCCCAGAGCCTATGCAACAAACGTCTGACCCAGGCTAAATGGCAGAGACAGCTGACACAGAATCTCTGTATCTACTGTGGTTCCTCTGAGCACTTCATGTCCCATTTCGTCCTCCTCGTCCCATGGTGTTCCATTTTTCCTTCTGCAAGTAAAATGAAACCACTCACCACCATTGTGACCCTAAAAGCTCCCAGTGTCACCTTTCCAGTTAGTGCCCTCCTCGTCTCTGGGTCGGCGGCAACTTCATTTCTGGCATCCTCTCCTGTCAGCTCAGGCTCAAAACCACTGCTACGCCATCCACCTACCAGATCCATTCGGTAACAGGCAAACCCTTCAGCCGAACACAAGTTCTTTCCATCGCTGGTCCCATCCAGCTCCAAGTTGGAATCCTGCATGTGTAACAGCAACATCTACTGGTTTTGGAGGAATCCACCACTGATGTGATCTTAGGGCACCCATGGTTAGAGCAGCATAATACCATCATCTAATGAAAAAACTGGTAAGATCCTGAAGTGGGGCGATTAGCTGCTTCCCGAGTTTCTCTGCTCTTCCTGTTCCCTCCATGCCACGTTCCGAAGATATCTCAGTGTGTACGACATCCATCGAGAGTCCAATGAGAAACATCCCTCCTTGCTACGATATTTCAGCAACGTCTTCTGCTCCAAGTGAGCCTCCAAGCTGCCTCCCCATCGGCTATGGGACTGTGCCATCTATCTGCTTCCGGGTGAGTCAGTGCCCCTGTAAGGCTGGAAAAACAAGCAGATGCTGAAAAGTCTAATTGAGGAACAAGGACTTTCTACGAAAACAAAGGAAATTAACATCTGAACTGTCCTTCACACACCACTGGAAACGCAAGTCTCACCTCACTATCAGCTAATCTCCATCTTTCCTTGTTGACCCCTCTCCCCCAATTCCTCATGCTGAGATCACTGAAAATACACCCAAAATCTCTTTATTACAATGTCAAGCCACACGATACAGTACAATATGTGTTTGATATCATTTGAAGTGTCTCATTGCAACTGGTACAAAGATCTTGTCAGGGTTTGTAGAGGGGAAAAGGAGGAAGAATGGGCTCTTTATTATAAAAATCAAACAAAACAAGACAAACAAAAACAACCCCGAAGGGGAAAAACAAGACTTGACTTTTCTTGGCTTGGCTTGACTTGACTTCAGGAGCAGGGAAACATGAGGTAGGTTAGACAAGGAAGGTTTGATGACGATCCAGCCCAGGACTGCAAACACAAGGAGATTAAATGGGGAGCAAACAAACGTGGGTAATGGGAGAAAACAGGTGGGGCAAATGAACCAATAATCAGGAAACAAGGTGGGTGGGGTTAGACAATTGACATGAGAGCACATGGGACAAAGAAACACATGAACATGTGCTCACACCAAACGTGACATGAACATGCAGTTAATGAAAACTCATAAACTGCATGTTCACACGAAACATGACAACAAGAAAGCATGCAGCAAGTAAAACACCAGCTGCATGCTACACAACACAAAACACACAGACAGGACAGCGCACACACAACAACACAGAGTGCACAAGAATGAGCGAATGCTCATTCTGTGCACTCACAACAGAAGACAAAACACAAGGAGCATGAATGTCCGAATCCCAACACAAAACCGAAACCCAACTAGGCAGAAGTCCTGGGACCCGAACACCACGCCCCACACAGAAAATGACAGGGACAGAAGAGCACGCAGCTCGAGCATGCTCAAAGCTGCGTGCTCACACAAGACAGGACAAAATACAGGAGTGTCAGGACTCTGTCACCAAACCAAGAGAAAGCTAGACCGAAGTGACAGAACCCTGACACTACCCCCATCTAAAGGGACGCCACCTGGCGTCCCCAAAGAGGTACACCAAAACAAGACAGGAACATAAGACCGACACAACAACACAAGACAGGAAAATCAAAACACAGAGACAAAGAGAGGAGGGAGGGAGGGGTGCCAAGTCAGAGCCAGCAGGACAGCCTGAAACATCTCAAGAAGGGACCAGGGAGGGACGGGAGGGATGAGCCAGGGAGGCTCAGGCAAGTCTGGAGTCCCAGCAGAAGGCGAGGGCAGAGCCAGAGGGGCACACCAGGGTGACTCTGGCCAATCAGGAACCCCATCAGATGACCAGGGTGGTGCTGGAGGGACAGTCCAGGCGGGCTCCAGTGGATCTGGAGTCATGGCTGAGGGCCAGGGAGGGATGGACCAGGCAGGTTCTGGTGGATCTGGAGCCCTTGCTGAGGGCCAGGGAGGATCAGGTGGGTCTGGACGCTTGACTGGGCTGGCTGGACAGGAGGCCTGAGTGGGACCAGCAGATCAGGAAGCTTGAGTCGGACCGGCAGAGCATGGGACTTGAATGAGGTCAGCAGGACAGGCAGATCAGACAGGACTGAAACAAGGTTAATGGTGGGACAGTTCCAGAGCTTAAGAATGGGCTCAGGAACGGCCTCCGGGCAGGCAGAGGGCTCTGGGGCGGCCTCCGGGCAGGCAGAGGGCTCTGGGACGGCCTCCGGGCAGGCAGAGGGCTCTGGGACGGACACCGGGCAGGCAAAAGGCTCTGGGACGGTCTCAGGAGTGCAGACAGGACAAGAGGGGCGGCAGTGGCTCAGTGGTTCATGTAGGTTGTCTACAAACCAGAAGGTTGGTGGTTCAATCCCCGGTTCCACCTGACCAAGTGTCGAAGTGTCCATGAGCAAGACACCTAACCCCAGCTGCTCCCGACGAGCTGGATGGCGCCTTACATGGCTGTCATCGCCGTCGGTGTATGAATGGGTGAATGTGAGGCAAAATGTAAAGCGCTTTGGATAAAAGCGCTATATAAAATGCAGTCCATTTCAAGAGACACCCAGCTGAGAGGTGTGTGCTTCCCAGGCACGCAGGAAAATGATGGTATAAAAGGCGAGGATAGCCCACTGGGCCATGGTAGGACATAAAGGGGAAACAGTTGGCTCAGGAATAATCTCTGGGCAGATAACAGGCTTCAAGGCAGCCTCCAGGCTGGGAACCGATGCTGTGCCCAGACACACACAAGGGCAGTGACATAGAGAGAAAGGGCAACCTCTTCAGACATGACAGGGAATTCAGGTACCATCAGACTTGACGATATGGAGGAAGCCTTCCTTCTCCTTCTCCGCCTACGTTGGTTGGGTGAAGGCATGGAGATAGCTGCTTCTAGGTCAACAGAAGCGTTCACTGCCATCTCAGGGAGAGCTGCAGCATCATCAGCCACCTCTAGGGTAGCGGCAGCAAAGCTAGAGGTGGACTTCTTTCTCCTCCTTCTGCAGGAGAGTGTTGGAGAACTGGAGGTCTCAGTGTCTGAAGGATGAAGCATGTGCACCTCTTGCTGCAGTGCTGACTGCCTCCTACTTTGGTCTAGAAACTCCACAAACCCCTCAAATGAAAGATGTCTCATGCCCAACATCCTCCAAAAGCTAATAGGCTCATCAAGGGCATAGTTAAACAAGTCCTTGAGAGCCGCATCATTGTAACCCAGCCCATCCGCTGCCTTCCTGAACTCCAGGGCAAATTCCCTCAGGTCATTCCCCCGTTGACGAAGGGAACTCGATGCTGTTACCTGGAGCATGCGTTGGTAGAGGGGACTGTAGGCAGTGGATGCTGGTAGATGGTTTGAGCCCATTCTCCGCTGAGTCCTCATGATGGCTGGATCGTTCTGTCAGGGTTTGTAGAGGGGAAAAGGAGCGAGGACTCAATTGCAGGAAGAATGGGCTCTTTATTATAAAAATCAAACAAAACAAGACAAACAAAAACAACCCCGAGGGGGAAAAACAAGACTTGACTTTTCTTGGCTTGGCTTGACTTGACTTGACTTCAGGAGCAGGGAAACATGAGGTAGGTTAGACAAGGAAGGTTTGACGACGATCCAGCCCAGGACTGCAAACACAAGGAGATTAAATGGGGAGCAAACAAACGAGGGTAATGGGAGAAAACAGGTGGGGCAAATGAACCAATAATCAGGAAACAAGGTGGGTGGGGTTAGACAATTGACATGAGAGCACATGGGACAAAGAAACACATGAACATGTGCTCACACCAAACGTGACATGAACATGCCGTTGATGAAAACTCATAAACTGCATGTTCACACGAAACATGACAACAAGAAAGCATGCAGCAAGTAAAACACCAGCTGCATGCTACACAACACAAAACACACAGACAGGACAGCGCACACACACAACAACACAGAGTGCACAAGAATGAGCGAATGCTCATTCTGTGCACTCACAACAGAAGACAAAACACAAGGAGCATGAATGTCCGAATCCCAACACAAAACCGAAACCCAACTAGACAGAAGTGCTGGGACCCGAACACCACGCCCCACACAGAAAATGACAGGGACAGAAGAGCACGCAGCTCGAGCATGCTCAAAGCTGCGTGCTCACACAAGACAGGACAAAATACAGGAGTGTCAGGACTCTGTCACCAAACCAAGAGAAAGCTAGACCGAAGTGACAGAACCCTGACAGATCTCACTCCCACAGAAGTTAACCAAAAGATAATCAATGTTTTAAGAGTTTAGAGATATCTTGTCTTAATTAAAATAGATTTTATTTATAATGCACTTTTCATTCCGAAGAATCTCAAAGTGCAACAAAGAGAAAAAAGAATAACAAGTAAAATTAAAGCTGCGAGCAGCGATGACGGGCCCAAGCCGGGGGCACCGCCACCCCGGTGGCATCAGCTTAACTGTGCACAGCAGGCAATAGGCATTTAATATGGGAAAAAATAAATAAAGGGACTATGTCAAAGTCATTTTAATTCACCTCATTAACTGCAGCAACTGGTGCTGCTATGATCAGGAACCACAACACTCACATCTATGAGATCAATTACATTTTATTCATTAATTTTATGTCAGATGATGTCAAATGTCAATTTCAAAATGAGTGCAGAATACTTTCCAAATGCTGATGTTGTATTATCCTTACACTTCTCTTGTGTGTTTTTGACCTACCGTAGCTTGTGATTGTTCACCAATTTTATGCAGCAAAAAGCATGCTTATTTTTATTTCAATATGTGTGGCATTCAATATTTTTTTTAAATAAAAAATAATAAAAAATAAAGCCAAATCACAGAAACCGCAAAAATTATTTTAATATCAGTGTCAGGTAAGAGGAATATGCCTGCATACATTTTATGGAAGTGTATTATAAACAGCCACTTTTAAATGTTTAAATGTAATTAAATTTAAAATAACGATATCAAAGTCATCTGAATATGCCATATTTACTGGTCAAAGTCGACCTCTCTAAAACATGCAGCATGTTTTTATACCGCTGAGAATGTGCACGACAGGCAATATGCATTTAACAGGAGAATATTTGAAAATTGCTCTAATATGCCACATGTATCACAGCAGCTGGTACCCCTATGACCACAAGCCACACCTATTATGAAATTTAAATATAGATTTTTTTTTATGTATTAGGATATAATGGGTCACTTTCAATTATGTGCAAATGTATATTTTGCAGATTAAAATGTTGTAAGTTCAACACACACACACACACACACACACACACACACACACACACACACACACACACACACACACACACACACACACACACACACAAACAACCCAAACAGAGTGAAATTCAGAGAGGGAGAGTGAGGGGGGAGGGGAACGACAGACAGAGAGGCAGAGTCTAATTCCGAAAGAAACAAGATTTGAAAGAAACAAAAAAATAATAATCTAAACAGTGGGAGAAAGTTTTTTTTTTTTTCTTCACTGTCTGGAAACACTGTTTTGCAATAACAATAGTTTTATCTTTAAAACTGTGTTCTCAAGGACATATCCAACCTGGTTCTTAACTAAGGCTATACTCCCACCTTCTTGTTATTCTATATCATTTGCTCTCATTTTCATCCACAAATAAAAGGCATTAATCTGCTTATTTTTAGGTTACACAAACTTCATTGTTTGAAAAGGAAACTCAAATGTGTTTTTTCTATTGTTACAAATTAACTGGTTCTATAATTTTATTGTAACCCAGAATAATATATTTTTTTATCCTTTAATGCTTGCCAAAGCACACAGCAATGAGCTAATCTTTTCACAATCAAAATGAAGCTGGCACCATCCCCCTACAAACACACACACACACACACACACACATACGGAGAGAGAGAGAGAGAGAGAGAGAGAGAGAGAGAGAGAGAGAGAGAGAGAGAGAGAGAGAGAGAGAGAGAGAGAGAGAGAGAGAGAGAGAGAGAGAGAGAGAGAGAGGCAAAGTGAGATTTAGATTAAACATGATTTTCAGCAAAACAATAATAGTAAAGTCTAAACTGTGGGGAAAAGTTTCAAAAGACAATTAAATGTGTTTTTTTTTTGTTAGTAATGTTTTTTTTATATTTATATTTTTCTATTAATATTTATTTGTATTAACACAATTATTTAACTAATTATATAAAACAATATTGTCAATGCCCTACAAATAAACTGGTTTTATACATTATTTTTTTTATTCAAACCCAGAATAAAATGTTTTATCCTTTAATGCAGGCCAAAGCACAGCATTGGGAGGTAATCTTTTTAGACAGAAGAGTGGCTCACACACACACACACACACACACACACACACACACTGTAGAAATCAGTGACACGTGTCCCCATGAGTCTGTGTGCATTCAGGTTGAAGTCCCCACCAGGCTAAAAAAAAGAACACACACACACACACACACACACACACACACACACACACACACACACACACACACACACACACACACACACACACACACACACACACACACACACACACACACAGTAGTAATGCTGAAGTATGCTGCAGGCAACTCTTATCAGTTAAGCCCATCCACCATCCCCCATCCACAACACACACACCCACCCACAAACACACACACATACACACACTCATGTCTGGTTCACTATCTTTCTGGGGACTCATAGACGTAATGGTTTTTATGCTGTACAAACCATATATTCTGTCATCCTACACTGCTCCTGCCCCTAAACCTACCCATCACACAAAACTTTCCTCAAAAGAACTCATTCTGTCTGATTTATAAGCTTTTGTACCCATTGGGAAGTCCCCATGAGTCTGTGTGCATTCAGGTTTAAGTCCCCACCAGACTAGAAAACCATTCACACACACACACACAGGCAAGGTTTTTTGCTTGAAAACTTATACAATATTGCCCTCTACTGGTCATTTAAGGGAGAGTATAAGTGTTGAAAAAACAGGAAAAAAAAAACAGAAAAACAGCCAGTGTGATATATAGAATAACCAGCAGGTGGGAGTATAGCCTTATTTATGAACCAGGCACTTGTGTGCTTATTTTGTGTTTTTTAGGCTTTTGCTACGGGAACACCGTTTGAGATATCCAATAACCGTTCGCATTTTAGCATCTTCTGTATATTTACTTCATGTTGTCCGAGTTTGGAGGAGATTGAATGAATCGCTTTTGAGGAGAAGGTAAAAACTCAGAGCTCGCTTTCGACTTCTTGTTATCTTCCAACCAAATTATCTGACTTCCTGTTGGTCAGAGCTAATGACTGTAAATTAGAAAGTTGTCCGGCTCGAAAAGTACAATATATATACCGAGTTTGGTGACTGTAGATAAAACTAACCCCCCCACTTTGGACAAAAGTGACACTTCCCACTGCCAGTTGGTGGCGCTATAACTTTGACTCACAAAAGTCATATCCATGTGATCGGCCTCTTATAACGAACACACAGCTGAAGTTTCATCAAAATGAATTAATGTATGCAGAAGTTATTACACACTTCCTGTTTCCCTTTTCTCGCCATAAATTCATCTCTTTGCCACGGCCAAACCGTTTGAGATATCAAAAAGTTGCTCGCAATTTAGCATCCTCAGTGTGTTGACTTCATGCTGACCGAGTTTGGTGCTGATCGGGTGAATCGTCTAGGAGGAGTATCGCAAATTCCACAGCATGCGTTTTCCGAACAACCCATAATAGCTCACTTCCTGTTGGGCTGACGCTTAACTTAGAGCACGAAAGTTGTTCGGCCCGATGAGCTCTATATGTGTACCGAGTTTCATATATGTACGTGCAAGTGTGTTTGATTTATAGACCCCGTTTTCAGACCCCACTTTAGGGGGCGCTGTCGAGCCCCACTGCCACGCCCGGGTCCCAGCCTCAGCCCGGCCCTGATGGCCGCGCATTCTGATGCGTGTGCAAAGTTTCAAGAGTTTTCGAGCATGGGAAGGGCCCCCAAAATGCCCAAATAGTCGCGTAAAAAAATAATAAATAATAACAAAAAAAAATTAAAGCTGCGAGCAGCGATGACGGGCCCAAGCCGGGGGCACCGCCACCCCGGTGGCATCAGCTTAACTGTGCACAGCATGCAATAGGCATTTAATATGGGAAAAAATAAATAATGGGACTATGTCAAATTCATTTGAATTCACCTCATTAACTGCAGCAACTGGTGCTGCTATGACCAGGAACCACAACACTCACATCTCTGAGATCAATTACATTTTATTCTTTAATTTTATGTCAGGTGATGTCAAATGTCAATTTCAAAATGAGTGCAGAATACTGTCCAAATGCTGAAGTTGTATTATCCTTACACTTCTCTTAAAAATAAATTAAGCCAAATCACAGAGACCGCAACAATGATTTTAATATCAGTGTCAGGTAAGAGTAATATGCGTGCATAAAATTTATAGAAGTTTATTATAAACAGCCACTTTTATAAGATCATGTGAATTTTTTTTTATCCATTTGAATTTTATCAATAAATAATTAGTTTAAAGAGGTGTCATACGTGATCTTTGCAAACACAGCGCATGACCTTCTTTAAAGCCCATGTTATAGAAAACAATTAAAAGTATTAGGATATCACTTTCAATTATGTGCAAATGTATTTTTTGCAGCTCAATATATATATAATACATTTTTTTAAAACTTATTTTTCACAATAAAGTGATAGATATTGCTGATAGCCTATGATATGAAATGGTTAAATTATGAAAAACAAGAAACAAGGCGACACACAGAGTGAGAGAGACCCCCTCCACACACACACACACACACACACATACTTGTTTTTGTGCATTGTGGGGATCACCTGTCAGAATGCTACATGGTGAGGACCACCCTTTCCTATGATCCTACAGACCTAAAAAAAATTAGTTGACAAAAACTAAAAAGCCTGTTTAAAAGTATCACTTCAGATTTTAAATATTTCACTAAAAAAATTATAAACCTGACACAGTGGTCACTTGTGGGGACATTTCAGGTATTGAGTATATCTGGGGTCCAGCAAACACACAACCCGTCTTTATTCAGTGTGGGGACCGAACTCACACACCAAACACCCGTCTTTATTCAGTGTGGGGACCGAACTCACACACCAAACACCCGTCTTTGGTCACTGTGGGGACCGAACTCACACACCAAACGCCAGTCTTTAGTCACTGTGGGGACCGAACTCACACACCAAACACCCGTCTTTGGTCACTGTGGGGACCGAACTCACACACCAAACACCAGTCTTTATTCAGTGTGGGGACCGAACTCACACACCAAACACCAGTCTTTGGTCACTGTGGGGACCGAACTCACACACCAAACACCAGTCTTTAGTCACTGTGGGGACCGAACTCACACACCAAACGCCAGTCTTTAGTCACTGTGGGGACCGAACTCACACACCAAACACCAGTCTTTAGTCACTGTGGGGACCGAACTCACACACCAAACGCCAGTCTTTGGTCACTGTGGGGACCGAACTCACACACCAAACGCCAGTCTTTAGTCACTGTGGGGACCGAACTCACACACCAAACACCAGTCTTTAGTCACTGTGGGGACCGAACTCACACACCAAACGCCAGTCTTTGGTCACTGTGGGGACCGAACTCACACACCAAACACCCGTCTTTGGTCACTATGGGGACCGAACTCACACATCAAACACCCGTCTTTGGTCACTGTGGGGACCAACTCACACACCAAACACCAGTCTTTAGTCACTTTGGGGACCAAACTCACACACCAAACACCAGTCTTTAGTCAGTGTGGGGACCGAACTCACACACCAAACACCCGTCTTTGGTCACTGTGGGGACCGAACTCACACACCAAACACCCGTCTTTGGTCACTGTGGGGACCGAACTCACACACCAAACACCCGTCTTTGGTCACTGTGGGGACCGAACTCAAACACCAAACGCCAGTCTTTGGGCAGTGTGGGGACCGAACTCACACAGCAAACACCAGTCTTTGGGCAGTGTGGGGACCGAACTCACACACCAAACACCCGTCTTTGGTCACTGTGGGGACCGAACTCAAACACCAAACGCCAGTCTTTGGTCACTGTGGGGACCGAACTCATACACCAAACACCCGTCTTTGGTCACTGTGGGGACCGAACTCACACACCAAACGCCAGTCTTTGGTCACTGTGGGGACCGAACTCAAACACCAAACGCCAGTCTTTGGGCAGTGTGGGGACCGAACTCACACAGCAAACACCCGTCTTTGGTCACTGTGGGGACCGAACTCAAACACCAAACGCCAGTCTTTAGTCAGTGTGGGGACCGAACTCACACAGCAAACACCCGTCTTTGGTCACTGTGGGGACCGAACTCAAACACCAAACGCCAGTCTTTGGGCAGTGTGGGGACCGAACTCACACAGCAAACACCCGTCTTTGGTCACTGTGGGGACCGAACTCACACACCAAACGCCAGTCTTTGGTCACTGTGGGGACCGAACTCACACACCAAACGCCAGTCTTTGGTCACTGTGGGGACCGAACTCACACACCAAACGCCAGTCTTTGGTCACTGTGGGGACCGAACTCACACACCAAACGCCAGTCTTTGGGCAGTGTGGGGACCAAACTCACACACCAAACGCCAGTCTTTGGTCACTGTGGGGACCGAACTCACACACCAAACGCCAGTCTTTAGTCAGTGTGGGGACCGAACTCACACACCAAACGCCAGTCTTTAGTCAGTGTGGGGACCGAACTCACACACACCAAACGCCAGTCTTTAGTCAGTGTGGGGACTGAACTCACACACCAAACACCCGTCTTTAGTCACTTTGGGGACCAAACTCACACACCAAACGCCAGTCTTTAGTCACTTTGGGGACCAAACTCACACACCAAACACCCGTCTTTAGTCAGTGTGGGGACCGAACTCACACACCAAACGCCAGTCTTTAGTCAGTGTGGGGACCAAACTCACACACCAAACGCCAGTCTTTAGTCACTTTGGGGACCAAACTCACACACCAAACGCCAGTCTTTAGTCAGTGTGGGGACCGAACTCACACACCAAACACCCGTCTTTAGTCAGTGTGGGGACCGAACTCACACACCAAACACCCGTCTTTGGTCACTGTGGGGACTGAACTCACACACCAAACGCCAGTCTTTAGTCAGTGTGGGGACCGAACTCACACACCAAACACCAGTCTTTAGTCACTGTGGGGACCGAACTCACACACCAAACACCAGTCTTTGGTCACTGTGGGGACCAAACTCACACACCAAACACCCGTCTTTGGTCACTGTGGGGACCAAACTCATACACCAAACACCCGTCTTTGGTCACTGTGGGGACCAAACTCATACACCAAACGCCAGTCTTTGGTCAGTGTGGGGACCGAACTCACACACCAAACACCCGTCTTTGGTCACTGTGGGGACCAAACTCACACACCAAACGCCAGTCTTTGGTCACTGTGGGGACCAAACTCACACACCAAACGCCAGTCTTTGGTCAGTGTGGGGACCGAACTCACACACCCAACACCCGTCTTTGGTCACTGTGGGGACCAACTCACACACCAAACACCAGTCTTTGGTCACTGTGGGGACCAAACTCACACACCAAACACCAGTCTTTAGTCAGTGTGGGGACCGAACTCACACACCAAACACCAGTCTTTGGTCACTGTGGGGACCGAACTCACACACCAAACGCCAGTCTTTAGTCAGTGTGAGGACCAAACTCACACACCAAACGCCAGTCTTTGGTCACTGTGGGGACTGAACTCACACACCAAACGACAGTCTTTGGTCACTGTGGGGACCGAACTCACACACTAAACGCCAGTCTTTAGTCAGTGTGAGGACCAAACTCACACACCAAACGCCAGTTTTTAGTCAGTGTGGGGACCGAACTCACACACCAAACGCCAGTCTTTAGTCAGTGTGGGGACGGAACTCACACACCAAACGCCAGTCTTTAGTCACTTTGGGGACCAAACTCACACACCAAACGCCAGTCTTTATTCAGTGTGGGGACCGAACTCACACACCAAACGCCAGTCTTTAGTCAGTGTGGGGACCGAACTCACACACCAAACGCCAGTCTTTGGTCACTGTGGGGACCGAACTCACACACCAAACGCCAGTCTTTAGTCAGTGTGGGGACTGAACTCACACACCAAACGCCAGTCTTTAGTCAGTGTGGGGACCGAACTCACACACCAAACGCCAGTCTTTAGTCACTTTGGGGACCGAACTCACACACCAAACGCCAGTCTTTAGTCAGTGTGGGGACTGAACTCACACACTAAACGCCAGTCTTTAGTCAGTGTGGGGACCGAACTCACACACCAAACGCCAGTCTTTAGTCACTTTGGGGACCAAACTCACACACCAAACGCCAGTCTTTAGTCACTGTGGGGACCGAACTCACACACCAAACGCCAGTCTTTAGTCAGTGTGGGGACCGAACTCACACACCAAACGCCAGTCTTTATTCAGTGTGGGGACCGAACTCACACACCAAACGCCAGTCTTTAGTCAGTGTTGGGACCGAACTCACACACCAAACGCCAGTCTTTAGTCAGTGTGGGGACCGAACTCACACACCAAACGCCAGTCTTTATTCAGTGTGGGGACCGAACTCACACACCAAACGCCAGTCTTTAGTCACTGTGGGGACCGAACTCACACACCAAACACCCGTCTTTGGTCACTGTGGGGACCGAACTCACACACCAAACACCCGTCTTTGGTCACTGTGGGGACCGAACTCACACACCAAACACCCGTCTTTGGTCACTGTGGGGACTGAACTCACACACCAAACACCCGTCTTTGGTCACTGTGGGGACCGAACTCACACACCAAACACCTGTCTTTGGTCACTGTGGGGACTGAACTCACACACCAAACGCCAGTCTTTAGTCACTGTGGGGACCGAACTCACACACCAAACGCCAGTCTTTAGTCAGTGTGGGGACCGAACTCACACACCAAACGCCAGTCTTTAGTCAGTGTGGGGACCGAACTCACACACCAAACGCCAGTCTTTAGTCAGTGTGGGGACCGAACTCACACACCAAACGCCAGTCTTTAGTCAGTGTGGGGACTGAACTCACACACCAAACACCCGTCTTTGGTCACTGTGGGGACCGAACTCACACACCAAACACCCGTCTTTGGTCACTGTGGGGACCGAACTCACACACCAAACGCCAGTCTTTAGTCAGTGTGGGGACCGAACTCACACACCAAACGCCAGTCTTTATTCAGTGTGGGGACCGAACTCACACACCAAACGCCAGTCTTTAGTCACTTTGGGGACCAAACTCACACACCAAACGCCAGTCTTTAGTCAGTGTGGGGACCGAACTCACACACCAAACACCAGTCTTTAGTCAGTGTGGGGACCGAACTCACACACCAAACGCCAGTCTTTAGTCAGTGTGGGGACCGAACTCACACACCAAACGCCAGTCTTTAGTCACTTTGGGGACCAAACTCACACACCAAACACCAGTCTTTGGTCACTGTGGGGACCGAACTCACACACCAAACACCCGTCTTTGGTCACTGTGGGGACCGAACTCACACACCAAACACCCGTCTTTAGTCAGTGTGGGGACTGAACTCACACACCAAACACCAGTCTTTAGTCACTGTGGGGACCAAACTCACACACCAAACACCCGTCTTTGGTCACTGTGGGGACCGAACTCACACACCAAACGCCAGTCTTTGGTCACTGTGGGGACCGAACTCACACACCAAACGCCAGTCTTTAGTCACTGTGGGGACCGAACTCACACACCAAACGCCAGTCTTTAGTCACTGTGGGGACCGAACTCACACACCAAACACCCGTCTTTGGTCACTGTGGGGACCGAACTCACACACCAAACGCCAGTCTTTAGTCACTGTGGGGACCGAACTCACACACCAAACACCCGTCTTTGGTCACTGTGGGGACCGAACTCACACACCAAACGCCCGAACTCACACACAAAAGACAATCTGCAGTACTTTAGACAAAACAGGAGCTCTAATTTGCTCCATGCTTTAATTGATTTTGTAGATGTTTGTTTTATATGTATAAACAACATTGTTAGTACTTTTCAAGGTTGAGTAAAAAAATGTGTAATACAGTGTATGACATTTTCAAAACTCATAACATCAGTACGTCACCATAGCCAAGTCAAGAAACATTAGCTTAAAACATTCATGAAGATGTTCACAGTAAACACTATACGAGTTTAAAAAAATTATGAATTACTAAAACCCTTCATGACCAACACTGCATTCTCAAGTAACTTTAGCATTAAAGTCTACCATGCCTGCGTTTATAGAAGAAAAAAAATAATACATTTGAAGCAGATAAGGATTATACAATAATATGAAACTGATGGTCTATTTATTTATAACCATGTGACTATGGACGCTTGTTTTAAAGCTATAAAAGCTTGTTTCTACCAATGAACAATTTAATCTGCCAGTGTGCCAATTAATGTGTCAGATCTTTTCTGTTTAGAGCGGAGATTTTTGATGTAAAATTTAAGTGTGGACCACTCTCTATTTTTAAGTGCAAGTTCCGCCTCTTTACACCTCATGCAGTCCGCCTTTCCTGGAATTTTGCGGTTGTTAATAAACCTCATCATATGCGCCTCCACAGCCTGTATCTCATGTTTGTTCCAGGCCGTCTTCTTAACGTAACCTGTGGGGGGAACACATTAGCATTTTACTCATGAGAAGCACTTGCATCAACAATGCATCAACCAGTGGTTTTACTTCACTGAGTGGTACAGTTCAGTACAGTACGGTTGGGTAACCCTGATCAGGCTTGTGTTTTCACTGCCAATAGTACCCTTACTTGGTAGACGGGGTGTATGCTGGAAAGCACGACATTTTTGTTAATGTCAGTTTTAATGAACAATAATATCCATTATAAAAGGTATAAGTACAAAGTATAAGAGTCTTATATAAGAAGAAATAAATAAAGCAAGCAAAGATTTCAGTCAAAGTATGCTACAAAATCAGCTGTGTGCTATCGTAAAATTCAAAATAAATATATAAAGTTAAACATCATTTGTGCTCAGTCAAAACGTCATGACCAGGAACAAATAGATTCATGAGACCACAAATGCATGTTAAAGGGTTAGTTCACCCAAAAATGAAATGTCATTAATTCCTCTCCCTAATGTCGTTCCACACCCGTAAGACCTCCGCTCATCTTCACACACAGTTTAAGATATTTTATATTTAGTCCGAGAGCGTATGCAAGTGTATGCACACTATACTGTCCATGTCCAGAAAGGGAATAAAAACATCCTCACAGTAGTCCATATGAGACATCAGTGGGTTAATTAGAGTCTCTTGAAGCATCAGAAATACATTTGGGTCCAAAAATAACAAAAACTACGACTTTATTCAGCATCGTCTTCTCTTCCACGTTCTTCAAAAAAAGATTCAAACGGTCATGAATCAGTGAATCGATCAATGATTCGAACAAAAACTACGACTTTATTCAGCATAAATAAAAATATCACTGCTGCTTTGAGTGCTGAACTTTTTGATTCTGTTCACAGCTGAACTGCTCCGGACTGACAAAATCTGTAACTTTTCTACTTTACCTTTTGGTTAAGCAGTAAAGCTCATGCCACTATCTGATGTGTAACTCTCTGATGTGTCAGGAATGTACTCTTCCTCACTGACAGATAACTCATCTTCACTCGATCCATCTGAGTACTCAGCAATCTTCCATCTAGCCTTGAAAGACAATGACCATTCAGTTAATTTTATCCTCTATCATAGGCTATTCTCTATTCTATTCTGTTCTGTTCTGATCTGTTCTGTTCAAGCTATTCAAGTAATTAACTCTTACTCTGGT
The DNA here is from genome assembly GCF_024679245.1 of Pseudorasbora parva. NCBI lineage: Eukaryota > Metazoa > Chordata > Actinopteri > Cypriniformes > Gobionidae > Pseudorasbora > Pseudorasbora parva. The sequence continues at coordinate 20,384,903 of NC_090194.1, read as the reverse complement.
GTTTTTCGCTCTTTTGGATGTTGTGGTACAAGCGGAATGTTGTTCACTAATTGCAAATTCCTTCTGATGTCATTTTGAATGTCTGTATGGTCATCATCACTGTTTACACTGGAATTTTCAAAGAGATCATCCGAATCACGGATCTCTAAAAACAAAAACATCACAATGACAAGTTTTAAATGATCTAAAAAAAGTATGTTTCTCATATAATGAAAAAGAACTGTTGCCTTTTTTACACTTTAAAATGAATGTGTAAAATCTGTATCTTTTAAGTCAACATTTGTTAAACGCTCTATCCATGTCTATCAATTTAAAGGGATAGTTCCCTCAAAAACGAAAATTCTATCATTAACATTACTCATCCTCATGTTGTTCCAAACCCATAAGACCCTTATTCATCTACAGAAAACAGACTTAAATAATGTTGATGAAATCTGAACTTTTGCCTGTCATTCTAACTCCAGATGGAGAGAAAGAAAGCACTTGGATATCACCAAAAATATCTTGTGGCCAAGAATGTCTTATGGGTGTGAAACGACATGAGGGTGAGCAATTAATTAAAATTAAAAATTTTGGGTGAACTATCCCTTTAACAAAACAGGTCGTGAACCATTACCAAACAATATTAAAAACAAACAATATAGTAACCAAGCACCTTAAGACTATTCTAGTGAAATTAGAAATTATACACCTCTGACTATAACTTAATATTGCACTGAAATTGTATTAGACAATTGTAGATTGTACATCAGAATTATACAGTTAGTTATTAATTGGATTTTTAGCTGTGTTGTATTTTATGCACAATAAACGACTGGAGAATTCCCATGTCACTAGATGAATTTTAATTAAGACCAATCAAAATAAACCGCATATGTACGAAATTGTTGAATTATTCACAATAGCAACTTGCATTTAGAAAACATATTTTAAGGTGGTCCAAAATACTTTTATTTGTCCTTTTAAATGTACTTCACATTATTCAGCTAAAAATAATGCAATTTCGGTATGAGAGTAAGTAAATAAAATTAAATAAAAATACCTTTTTATAAGATGTCATATTTTTAGAACACACAACGCCATCGTCGCTGTCTGAGTAATCAACCAAAGGCTGTTAAGAACAAAAAAGAAAAAAAAATATGAAAATGAAGTGGAAAAAAGAAAATCTCTGTCAGACAGAGACACTGAGGCACAGACAGATAAAGAGGCACAGACAGAGAGGCACAGACAGAGAGGCACAGACAGAGAGGCACAGACAGAGAGGCACAGACAGATAAAGAGGCACAGACAGATAAAGAGGCACAGACAGATAAAGAGGCACAGACAGATAAAGAGGCACAGACAGAGACAGACAGATAAAGAGGCACAGACAGAGACAGACAGATAAAGAGGCACAGACAGAGACAGACAGATAAAGAGGCACAGACAGATAAAGAGGCACAGATAGATAAAGAGGCACAGTTAGATAAAGAGGCACAGACAGATAAAGAGGCACAGACAGATAAAGAGGCAAAGACAGAGAGAGACAGATAAAGAGGCACAGACAGATATAGAGGCACAGACAGATATAGAGGCACAGACAGATAAAGAGGCACAGACAGATAAAGAGGCACAGACAGATAAAGAGGCACAGACAGATAAAGAGGCACAGACAGAGACAGACAGATAAAGAGGCACAGACAGAGACAGACAGATATAGAGGCACAGACAGATAAAGAGGCACAGACAGATATAGAGGCACAGACAGATATAGAGGCACATGCAGATATAGAGGCACAGACAGATAAAGAGGCACAGACAGAGACAGACAGATATAGAGGCACAGACAGATAAAGAGGCACAGACAGAGACAGACAGATATAGAGGCACAGACAGATAAAGAGGCACAGACAGATAAAGAGGCACAGACAGATAAAGAGGCACAGACAGAGACAGACAGATAAAGAGGCACAGACAGATAAAGAGGCACAGACAGAGACAGACAGATATACAGGCACAGACAGATAAAGAGGCACAGACAGAGACAGACAGATATAGAGGCACAGACAGATAAAGAGGCACAGACAGAGACAGACAGATAAAGAGGCACAGACACAGACAGACAGATAAAGAGGCACAGACAGAGACAGACAGATATAGAGGCACAGACAGATATAGAGGCACAGGCAGAGACAGACAGATATAGAGGCACAGACAGATAAAGAGGCACAGATAGATAAAGAGGCACAGACAGAGACAGACAGATATACAGGCACAGACAGATAAAGAGGCACAGACAGAGACAGACAGATATAGAGGCACAGACAGATAAAGAGGCACAGACAGAGACAGACAGATAAAGAGGCACAGACACAGACAGACAGATATAGAGGCACAGGCAGAGACAGACAGATATAGAGGCACAGACAGATAAAGAGGCACAGATAGATAAAGAGGCACAGACAGATAAAGAGGCACAGACAGAGACAGACAGATATACAGGCACAGACAGATAAAGAGGCACAGACAGAGACAGACAGATATAGAGGCACAGACAGATAAAGAGGCACAGACAGAGACAGACAGATAAAGAGGCACAGACACAGACAGACAGATAAAGAGGCACAGACAGAGGCAGACAGATATAGAGGCACAGACAGATAAAGAGGCACAGACAGATAAAGAGGCACAGACAGATAAAGAGGCACAGACACAGACAGACAGATAAAGAGGCACAGACAGATAAAGAGGCACAGACAGATAATAAATACACATACCTCAGCTGTGAATCGTGAAGTGCTTGCAGTAGTTACAGAATCCTCAGAGCAGTTCTCTATGGCTGTCATGTTGTCATCATCCTTGCATGGAGGCTGTAATAAAGTTATATAAAAAAGAGTTACAAGTCTTTACTTATTAGACAAGGTCCCCACCATGCCAAACCTGTGAAGTGTGTGTACCAAAGAGTTTGAATGGCTTTCCTAAAACTAAAGGACCCCACAATGCACATTACACTGGAAACAGTGTGTAAGACTTTCCCATGTCAAAACCAAATATAAGAAATTAATAGACAGACAGATAAAGAGGCACAGACAGATATAGAGGCACAGACAGATAAAGAGGCACAGACAGATATAGAGGCACAGACAGATAAAGAGGCACATGCAGATATAGAGGCACAGACAGATATAGAGGCACAGACAGATAAAGAGGCACAGACAGATAAAGAGGCACAGACAGATATAGAGGCACATGCAGATAAAGAGGCACAGACAGAGACAGACAGATAAAGAGGCACAGACAGATAAAGAGGCACAGACAGATAAAGAGGCACAGACAGATAAAGAGGCACAGACAGAGACAGACAGATAAAGAGGCACATGCAGATAAAGAGGCACAGACAGATATAGAGGCACAGACAGATAAAGAGGCACAGACAGATAAAGAGGCACATGTAGATATAGAGGCACAGACAGATAAAGAGGCACATGCAGATATAGAGGCACAGACAGATAAAGAGGCACAGACAGATAAAGAGGCACAGACAGATATAGAGGCACAGACAGATAAAGAGGCACAGACAGATAAAGAGGCACAGACAGAGACAGACAGATAAAGAGGCACAGACAGATAAAGAGGCACAGACAGATATAGAGGCACAGACAGATAAAGAGGCACAGACAGAGACAGACAGATAAAGAGGCACAGACAGATAAAGAGGCACAGACAGATAAAGAGGCACAGACAGATAAAGAGGCACAGACAGAGACAGACAGATAAAGAGGCACAGACAGATAAAGAGGCACAGACACAGACAGACAGATAAAGAGGCACAGACACAGACAGACAGATAAAGAGGCACAGACAGATAATAAATACACATACCTCAGCTGTGAATCGTGAAGTGCTTGCAGTAGTTACAGAATCCTCAGAGCAGTTCTCTATGGCTGTCATGTTGTCATCATCCTTGCATGGATGCTGTAATAAAGTTATATAAAAAATAGTTACAAGTCTTTACTTATTAGACAAGGTCCCCACCATGCCAAACCTGTGAAGTGTGTGTACCAAAGAGTTTGAATGGCTTTCCTAAAACTAAAGGACCCCACAATGCACATTACACTGGAAACAGTGTGTAAGACTTTCCCATGTCAAAACCAAATATAAGAAATTAATAGACAGACAGATAAAGAGGCACAGACAGATATAGAGGCACAGACAGATAAAGAGGCACAGACAGATATAGAGGCACAGACAGATATAGAGGCACATGCAGATATAGAGGCACAGACAGATATAGAGGCACAGACAGATAAAGAGGCACAGACAGATAAAGAGGCACAGACAGATATAGAGGCACATGCAGATAAAGAGGCACAGACAGAGACAGACAGATAAAGAGGCACAGACAGATAAAGAGGCACAGACAGATAAAGAGGCACAGACAGAGACAGACAGATAAAGAGGCACATGCAGATAAAGAGGCACAGACAGATATAGAGGCACAGACAGATAAAGAGGCACATGCAGATATAGAGGCACAGACAGATAAAGAGGCACATGCAGATATAGAGGCACAGACAGATAAAGAGGCACAGACAGATATAGAGGCACAGACAGATAAAGAGGCACAGACAGATAAAGAGGCACAGACAGATAAAGAGGCACAGACAGATATAGAGGCACAGACAGATAAAGAGGCACAGACAGATAAAGAGGCACATGCAGATATAGAGGCACAGACAGATAAAGAGGCACAGACAGATATAGAGGCACAGACAGATAAAGAGGCACAGACAGATAAAGAGGCACAGACAGATAAAGAGGCACAGACAGATATAGAGGCACATGCAGATATAGAGGCACAGACAGATAAAGAGGCACAGACAGAGACAGACAGATAAAGAGGCACAGACAGATAAAGAGGCACAGACAGATAAAGAGGCACAGACAGATAAAGAGGCACAGACAGATAAAGAGGCACAGACAGATAATAAATACACATACCTCAGCTGTGAATCGTGAAGTGCTTGCTGTAGTTACAGAATCCTCAGAGCAGTTCTCTATGGCTGTCATGTTGTCATCATCCTTGCATGGAGGCTGTAATAAAGTTATATAAAAAATAGTTACAAGTCTTTACTTATTAGACAAGGTCCCCACCATGCCAAACCTGTGAAGTGTGTGTACCAAAGAGTTTGAATGGCTTTCCTAAAACTAAAGGACCCCACAATGCACATTACACTGGAAACAGTGTGTAAGACTTTCCCATGTCAAAACCAAATATAAGAAATTAATAGACAGACAGATAAAGAGGCACAGACAGATATAGAGGCACAGACAGATATAGAGGCACATGCAGATATAGAGGCACAGACAGATAAAGAGGCACATGCAGATATAGAGGCACAGACAGATAAAGAGGCACAGACACAGACAGATAAAGAGGCACAGACAGATAAAGAGGCACAGACAGATATAGAGGCACATGCAGATATAAAGGCACAGACAGAGACAGACAGATAAAGAGGCACAGACAGATAAAGAGGCACAGACAGAGACAGACAGATATAGAGGCACAGACAGATAAAGAGGCACAGATAGATAAAGAGGCACAGACAGAGACAGACAGATATACAGGCACAGACAGATAAAGAGGCACAGACCGAGACAGACAGATATAGAGGCACAGACAGATAAAGAGGCACAGACAGATACAGACAGATAAAGAGGCACAGACAGATAAAGAGGCACAGACACAGACAGACAGATAAAGAGGCACAGACAGATATAGAGGCACAGACAGATAAAGAGGCACAGACAGATATAGAGGCACGGACAGATATAGAGGCACAGACAGATAAAGAGGCACAGACAGATAAAGAGGCACAGACAGATAAAGAGAAACAGACACAGACAGACAGATAAAGAGGCACAGACAGATAAAGAGGCACAGACAGATAAAGAGGCACAGACAGAGACAGACAGATAAAGAGGCAAAGACAGATAAAGAGGCACAGACAGAGACAGACAGATAAAGAGGCACAGACAGAGACAGACAGATAAAGAGGCACAGACAGAGACAGACAGATAAAGAGGCACAGACAGAGACAGACAGATAAAGAGGCACAGACAGACAGATAAAGAGGCACAGACAGATAAAGAGGCACAGACAGAGACAGACAGATAAAGAGGCACAGACAGATAAAGAGTCACAGACAGAGACAGACAGATAAAGAGGCACAGACAGATAAAGAGGCACAGACAGATAAAGAGGCACAGACAGAGACAGACAGATAAAGAGGCACAGACAGATAAAGAGGCACAGACACAGACAGACAGATAAAGAGGCACAGACAGATAAAGAGGCACATACAGATAAAGAGGCACAGACAGACCGATAAAGAGGCACAGACAGAGACAGACAGATAAAGAGGCACAGACAGAGACAGACAGATAAAGAGGCAAAGACAGATAAAGAGGCAAAGACAGATAAAGAGGCACAGACAGAGTCAGACAGATAAAGAGGCAAAGACAGATAAAGAGGCACAGACAGAAACAGACAGATAAAGAGGCACAGAGAGAGACAGACAGATAAAGAGGCACAGACAGATATAGAGTCACAGACAGATATAGAGGCACAGGCAGAGACAGACAGATATAGAGGCACAGACAGATAAAGAGGCACAGACAGATAAAGAGGCACAGACACAGACAGACAGATAAAGAGGCACAGACAGATAAAGAGGCACAGACAGAGACAGACAGATAAAGAGGCACAGACAGATAAAGAGGCACAGACACAGACAGACAGACAAAGAGGCACAGACAGATAAAGAGGCACAGACAGATAATAAATACACATACCTCAGCTGTGAATCGTGAAGTGCTTGCAGTAGTTACAGAATCCTCAGAGCAGTTCTCTATGGCTGTCATGTTGTCATCATCCTTGCATGGAGGCTGTAATAAAGTTATATAAAAAATAGTTACAAGTCTTTACTTATTAGACAAGGTCCCCACCATGCCAAACCTGTGAAGTGTGTGTACCAAAGGGTTTGAATGGCTTACATAAGGGGTGTCATGATTCCATGATTACATTAAGGAGTACTTGATTTAAAAAAATATATGATTACTTGTTTAACTGTTGATTAACTGGCAAAATACCCAAAGTGGTGCATTCTATGGATGAGAATCCATGAAACGCATTAAACCGCTTTTCTACGGCTGCACTATGCATTTAAACCATTTTAAACTCTTACTTTAGCAAAGTGCTATTGTGAATTCACTAAGTCCACTATTCCATTAAATAAAAGATAAATTAAATTAAACCTTCACTAACACAGGACAATATATTATCTTACTAAATATTCTGTTCATTGAAGTTTGCAAGTTTTGACGGCCACATATTCTTGTTCAGGTAGTGACAGTAGCCGTAGCAATTCTGTTGTACAGAAATGGCCAAATGTTAATGATCAAGTGAACATTTGAATTAATTGTTGTTTAGTCAGTATTTTTTAAATATTACATATTTTGACATTTTTGTTTAATAAAACCATACAACTTGATTCAAACTTGAAAACCATAAAACAATGCTTTGATACTTGATTTGAACCAAAATTATTATTGCTTCATTGCTATTATATATGTATTTTAAGCAATTTTAAAGGCTTTTATTCCCTCACATACATTTATCACCAAAAAAAAAAAAATTATTGTAGTGGTGTCATTGCATCACCTGTTAACAATGCCATACCCGCATAGAAACGTCATAAATTTTATATATATGCAATGACACCACTACAATGGCTAAAATTTCTTATTTGAATTAGAATTTCTTTGGTTTCAAACATAGTTGGAAACATTTGGTATAATGTATGGAGGTCAACAAAAATATAGAGCATTTTTCTAGTTGTTTATTTATATACTTTATCCATTTCCTCTACTGTACAAATTATAAAAGTTGTCAAATTTTGCCAAACCTTTCTCCAAGGCCAGTGACTTCCTCCACAGTCATATGCGAGTTCCTCTCCAGAAATGATATCTCTTGCAGCGAATAGGCACAAACAAGGTTTTCCCTCAACGATAATCCTTTTCATTGTACAATTTGGGTTTATGTGATCATCATATATAAGGCGGCCAAGGGAGCCATCCTCATGAGTAGCATCAATGCTTCAGGAAACAAAAAATAATCATTTAGTCTAATAAACCACAGCAAGACAAATTTAAATGTGAACAAAATGAAATAAACTTTTTTACTGTAAATTTTAAAGTGTATTCATTAAACAAACAAACAAAAAACAAAACACCCTACCTCCACTTCTTGTTCTGCCAGATGAAGTCAAACATAAAAAAAGTGTCATGATTGGCCTCTCTTCTTTGTTCAGCTTCAATTAAGGTGATCGTTTCTCCCCTATATTCGACAATCAAAATCTCCTTTAATAAAAGGAATTAAGGCAAACACTCCAAAACCTGAAAAAAGGGGGGAGTGGGAGAGAGAGAGAGAGACAATTGAATTCCTTGCAGACATGTAACTAATACATTTATGGTAAGTAAAATGTAAACAACTTTTAAGCTTTGTAATAGTTTAAGTTAAACTGTTTTAACTTAAGTTAAACTGTTTAACCAATGTATTCAACATGCTTTCACAACGCATGCTTATTTCTTTCATTAATTACAGATACTATCACAAAGAGCAATTTAAACTGCTGAAACAAACAATATTCTTTATATTCCAATGGACCCAAATTCCATAAAATAATCATGGTTACTTATTTAGTATTTTTAAACCACTTAAATCATAGTTAAAACATATGTTATTAACTTTATATTTAACACTCATGTTACCAATAAGAAACGAGTCCTGCTAGCAATACTAGGCTCTGCTATATCACCATGGTAACAAAAATAAGAAATAGCAGATTCATAATTAATTGGTGGAAGATTTCCTATTCATGGCCATGATATATATTTATATTTCCCGGGCCATGTTGGGAGCGCCGTACTTCTAATCACAATCCAGTCACAACAACAAAGTTCTTTACAAACCTAACAGTTACCTTTATAATCGTTTATGTGTTTTGCCTCCAGTGCGTCGGTCTTGTCGATGCCACGGAGAACATGATCTTCCGCTTCTTTTAATGGTTTTATTCTTCTCGGTCTCATTTCAACAGGCCGTCTCTCGTCGTTCCTCTGGTTCCAGTGATTCAGCGATGTCACGCGGTCTCACAATCTCCCAACACGCCGCAGTTTATAACACTTACAATACGCAGTAACATGCACATGTGAACACTTCAAATTGTATAATGATGTGAAGTTTTAATTTATCAATAGTTCATTCGACACATTCAATATTATGATTCTGATAAAAAACGTTAACGTTAATTAATCTCATTAGAAAACTCCATTGCATCAACATTCTTAAAAATAATTCGAATTTGTGATGTTTATTTATTGAATTATGTAATTTAATATTTACAAGTAGGTTAATTACCTGTACGAATGTACTTTCCCCGTTGGCAGACACTGTTTAAAGAGTTTTTTGTCGTTTAATTAAGCGATTCGCGCATGAGCAGTTGAAAAAATGTGTACCTTCATGTATTACGTCATATCTGTGTGCATAGGTGCAGTTCCGCGACCAGGCTACAGGGGCGCTGTAGAGCAGTGCAGCCACACACACTCATACACAAAAGTCCGGTTTTTGTTCATGGAGGGGATCATTAAAAAAAACTGCAGTAGGCATATCAGCACCGCCTGCTGAGCCGATTACAAGCAAAACATTGTGGGGACCGGCGATTTGGTCCCCACTATGTTTTTGGTCCCCACTATGTGAGTGTGCAAACGTGTTGAGGACCCCACTATGTAATAAAAACAAACACACACACACACACACACACACACACACACACATAGAGTGATCCTGAGAGAGGGAGATTGAGGGGGAAGGGGAATGACAGACACAAAATCTAAACAGTGAGAGATCATTGTTTTTATTTCACTGTTTTGCAATAACAACAATAGTTTTATCTTCAAAACAGTGTTCCTAGGACATATCCAACCTGGTTACTAAATAAGGCTACACTCCCACCTTCTGGTTATTCTATATGCCGGTAGATCATTGGTTCTCATTTTTGTCCTTAAACAAAAGGCATTATTCTTCTCATTTTTAAGTTACACACACTACTTATTTTTTCCTTTTCTTTTTAAAGACAATTAAATGTGTTTTTTCTTTTGTTAGTAATGTTTTTTTATATTTATATATTTTTATTAATAATTATTGGCATTAACACAATTATTTAACTAATTATATAAAACAATATTGTCAATGCCCTACAAATAAACTGGTTTTATACATGATTTTTTTTATTCAAACCCAGAATAATATGTTTAATCCTTTAATGCAGGCCAAAGCACAGCATTGAGAGGTAATCTTTTTAGACAGAAGAGTGGCTCTCTCTCACACACACACACACACACACACACTCACTGTAGAAATCAGTGACACGTGTCCCCATGAGTCTGTGTGCATTCAGGTTGAAGTCCCCACCAGGCTAGAAAAAAGAACACACACACACACACACACACACACACACACACACACACACACACACACACACACACACACACACACACACTAGTAATGCTAAAGTATGCTGCAGGCAACTCTTATCAGTTCAGCCCATCCCCCCCCCACCCCCCCCCCCCCCCCCACACACACACACACACACACACACACACACACTCACTCACTCATGTCTGGTTCACTATCTGTTTGGGGACTCACCATAAACGTAATGGTTTTTATGCTGTACAAACCATATTCTGTCCTCCTACACTGCTCCTACCCTAAACCTACCCATCACACAAAACTTTCTGCATTTTTACATTTTCAAAAGAACTCCTTCTGTCTGATTTATAAGCTTTTGTACCCATTGGGAAGTCCCCATGAGTCTGTGTGCATTCAGGTTTTAGTCCCCACCAGGCTAGAAAACCATTCTCACACACACACAGAGGCAAGGTTTTTTGCTTGAAAACTTATACAATATTGCCCTCTACTGGTCATTTAAGTGAGAGCATAAGTGTTGAACAAAAAAAAAAAAAAAAACTGTGTGCTATATAGAATAACCAGCAGGTGGGAGTATAGCCTTATTAATGAACCAGGCACTTGTGTGCTTATTTTATCTTTTTTAGGCTTTTGCTACGGGAACACCGTTTGAGATATCCAATAACCGTTCGCATTTTAGCATCTTCTGTATATTTACTTTATGTTGTCCGAGTTTGGAGGAGATTGAATGAATCGCTTTTGAGGAGAGGGTAAAAACTCAGAGCTCGCTTTCGACTTCTTGTTATCTTCCAACCAAATTATCTGACTTCCTGTTGGTCAGAGCTAATAACTGTAAATTAGAAAGTTGTCCGGCTCGAAATGTACAATATATATACCGAGTTTGGTGAATGTAGATAAAACTAACCCCCCACTTTGGACAAAAGATGGCGCTACTGAGCCCCTCTACCACGCCCGTTTCTGAATCTTTGCTTGCATCTTCTGGACAGCATGCCTGATGTGTGTGTTGAGTTTCATGCAATTTCAAGCATGTGAAGAGTCTCAAAAACACCAAAAAAGATTATTAGACTTTGACACGTTGCCATGACAACAGTTTTTCTAGAATCAGGAATCCATTTATATGTCTATATCTGCCATGTTTTGACATAATACTGATGAAGTTTGAAGTAAATCGGGTGAAAATAAGATGGGGATTTAAAGCAATTTTGAAAGTGACACACTTCCTGCTGCCAGTTGGTGGCGCTATAACTTTGACTCACAAAAGTCATATCCATGTGATCGTCCTCTTACAACGAACACACAGCTGAAGTTTCATCAAAATGAATTAATGTATGCAGAAGTTATAATACACTTCCTGTTTGCCTTTTCTCGCCATAAATTTGTCTCTTCGCCACGGCCAAACCGTTTGAGATATCAAAAAGTTGCTCGCAATTTAGCATCCTCAGTGTCTTGACTTCATGCTGACCGAGTTTGGTGCTGATCAGGTGAATCGTCTAGGAGGAGTACCGCAAATTCCACAGCATGCGTTTTCCGAACAACCCATAATAGCTCACTTCCTGTTGGGCTGACGCATAACTTAGAGCACGAAAGTTGTTCGGCCCGATGAGCTCTATATGTGTACAGAGTTTCATATATGTACGTGCAAGTGTGTTTGATTTATAGACCCCGTTTTCAGACCCCACTTTAGGGGGCGCTGTCGAGCCTCCTTGCCACGCCCGGGTCCCAGCCTCAGCCCGGCCCTGATGGCCGCGCATTCTGATGCGTGTGCAAAGTTTCAAGAGTTTTCGAGCATGGGAAAGGCCCCAAAAATGCCCAAATAGTCGGTAAAAAAAATAATAATAAATTAAAGCTGCGAGCAGCGATGACGGGCCCAAGCCGGGGGCACCGCCACCCCGGTGGCATCAGCTTAACTGTGCACAGCAGGCAATAGGCATTTAATATGGGAAAAAATAAATAAAGAGATTATGTCTAAGTCATTTGAATTCACCTCATTAACTGCAGCAACTGGTGCTGCTATGACCAGGAACCACAAAAGTCACATCTCTGAGATCAATTACATTTTATTCATTAATTTTATGTCAGATGATGTCAAATGTCAATTTCAAAATGAGTGCAGAATACTGTCCAAATGCTGAAGTTGTATTATCCTTACACTTCTCTTTATGTGTTTTTGACCTACCGTAGCTTGTGATTGTTCACCAATTTTATGCAGCAAAAAGCATGCTTGTTTTTATTTCAATATGTGTGGCATTCAATATTTTTTTTAAATAAAAAATAATAAAAAATAAAGCCAAATCACAGAAACCGCAAAAATTATTTTAATATCAGTGTCAGGTAAGAGGAATATGCCTGCATACATTTTATGGAAGTGTATTATAAACAGCCACTTTTAAATGTTTAAATGTAATTAAATTTAAAATAACGATATCAAAGTCATCTGAATATGCCATATTTACTGGTCAAAGTCGACCTCTCTAAAACATGCAGCATGTTTGTATACCGCTGAGAATGTGCACGATTAAACAGGAGAATATTTGAAAATTGCTCTAATATGCCACATGTATCACAGCAGCTGGTACCCCTATGACCACAAGCCACACCTATTATGAAATTTAAATATAGATTTTTTTTTTATGTATTAGGATATAATGGGTCACTTTCAATTATGTGCAAATGTATATTTTGCAGCTCAAAATGTTGTAAGTTCAGAAGGCCAGTATTTAATTAAAGATATAGTATATTTTGTGTTTTTTTTTAAACTTATTTTTCACACTAAAGTGATAGTTATTTGTGATATGAAGGTTTAAATTATGACAATCAAGAGACAAGGTGATACACACAAAGAGTGAGACCCCTCCACACACACACACACACACACACACACACACACACACACACACACACACACACACACACACACACACACACACACACACACACACACACACACACACACACACACACACACACACACACACACACACACACACACACACACACACACACACACACACAAACAACCCAGACAGAGTGAAACTCAGAGAGGGAGAGTGAGGGGGGAGGGGAACGACAGACAGAGAGACAGAGTCTAATTCCGAAAGAAACAAGATTTGAAACAAACAAAAAAATAATAATCTAAACAGTGGGAGAAAGTTTTTTTTTTTTCTTCACTGTCTGGAAACACTGTTTTGCAATAACATTAGTTTTATCTTCAAAACGGTGTTCTCAAGGACATATCCAACCTGGTTCATAACTAAGGCTATACTCCCACCTTCTTGTTATTCTATATCATTTGCTCTCATTTTCGTCCACAAATAAAAGGCATTAATCTGCTTATTTTTAGGTTACACAAACTTCATTGTTTGAAAAGGAAACTCAAATGTGTTTTTTCTATTGTTACAAATTAACTGGTTCTATAATTTTATTGTAACCCAGAATAATATATTTTTTATCCTTTAATGCTTGCCAAAGCACACAGCAATGAGCTAATCTTTTCACAATCAAAATGAAGCTGGCACCATCCCCCTCCAAACACACACACACACACACACACACACACACACACACACACACACACACACACACACACACACACACACACACACACACACACACACACACACACACATACTGAGAGAGAGAGAGAGAGAGAGAGAGAGAGAGAGAGAGAGAGAGAGAGAGAGAGAGAGAGAGAGAGAGAGAGAGAGAGAGAGAGAGAGAGAGAGAGAGAGAGAGAGAGAGAGAGAGGCAAAGTGAGATTTAGATTAAACATATTTTTCAGCAAAACAATCATAGTAAAGTCTAAACGGTGGGGAAAAGTTTCAAGCCACACCTATGATGTAATTTAATTATAGATGAATTCTAATGTAATAGGATATAATAGGTCATTTTCAAATATGTGCAAAGTTATCTTTTGCAGGGAAATATTTTGTAAGTCCAGGAAACCTGTATTTAATTCAAAAGTATTTTTTTAACTTATTTTTTACATTTGTATTAGCCTATGTTATGTAACGGTTCAATTATTACCATCGAGAGAAAGTGACTGACACACACACACACACACACACACACACACACACACACACACACACACACACACACACACACACACACACAGTAAGCTGCAGGTATAAGCTGCAGCCCATCCCCCCTCCACACACACACACACACACACACACACACACACACACACACACACACACACACACACTCATACACTCATACACTCATGTCTGGTTCGCTATCTTTTTGGGGACTCATAGACGTAATGGTTTTTATGCTGTACAAAACATTAATTCTGTCCCCCTACACAGCTCCTACCCCTAAACCTACCCATCACACAACTTTCTGCATTTTCACCTTTTCAAAAGAACTCATTCTGTATGATTTATAAGCTTTTGTACCCATTGGGAAGTCCCCATGAGTCTGTGTGCATTCAGGTTTAAGTCCCCACCAGGCTAGAAAATCATTCACACACACACACAGAGGCAAGTTTTTTTACTTGAAAACTTATACAATATTGCCCTCTACTGGTCATTTAAGGGAGAGCATAAGTGTTGAAAAAAAAAAACAAAAAAAACAACAGTGTGATATATAGAATAACCAGCAGGTGGGAGTATAGCCTTATTTATGAACCAGGTACTTGTGTCCATATTTTGTATTTTTTAGGCTTTTGCTACGGGAACACCGTTTGAGATATCCAATAACCGTTTGCATTTTAGCATCTTCTGTATATTTACTTCATGTTGTCCGAGTTGGGAGGAGATTGAATGAATCGCTTTTGAGGAGAAGGTAAAAACTCAGAGCTCGCTTTCCACTTCTTGTTATCTTCCAACCAAATTATCTGACTTCCTGTTGGTCAGAGCTAATGACTGTAAATTAGAAAGTTGTCCGGCTCGAAATGTACAATATATATACCGAGTTTGGTGAATGTACATAAAACTAACCCCCCACTTTGGACAAAAGATGGCGCTACTGAGCCCCTCTACCACGCCCGTTTCTGAATCTTTGCTTGCATCTTCTGGACAGCATGTCAGATGTGTGTGTTGAGTTTCATGCAATTTCAAGCATGCTAAGTGTCTCAAAAACACCTAAAAAGATTATTGAACTTTGACACGTTGCCATGACAACAGTATTTCAAGAATCAGGAATCCATTTATATGTCTATATCTGCCATGTTTTGACATTATACTGATGAAGTTTGAAGTAAATCGGGTGAAAATAAGATGGGGATTTAAAGCATTTTTGAAAGTGACACACTTCCTGCTGCCAGTTGGTGGCGCTATAACTTTGACTCACAAAAATCATATCCATGTGATCGTCCTCTTACAACGAACACACAGCTGAAGTTTCATCAAAATGAATTAATGTATGCAGAAGTTATAATACACTTCCTGTTTGCCTTTTCTCGCCATAAATTCGTCTCTTCGCCACGGCCAAACCGTTTGAGATATCAAAAAGTTGCTCGCAATTTAGCATCCTCAGTGTCTTGACTTCATGCTGACCGAGTTTGGTGCTGATCGGGTGAATCGTCTAGGAGGAGTATCGCAAATTCCAGAGCATGCGTTTTCCGAACAACCCATAATAGCTCACTTCCTGTTGGGCTGACGCATAACTTAGAGCACGAAAGTTGTTCGGCCCGATGAGCTCTATATGTGTACCGAGTTTCATATATGTACGTGCAAGTGTGTTTGATTTATAGACCACGTTTTCAGACCCCACTTTAGGGGGCGCTGTCGAGCCCCCCTGCCACGCCCGGGTCCCAGCCTCAGCCCGGCCCTGATGGCCGCGCATTCTGACGCGTGTGCAAAGTTTCAAGAGTTTTCGAGCATGGGAAGGGCCCCAAAAATGCCCAAATAGTCGGTAAAAAAAATAATAATATATTAAAGCTGCGAGCAGCGATGACGGGCCCAAGCCGGGGGCACCGCCACCCCGGTGGCATCAGCTTAACTGTGCACAGCAGGCAATAGGCATTTAATATGGAAAAAAATAAATAATGGGACTATGTCAAAGTCATTTGAATTCACCTCATTAACTGCAGCAACTGGTGCTGCTATGACCAGGAACCACAACACTCACATCTCTGAGATCAATTACATTTTATTCTTTAATATTATGTCAGGTGATGTCAAATGTCAATTTCAAAATGAATGCAGAATACTGTCCAAATGCTGAAGTTGTATTATCCTTACACTTCTCTTAAAAATAAATTAAGCCAAATCACAGAGACTGCAACAATGATTTTAATATCAGTGTCAGGTAAGAGTAATATGCGTGCATAAAATTTATAGAAGTTTATTATAAACAGCCACTTTTATAAGATCATGTGAAATTATATTTTTTTTATCCATTTGAATTTTATCAATAAATAGTGTCATACGTGATCTTTGCAAACACAGCACATGACCTTCTTTAAAGCCCATGTTATAGAAAACAATTAAAAGTATTAGGATATCACTTTCAATTATGTGCAAATGTATTTTTTGCAGCTCAAAATATTGTAAGTTCAGAAGACCAGTGTTATATATATGTATAATACATTTTTTAAAACTTATTTTTCACAATAAAGTGATAGATATTGCTGATAGCTTTTGATATGAAAGGGTTAAATTATGAAAAACAAGAAACAAGGCGACATACACAGAGTGAGAGAGACCCCCTCCACACACACACACACACACACACACAGAGTGATCCTGAGAGAGGGAGAGTGAGGGGGGGGGGGGGTAAGGACAGACACAAAATCTAAACAGTGAGAGAACATTGTTTTTATTTCACTGTCTTAAAACACTGTTTTGCAATAACAACAATAGTTTTATCTTCAAAACAGTGTTCCCTAGGACATATCCAACCTGGTTACTAAATAAGGCTACACTCCCACCTTCTGGTTATTCTATATGCCGGTAGCTCATTGGTTCTCATTTTTGTCCTTAAACAAAAGGCATTAATCTTCTCATTTTTTTAAGTTACACACACTACTTTTTTTTTCCTTTTCTTTTTAAAGACAATTAAATGTGTTTTTTCTTTTGTTAGTAATGTTTTTTTAAATATTTATATATTTTTATTAATAATTATTTGTATTAACACAATTATTTAACTAATTATATAAAACAATATTGTCAATGCCCTACAAATAAACTGGTTTTATACATGAATTTTTTTATTCAAACCCAGAATAATATGTTTGATCCTTTAATGCAGGCCAAAGCACAGCATTGAGAGGTAATCTTTTTAGACAGAAGAGTGGCTCTCTCTCACACACACACACACACACACACACACACACACACACACACACACACACACACACACACACACACACACACACACACACACACACACACACACACACTGTAGAAATCAGTGACACGTGTCCCAATGAGTCTGTGTGCATTCAGGTTGAAGTCCCCACCAGGCTAGAAAAAAGAACACGCACACACAGTAGTAATGCTGAAGTATGCTGCAGGCAACTCTTATCAGTTAAGCCCATCCACCATCCCCCATCCACAACAACCCCCCCCCCCCCCCCCCCCACACACACACACACACACACACTGTAGAAATCAATGACACATGTCCCCATGAGTCTGTGTGCATTCAGGTTGAAGTCCCCTCCAGGCTAGAAAAAAGAACACACACACACACACACACACACACACACACACACACACACACACACTCATGTCTGGTTCACTATCTATTTGGGGACTCACCATAGGCATAATGATTTTTATGCTGTACAAACCATATTCTGTCCTCCTACACTGCTCCTACCCCAAAACCTACCCATCACACAAAACTTTCTGCATTTTCACCTTTTCAAAAGAACTCATTCTGTCTGATTTATAAGCTTTTGTACCCATTGGGAAGTCCCATGAGTCTGTGTGCATTCAGGTTTAAGTCCCCACCAGGCTAGAAAACCATTCTCACACACACACAGAGGCAAGTTTTTTTGCTTGAAAACTTATACAATATTGCCCTCTACTGGACATTTAAGGGAGAGCATAAGTGTTGAAAAAAAACACAAAAAAAACAGTGTGATATAAAGAATAACCAGCAGGTGGGAGTATAGCCTTATTTATGAACCAGGCACTTGTGTGCTTATTTTGTGTTTTTTAGGCTTTTGCTACGGGAACACCGTTTGAGATATCCAATAACCGTTCACATTTTAGCATCTTCTGTATATTTACTTTATGTTGTCCGAGTTTGGAGGAGATTGAATGAATCACTTTTGAGGAGAAGGTAAAAACTCAGAGCTCGCTTTCGACTTCTTGTTATCTTCCAACCAAATTATCTGACTTCCTGTTGGTCAGAGCTAATGACTTTAAATTAGAAAGTTGTCCGGCTCAAAATGTACAATATATATACCGAGTTTGGTGAATGTAGATAAAACTAACCCCCCACTTTGGACAAAAGATGGCGCTACTGAGCCCCTCTACCACGCCCGTTTCTGAATCTTTGCTTGCATCTTTTGGACAGCATGTCTGATGTGTGTGTTGAGTTTCATGCAATTTCAAGCATGTGAAGAGTCTCAAAAACACCAAAAAAGATTATTAGACTTTGACACGTTGCCATGACAACAGTTTTTCTAGAATCAGGAATCCATTCATATGTCTATATCTGCCATGTTTTGACATAATACTGATGAAGTTTGAAGTAAATCGGGTGAAAATAAGATGGGGATTTAAAGCAATTTTGAAAGTGACACACTTCCTGCTGCCAGTTGGTGGCGCTATAACTTTGTCTCACAAAAGTCATATCCATGTGATCAGCCTCTTACAACGAACACACAGCTGAAGTTTCATCAAAATGAATTAATGTATGCAAAAGTTATGACACACTTCCTGTTTCCTTTTTCTCGCCATAAATTCATCTCTTCGCCACAGCCAAACCGTTTGAGAAATCAGAAAGTTGCTCGCAATTTAGCATCCTCAGTGTCTTGACTTCATGCTGACCGAGTTTGGTGCTGATCGGGTCAATCGTCTAGGAGGAGTATCGCAAATTTCAGAGCATGCGTTTTCCGAACAACCCATAATAGCTCACTTCCTGTTGGGCTGACGCATAACTTAGAGCACGAAAGTTGTTCGGCCCGATGAGCTCTATATGTGTACCGAGTTTCATATATATACGTGGAAGTTGGTTTGATTTATAGACCACGTTTTCAGAGCCCACTTTAGGGGGCGCTGTCGAGCCCCCCTGCCACGCCCGGGTCCCAGCCTCAGCCCGGCCCTGATGGCCGCGCATTCTGATGCGTGTGCAAAGTTTCAAGAGTTTTCGAGCATGGGAAGGGCCCCAAAAATGCCCAAATAGTCGCGTAAAAAAATAATAATAAATAATAACAAATAATCCTTAGAAGAACAATAGGGCTCTTCGCCCTTTCAGGGCTTGGGCCCTAATAATAATAATAATCCTTAGAAGAACAATAGGGCTCTGCGCCCTTTCAGGGCTTGGGCCCTAATAATAATTAAAGCTGCGAGCAGCGATGACGGGCCCAAGCCGGTGGCACCGCCACCCCAGTGGCATCAGCTTACCGTATTTTCCGGACTATAAGTCGCACTTTTTTTCATAGTTTGGCTGGTCCTGCGACTTATAGTCAGGTGCGACTTATATATCAAATTTAATTCATACTGACTGACAAGAATAAACATATAGCCGCGAGAATGCGCTCTATGCTGCTCCTGTAGCCTAATATTTACTTAAAGACAACAACTTAGAAAGACTGAACACAAACAAAATGCCCCCATAAAGAAAATCTTATTCTGCAAAATACAAACAGCATGTAGTAAAACATGCAGCGGAGAACGATTCTCACAGCGTTCGTCTCGCGCGGCAGAGCCTCTCCCGGCAGAGAGTTCAAGCCTCTGTGGACTCGTTCCTTCAGCTCTGGCCATCTTGCTTACAGTCCGCAAGTAGATTTCTTTTTCTTCTTCATCACAGTTAAAGTAACCTCTGCTTTTCGCCAGTCCTTTACAAGTTTCTCACTCACTTCAAACTTTCTTTCTTCTGCTCGGGTTATGCAGTGAAGCGGGCACGAGCGAGTGCTCGCGAGCAGGTGCTCGCATGCGCGCGCGCGGGTGCTCGCGTGCTCGCATGCGCGCGGCTCCAGCTCTGCCCTAATGCGACTTATAGTCCAGTGCGACTTATATATGTTTTTTTCCGCGTCATGACGCATTTTTTGACTGATGCGACTTATACTCCGGAGCGACTTATAGTCCGGAAAATACGGTAACTGTGCACAGCAGGCAATAGGCATTTAATATGGGAAAAAATAAATAAAGAGACTATGTCAAAGTCATTTGAATTCACCTCATTAACTGCAGCAACTGGTGCTGCTATGACCAGGAACCACAACACTCACATCTATGAGATCAATTACATTTTATTCATTAATTTTATGTCAGATGATGTCAAATGTCAATTTCAAAATGAGTGCAGAACACTGTCCAAATGCTGAAGTTATATTATCCTTACACTTTTCTTAAAAATAAATTTGCCAAATCAGAGACCGCAACAATGATTTTAATATCAGTGTCAGGTAAGAGTAATATGCGTGCATATAATTTATGGAAGTTTATTATAAACAGCCACTTTTATAAATTCATGTGAAATTATTATTTTTTATTCATTTGAATTCTATCAATAAATAATTAGTTTAAAGAGGTGTCATACGTGATCTTTGCAAACACAGCACATGACCTTCTTTAAAGCCCATGTTATAGAAAACAATTAAAAGTATTAGGATATCACTTTCAATTATGTGCAAATGTATTTTTTTGCAGCTCAAAATTTTGTAAGTTCAGAAGACCAGTATTTAATTAAAGATATAATATATGTTTTAGTTTTTTACTTATTTTTCACAATAAAGTGATAGATATTTGTGATAGCCTATGATATGAAAGGGTTAAATTATGAAAACACAAGAGAAAAGGTGACACACACACAGAGTGAGAGAGACCCCCTCCACACACACACACACAGTGATCCTAAGAGAGGGAGAGGGAGGGGGGAGGGGGAATGACAGACACAAAATCTAAACAGTGAGCGAACATTGTTTTTATTTCACTGTCTGAAAACACTGTTTTGCAATAACAACAATAGTTTTATCTTCAAAACAGTGTTCCCTAGGACATATCCAACCTGGTTACTAAATAAGGCTACACTTCCACCTTCTGGTTATTCTATATACCGGTAGCTCATTGGTTATCATTTTTGTCCTTAAACATTAATCTTCTCATTTTTAAGTTACACACACCAATTACTTTTTGTTGAAAAAGACAATTAAATGTGTTTTTTCCTTTGTTAGTAATTTTTTTAAAATATTTATGTTTTATTAATAATTATTGGTATTAACACAATTATTTAACTAATTATATAAAACAATATTGTCAATGCCCTACAAATAAACTGGTTTTATACATTTATTTTTTTATTCAAACCCAGAATATGTTTTATCATTTAATGCAGGCCAAAGCACAGCATTGAGAGGTAATCTTTTTAGCGCACACGCACACACACACACACACACACACACACACACACACACACACACACACACACACACACACACACACACACACACACACACACACACACACACACACACACACACACACACACACACACTCATGTCTGGTTCACTATCTTTCTGGGGACTCATAGACGTAATGGTTTTTATGCTTTACAAACCATATATTCTGTCCTCCTGCCCCTACCCCTAAACCTACCCATTTCACAAAACTTTCTGCATTTTTACATTTTCAAAATAACTCATTCTGTATGATTTATAAGCTTTTGTACCCATTGGGACCTCAATTTAGGCCCCTACAGTGACACGTGTCCCCATGAGTCTGTGTGCATTCAGGTTGAAGTCCCCACCAGGCTAGAACAACACACACACACACACACACACACACACACACACACACACACACACACACACACACACACACACACACACACACACACACACACACACACACACAGTAGTAATGCTGAAGTATGCTGCAGGCAACTCAAATCAGCTCAGCCCATCCCCCCATCCACAACACCCCCCTTCACCCCCCCGCCCCTGCCCCTCACACACACACACACACACACACACACACACACACACACACACACACACACACACTCATGTCTGGTTCACTATCTTTTTCTGGGGACTCACCATAGATGTAATGGTTTTTATGCTGTACAAACCATATATTCTGTCCTCATACACTGCTCCTACCCCTAAACCTACCCATCACACAACTTTCTGCATTTTCACCTTTTCAAAGTAACTCATTCTGTTTGATTTATAAGCTTTTGTACCCATTGGGAAGTCCCCATGAGTCTGTGTGCATTCAGGTTTAAGTCCCCACCAGGCTAGAAAACCATTCACACACACACACAGAGGTAAGGTTTTTTTGCTTGAAAACTTATACAATATTGCCCTCTACTGGTCATTTAAGTGAGAGCATAAGTGTTGAAAAAAAAAAAAAAAAAAAACAGTGTGCTATATAGAATAACCAGCAGGTGGGAGTATAGCCTTATTTATGAACCAGTTACTTGTGTCTCTCTTTTGTCTTTTTTAGCCTTTTGCTAAGGGAAAACCGTTTGAGATATCCAATAACCGTTCACATTTTAGCATCTTCTGTATATTTGATTCATGTTGTCCGAGTTTGGAGGAGATTGAATGAATCGCTTTTGAGGAGAAGGTAAAAACTCAGAGCTCGCTTTCGACTTCTTGTTATATTCCAACCAAATTATCTGACTTCCTGTTGGTCAGAGCTAATAACTGTAAATTAGAAAGTTGTCCGGCTCGAAATGTACAATATATATACCGAGTTTGGTGAATGTAGATAAAACTAACCCCCCGCTTTGGACAAAAGATGGCGCTACTGAGCCCCTCTACCACGCCCGTTTCTGAATCTTTGCTTGCATCTTCTGGACAGCATGTCTGATGTGTGTGTTGAGTTTCATGCAATTTCAAGCATGTGAAGAGTCTCAAAAACACCAAAAAAGATTATTGGACTTTGACACATTGCCATGACAACAGTTTTTCTAGAATCAGGAATCCATTCATATGTCTATATCTGCCATGTTTTGACATTATACTGATGAAGTTTGAAGTAAATCGGGTGAAAGTAAGATGGGGATTTAAAGCAATTTTGAAAGTGACACACTTCCTGCTGCCAGTTGGTGGCGCTATAACTTTGTCTCACAAAAGTCATATCCATGTGATCGGCCTCTTACAACGAACACACAGCTGAAGTTTCATCAAAATGAATTAATGTATGCAAAAGTTATAACACACTTCCTGTTTCCTTTTTCTCGCCATAAATTCGTCTCTTCGCCACGGCCAAACCGTTTGAGAAATCAGAAAGTTGCTCGCAATTTGGCATCCTCAGTGTCTTGACTTCATGCTGACTGAGTTTGGTGCTGATCGGGTGAATCGTCTAGGAGGAGTATCGCAAATTCCACAGCATGCGTTTTCCGAACAACCCATAATAGCTCACTTCCTGTTGGGCTGACGCATAACTTAGAGCACGAAAGTTGTTCGGCCCGATGAGCTCTATATGTGTACCGAGTTTCATATATGTACGTGCAAGTTGGTTTGATTTATAGACCATGTTTTCAGACCCCACTTTAGGGGGCGCTGTCGAGCCCCCCTGCCACGCCCGGGTCCCAGCCTCAGCCCGGCCCTGATGGCCGCGCAATCTGATGCGTGTGCAAAGTTTCAAGAGTTTTCGAGCATGGGAAGGGCCCCAAAAATGCCCAAATAGTCGCGTAAAAAAATAATAATAATAATAATAATAATAATTAAAGCTGCGAGCAGCGATGACGGGCCCAAGCCGGGGGCACCGCCACCCCGGTGGCATCAGCTTAACTGTGCACAGCAGGCAATAGGCATTTAATATGGGAAAAAATAAATAAAGGGACTATGTCAAAGTCATTTGAATTCACCTCATTAACTGCAGCAACTGGTGCTGCTATGACCAGGAACCACAACACTCACATCTCTGAGATCAATTACATTTTATTCTTTAATATTATGTCAGGTGATGTCAAATGTCAATTTCAAAATGAATGCAGAATACTGTCCAAATGCTGAAGTTGTATTATCCTTACACTTCTCTTAAAAATAAATTAAGCCAAATCACAGAGACTGCAACAATGATTTTAATATCAGTGTCAGGTAAGAGTAATATGCGTGCATAAAATTTATAGAAGTTTATTTTAAACAGCCACTTTTATAAGATCATGTGAAATTATATTTTTTTTATCCATTTGAATTTTATCAATAAATAATTAGTTTAAAGAGGTGTCATACGTGATCTTTGCAAACACAGCACATGACCTTCTTTAAAGCCCATGTTATAGAAAACAATTAAAAGTATTAGGATATCACTTTCAATTATGTGCAAATGTATTTTTTGCAGCTCAAAATTTTGTAAGTTCAGAAGACCAGTATTTAATTAAAGATATAATATATGTTTTAGTTTTTTACTTATTTTTCACAATAAAGTGATAGATATTTGTGATAGCCTATGATATGAAAGGGTTAAATTATGAAAACACAAGAGAAAAGGTGACACACACACAGAGTGAGAGAGACCCCCTCCACACACACACACACACACACACACACACACACACACACACACACACACACACACACACACACACACAGTGATCCTAAGAGAGGGAGAGGGAGGGAGGAGGGGGAATGACAGACACAAAATCTAAACAGTGAGAGAACATTGTTTTTATTTCACTGTCTGAAAACGCTGTTTTGCAATAACAACAATAGTTTTATCTTCAAAACAGTGTTCCCTAGGACATATCCAACCTGGTTACTAAATAAGGCTACACTTCCAACTTCTGGTTATTCTATATACCGGTAGCTCATTGGTTATCATTTTTGTCCTTAAACATTAATCTTCTCATTTTTAAGTTACACACACCAATTACTTTTTGTTGAAAAAGACAATTAAATGTGTTTTTTCCTTTGTTAGTATTTTTTTTTAAATATTTATGTTTTATTAATAATTATTTGTATTAACACAATTATTTAACTAATTATATAAAACAATATTGTCAATGCCCTACAAATAAACTGGTTTTATACATTTATTTTTTTATTCAAACCCAGAATAATATGTTTTATCATTTAATGCAGGCCAAAGCACAGCATTGAGAGGTAATCTTTTTAGCGCACACACACACACACACACACACACACACACACACACACACACACACACACACACACACACACACACACACACACACACACACACACACACACACACACACACACACACACACACACACACACACACACACACACACACACACACACTCATGTCTGGTTCACTATCTTTCTGGGGACTCATAGACGTAATGGTTTTTATGCTTTACAAACCATATATTCTGTCCTCCTGCCCCTACCCCTAAACCTACCCATTTCACAAAACTTTCTGCATTTTTACATTTTCAAAAGAACTCATTCTGTATGATTTATAAGCTTTTGTACCCATTGGGACCTCAATTTAGGCCCCTACAGTGACATGTGTCCCCATGAGTCTGTGTGCATTCAGGTTGAAGTCCCCACCAGGCTAGAACAACACACACACACACACACACACACACACACACACACACACACACACACACACACACACACACACACACACACACACACACACACACACACACACACACACACACACACACACACACAAACACACACAAACACACACACACACAGTAGTAATGCTGAAGTATGCTGCAGGCAACTCAAATCAGCTCAGCCCATCCCCCCATCCACAACACCCCCCTTCGACCCCCCGCCCCTGCCCACACACACACACACACACACACACACACACACACACACACACACACACACACACACACACACACACACACACACACTCATGTCTGGTTCACTATCTTTTTCTGGGGACTCACCATAGATGTAATGGTTTTTATGCTGTACAAACCATATATTCTGTCCTCATACACTGCTCCTACCCCTAAACCTACCCATCACACAACTTTCTGCATTTTCACCTTTTCAAAGTAACTCATTCTGTTTGATTTATAAGCTTTTGTACCCATTGGGAAGTCCCCATGAGTCTGTGTGCATTCAGGTTTAAGTCCCCACCAGGCTAGAAAACCATTCACACACACACACAGAGGTAAGGTTTTTTTGCTTGAAAACTTATACAATATTGCCCTCTATTGGTCATTTAAGTGAGAGCATAAGTGTTGAAAAAAAAAACAGTGTGCTATATAGAATAACCAGCAGGTGGGAGTATAGCCTTATTTATGAACCAGTTACTTGTGTCTCTCTTTTGTCTTTTTTAGCCTTTTGCTAAGGGAAAACCGTTTGAGATATCCAATAACCGTTCACATTTTAGCATCTTCTGTATATTTGCTTCATGTTGTCCGAGTTTGGAGGAGATTGAATGAATCGCTTTTGAGGAGAAGGTAAAAACTCAGAGCTCGCTTTCGACTTCTTGTTATCTTCCAACCAAATTATCTGACTTCCTGTTGGTCAGAGCTAATGACAGTAAATTAGAAAGTTGTCCGGCTCAAAATGTACAATATATATACCGAGTTTGGTGAATGTAGATAAAACTAACCCCCCGCTTTGGACAAAAGATGGCGCTACTGAGCCCCTCTACCACGCCCGTTTCTGAATCTTTGCTTGCATCTTCTGGACAGCATGTCTGATGTGTGTGTTGAGTTTCATGCAATTTCAAGCATGTGAAGAGTCTCAAAAACACCAAAAAAGATTATTGGACTTTGACACATTGCCATGACAACAGTTTTTCTAGAATCAGGAATCCATTCATATGTCTATATCTGCCATGTTTTGACATTATACTGATGAAGTTTGAAGTAAATCGGGTGAAAATAAGATGGGGATTTAAAGCAATTTTGAAAGTGACACACTTCCTGCTGCCAGTTGGTGGCGCTATAACTTTGTCTCACAAAAGTCATATCCATGTGATCGGCCTCTTACAACGAACACACAGCTGAAGTTTCATCAAAATGAATTAATGTATGCAGAAGTTATAACACACTTCCTGTTTCCTTTTTCTCGCCATAAATTCGTCTCTTCGCCACGGCCAAACCGTTTGAGAAATCAGAAAGTTGCTCGCAATTTGGCATCCTCAGTGTCTTGACTTCATGCTGACTGAGTTTGGTGCTGATCGGGTGAATCGTCTAGGAGGAGTATCGCAAATTCCACAGCATGCGTTTTCCGAACAACCCATAATAGCTCACTTCCTGTTGGGCTGACGCATAACTTAGAGCACGAAAGTTGTTCGGCCCGATGAGCTCTATATGTGTACCGAGTTTCATATATGTACGTGCAAGTTGGTTTGATTTATAGACCATGTTTTCAGACCCCACTTTAGGGGGCGCTGTCGAGCCCCCCTGCCACGCCCGGGTCCCAGCCTCAGCCCGGCCCTGATGGCCGCGCATTCTGATGCGTGTGCAAAGTTTCAAGAGTTTTCGAGCATGGGAAGGGCCCCAAAAATGCACAAATAGTCGCGTAAAAAAATAATAATAATAATAATAATAATAACAAATAATCCTTAGAAGAACAATAGGGCTCTGCGCCCTTTCAGGGCTTGGGCCCTAATAATAACAAATAATCCTTAGAAGAACAATAGGGCTCTGCGCCCTTTCAGGGCTTGGGCCCTAATAATCCTTAGAAGAACAATAGGGCTCTGCGCCCTTTCAGGGCTTGGGCCCTAATAATCCTTAGAAGAACAATAGGGCTCTTCGCCCTTTCAGGGCTTGGGCCCTAATAACAAATAATCCTTAGAAGAACAATAGGGCTCTTCGCCCTTTCAGGGCTTGGGCCCTAAAAATAATCCTTAGAAGAACAATAGGGCTCTGCGCCCTTTCAGGGCTTGGGCCCTAATAATCCTTAGAAGAACAATAGGGCTCTTCGCCCTTTCAGGGCTTGGGCCCTAAATATAGCCTTTAAATATAAATGACCAAATAACAAAAGGTGCATGTCCTGATCAGGCCAGTGCGCACATGATAGACAGGAGTCATACAGTAGCTATATTTGAGTCATTCACTTGAATATCCAGCTACAATTTTGCGCTAAAAACCAGTCACAAATGAGTGAGCGCGTCTCCCTGCTGATCGCTGATTGACTGAAAGTACGTGCTCGTTGGCGACGTCAACACCTAGGCCAGCTGACTCTACGCAGGGCCTGTGTGTGTCATGATGACTGATTTTATGGAGTACATGCACATTTGAGTTTGTTATTAAACCCATTAGACTTTACAATCTAGATGTGTGAAAAACCACCAAACTGACCCCAAATCAGCCCAAATTTTGTCCACCCGCCCAAACCCATTTTTACCCGCACAATCAAATTCAAAACCGCCCAATCTGGCAACACTGGCCAGCGTCAGCCAGATGAGTACCGTCAGCAGCTCTGTCTCTGCTTGGCTGCTGGCATTGAGCAACACAATCTGATTGGTCACAGATCAATTGAAGACACATTTGATTTCCTATAAGACTCTACTACTCAACTCATATTTTCTTGCATTGTATTTTAAGTGTACTGTTGGTTTAATATAGCTGTGTGTGTACGATTGTAACACGATTCTTCTCTGCCAGTGTAAACTTATTAAACATAATAAGTTTACACTTAAATCACAAATAAAATAAGGCTTATAGCATACACTGCATATATTTAAAAATGGGCTTTTAGTGCATATAATAATTAATTTATATAATAATAATAATTTATTATCACTTATTTATTCACGCTTAATTTGAACAGTTAAGCATGAATAAATAACCTTAAACATTATTTATTTAACTTTAAATATACCGCTTAATAAAATTAATTATGTATTTTAAAATATGCTTTTAATGCATTGGTAATTTGTTATAATGACAATTTTGAGAATAAGTTTAAAATATACAAAAAGTTTATTTTAAAGTAATGTTCAAATAAGTACACTTTACAAAAGTACACTGAACTTTCATTTAAAGTAAATTTTTCTAAAATATATTTTCAGAAAATATACTGAAATACAATTATTTTAATGTGTGTTAAAAGTTGTATTGTGAAAATATGATGCTAATATATTTTTTATATATTTTGAAATAGTACAATTTTTGTAAGTATATTTCTAATATACTATCGGAAAAGAGAATATATATGAAATACAATAAAGTATACTTTTTTTTCACCAGGGTTTTCCAAGGTTGAATGCATTTGTTTTCAAGGACATTACAATAAATTAAATCAAATCTAACACACATAACTAATGAAGAGACATTTCAATCGGGGGGGGGGGGGGGGGGGATGAAACACTCACTGACATGTCAATCTTGAGTACCTATAGAGTAGTATTGCATCCTTCATATCTCCGAAAAGTCTTTAGTTTTATTATATTTATAAAAGAAATATGGGCTGTACCGAGTCTTTCCGGAAAAAAAACGAGCACCTGGAGGCGTATCGTGTGGGCGGAGCTAAAGAATGACGAGTGCGAACAAAGCGGTGACGTCCTCAAGCCTGGAGAAACTCATGGCTATCGAGCTCAGCTAATACATATATGATCCAGAATCATTCGGAGGCTGAAATAAATTGAACAGGAGAAACAGCAACAGCAGGACGTCCGTCTCTGTGGTATGTACTGTATTTAGTGGTCTGTCAACATTTGTGTGTCTTTACTCGCAGTTTATGAGGACATGATTCGGTTTATGGACTATTGTATGCGACTAAACCAGCAGTAGCAAGCAAAACGGTTTTGCACGTCAGACTAGTGTAACTTTATACATAGAACAACAATGGAGTCCGTTAGCGCATTTGAATGACGAAGCACGCGATCGTGTGATGATAGCCACGTGACGATAGCCAACAGCATAGACATTTGAAGCAGTTTTACTCACCGGCTGCTTCCAAAGCAGGACCGAACCTTTATCGCTGGGACCACTCTATCAAAAACACACTTCTTTGGTATGATTTGGTAAAGTCCTGACAGCAGTGAACGGTGGAGATCCACTTTGTGACGCGACTGAAGCGATGTTGTGAAGCTTCCCGTCTTTTCTGCGTTCAAATCGGTTAAAATGCAGCGCTGCCTTCCCGGAATACTGTGCTGAAGCGTTGAAGTCTCTTGATGTCACTCATAGGAATAAAGTGGAGCGCGGCGCAGACTATAACGACGACTGGATCTGCAGCTGAGAGAGTGTTTACGGCCGTGCATTTCCTCTCTCGCTCTAGTCACATGCGCGCGCGCACCCTACTGGGAGAAGAGCCCGTACGGCCCATACAAGGACCTTCCGCTCTATTAACGTCAAGCCGAGCCATACTCGAAAAAAACTCTCTTGTGAGACTTGTGAGAAACCGGAAGTATTTTTTGACACAGAAATACTCCATCAAACATCCAACATTAGTTTTTGAAACTTTGTCTATGTTTAAGATGGGAATCCAAGTCTTTAACAGTGTAAAAATCTCAGTATGCATGAAACAGCATTTCACTCCCCCCCCCCCCCCCTTTAAACAAGCCCAACGGTTTTTATTAATGGTTTCACATGGTTTCAGCAAAGCTAAACAAAATTAACTTACTATGTTTTTCATTAAATTAACACTGGAAGATGTTCAAAAAAACATATTATTGAACTAATTCTGACCATCTCTATACATAAATATAAATTACACATTATATTCAATTTTCTGATGAGCTGATCAGTACATTTGCGTCTGAAGGCCGCTTACACATCATCAGAGACAGTTAACAGCAAACACTTGTGAACAACAGCGTCTGTTAACAGAACATACAAGAGATAAGGTCAGGTGCATGTTCATTCAACTTTTTATTCACGTTTCGTGACATTACTCTAATGAGAGTAGTCAATACTATAATATGGTCTAAATCCTGACTGGAAATCCTCTCAGGTATAATTTCTTTCTAAGAAGGAACATTTGTGAGAATACTCTGCCTTTTGTAATATTTTGACAAAAAAGGGTAGATTTGAGATAGGCCTGTAATTGACTTAATCTGTAAAATCAAATTAGTTATTGTTTTTTAACAAGAGGTTTAATAATAGCCCGCTTAAAGGTTCTCAGTACATATCCTAATGACAAAGATTAATTAATTATATTAAAAATAGGCTCTGTGTGACCTCTGGTAGAATCTCTTTATACTTTGAAAGCCCAGCCAAATCGTCCCAATGGAAGCTAACGATGGCAGTTGAAGGTCACTGCGCGTTCAGTCTTTTCAGCTGGGAAAAGGGATTTAATTACAATTCCTCTTTATCTGACTCCAGTTAATCATACTTTCAAATTTAGGTTAGAATGCTGATTGTTTATTTGGTCATTTATATTTAATAGTTAACACTTAATTATTGCGTTTAACCCTTTTTTTATCATACTCGTTCATAACCTGAATAATTGCAGAGCAAGTCAGAATCAATCAAAGTGTAACAATTTATTAACAGTCAGGTAAATGTATAATGCCAATTACATAATCAATTCAAAGGTAATCCATATAAAACATAAAATACTCTGAAGTAAAGAATTAAATATATACCTGACTTCTGAAAATTACATAATGCTGGGTTATCTTAAAGGCGGGCGTACACGGTGCGATTTTTGCTGTCGTACGAACTCGCAGACAATTTTTTTTTCTCGGGAGAAATCGCGTGGACATCGTGGATGCTTGTATGGTCGCGGCTCGCACCGTGTGAGAGGAAATACGAGACGAGCCGGGCTCGTTAAGAGCACCTCCCGACCTTACGATAATTTTTAAACATGTTTAAAAAGTTCGGGGAGTCGGCCCGATTTTTACCAGCATATGGCTGTCCCCTATTACCAAATCACGTCACATACGCTCAATCTATGACTATTATTAGCGCAGTGGCTGCCACATACTGCGTACACACACACACACACACACACGTTCTCTCTCTCACGTGCACTCTTCTCTCTCCCTCTGGTTGTTTCGGTTAAAAGGAATGGCTACTACTGTTCTCTGCTTTTCAACAAATCATTTGCACACCTTTTTTCTTTATTTTTTGTATCTGAAGCTATAGCAGCAACATTGAAAGCTCCGGTGTCTGTATTACACGAAAACTCGTGTGATCGCGGCCGGCTCGCGGTGCAAACAGTCGTGCCGTGTACCAGCTGATGTGATGCGATAATCAAATTAAAATGACTCGTAGCGTCTGCAATATCTCACGACCTTCCGAGTGTCCGAATTCGCACAGTGTACGCCCGCCTTAAGACATCCTGTCACGGTTCATGAATTCACTGTCTCCTTCTGCCTGTGTTGTTGGAGGCGTGGTCACTGATTACTCATCACCGATCACCCTCACCTGCTGCACCTCATTACCGGGCTCATATATTCCTGTGTCTCACTCAGTCTTGTGTCAGATCGTTGCAGTGTGTCTTGTGGTTCCTGTGTGATCATGTTCTTCGTGGGATTGCTTCACTCTGGTTCCGGTTCCGCCGACCGTGTCTGCCCTTGCCTCCTTGCTCATGGCTCATCTGTGCCTGCCGGCTTCCCCGCACGGACTGCGCTGCCTCACAGCCTGATTACCACCTGAGACCGATCTACCTGACTTTCATGAGAGATACTGTTCTTTGCTACGTGACTGAGAGAAATAAATCATTATTATTTTTGCTATTGGATCTTGCTGTTCTTTCTTCCCAGCGCACACGACAGAACGATCTGACCAAAGATGGATCCAGCGAAACTGATCGAGTTACAGGAGTATTTGACTACCCACAGTCAGCGGATGGAGCGGCAGGAGGAGCATGTCACCACCAACGCCCAGGCCGTGCAGGCACTAGTGAAGCAGGTGTCCGAGCTCACGACTCAAATCAAACAGCTAACATCGCCCACTGCGCCCAGCCCGCCGTCCGTTTCCCCCAACCCAGCCGCCGGCCCTAACCATCTGGAACCACGCATTCCCACACCAGAGAGATACGCGGGTGAGCCTGAGTTATGCAGACCTTTCTTGACTCTCTGTTCTTTTCACTCTAGCCGCTTATGTTCGCCACGGAGAGAGCCAAGGCTGCGCCGGTGATCAACCTACTGTCTGGCCATGCGGCGGTCTGGGGAACGGCGGTGTGGGAGATTGACCATCATTGCTGCTCTTCGTTCCGAACACTCAGCGGAACTCAGACGGGTTTTCGACCGTGCCGCTACGGGTCGTGAAGCGGCCCGCCGGCTCTCACAATTACGCCAAGGCAAGGATTCGGCATCGGATTACATGATCCAGTTTCGGACATTGGCCGCTGAGAGTAAGTGGAACGAAGAGGCGCAGTGGGACAGATTCCTGCATGGGCTGGCTGACCGTGTCCAACGAGAAATTTACGCCCTGGAACTTCCCCATCGCCTTGACGACCTCATGGATTTAGCACTACGGGTGGACTCCAGATTAGAGAGGCGAGACCGGCGCACCCTTGTCAGAGAGTCTCCTGAGCCGTTCCAGCCGTCGGCGAAAGACACGGTCAGCCCACCCAGCGACACCGAGCCCATGCAGGTGAGTCGAGCTCGGCTTTCCCAGCAGGAGAAAGAGCACTGTAGAGCCGAGGGAAGATGCATGTACTGTGGTGCGGCGGGGCATTTCCTCAATCATTGCCCTTTAGGAAAATCTAGCCCGGCAGTAGAGAGGAGGCTACTGTCGGGTGGAGCGAAGAGGAAATCCTCGTCCGCAACTCTTGCCGGGAAGAGTGCAATGGGCAGACCGGTCACACAGCTGCCAAGTGTTTGTAGACTCAGGAGCGGAGGGTAATTTTATGGACCGTGCACTGGCCACCCAGCTCCAAATCCCCATGCACCCCCTCAGCACTCATACAGAATCAGAATCAGAAAGAGCTTTATTGCCAAGTGTGCTTTCACACACAAGGAAACATTTTTGGTGCTGAAGCTTCCAGTGCACATAAACAATACAATACAACACGGTAATAAAAAATTCTAAGAAGAAAAATATGAAGAAAAATATGAACAGTATAAGGTCACGGTTACGTTTAGTCAGAAGACATATATTATGAGCATTTACAGTATTTGGGTGGAGAGAATAAATATAAATAATAAATAATATAAGTAATCACCTGAGTTTAGGAGATATTGCACTAAAAAGTGGGAATAATTGCACTTACAGGCATTTGCCTGGGGGGGGGGGGGGGGTTAACTGTTCAAGAGGGAAATGGCCTGTGGGAAGAAACTGTTCCTATGCCTAGATGTCAGGGTGGCCAGTGATCGGAGTCGCCGTCCTTACGGTAACAGTTCAAACAAGTGGTGTCCGGGGTGAGTGGAGTCTGTGATGATTTTACCCGCTCTCTTCCTCACTCTGGAAGAGTACAGGTCCTGGAGGGTTGGCAGTTTGGCACCAATAATCCTCTCTGCAGTCCGGATGGTACGTTGCAGTCTCCTGATGTCTGATTTGGTAGCTGAACCAAACCAGACAGTGATGGAGGTGCATATAACAGACTCAATGACAGCTGAGTAGAACTGAATCAGCAGGTCATGTGGCAGGTTGAACTTCCTCAGCTGACGAAGGAAGTACAGTCTCTGCTGAGCCTTTTTCACATTGGAGTCAATGTGATTGTCCCACTTCAGGTCCTGAGAGATGGTAGTTCCCAGGAACCTGAATGACTCCACTGCGTCCACAGTGCTGTTCATGATGGTGAGTGGGGGGAGTGCTGGGATGTTCCTCCTGAAGTCCACTATCATCTCCACCGTTTTGAGCGCATTCAGCTCAAGGTTGTTATAACTGCACCAGACAGCCAGCTGTTCAACCTCCCGTCTCTAAGCAGAATCGTCACCGTTCTGGATAAGGCCGATGACAGTGGTGTCATCTGCAAATTTCAGAAGCTTGACAGAGGAGTCTTTAGAAGTGCAGTCATTGGTGTACAGGGAGAAGAGCAGTGGGGAGAGAATGCACCCCTGGGGGGCACCAGTGCTGATTGTAAGAGTGCTGGATGTGAGTTTACCCAGTCTCACTCGCTGCTGCCGGTCTGTCAGGAAGCTAGAGATCCATTGACAGATTGAGGATGGAATGGAGAGCTGGGTCAGTTTGGCTGTGAGGAGATCAGGCATGATGGTATTAAAGGCCGAACTGAAGTCCACAAATAGGATCCTTGCATAGGTCACAGGTCTGTCGAGATGTTGCAGGATATAATGCAGTCCAATGTTGACTGCATCATCCACAGACCTGTTTGCTCTGTAGGCAAATTGAAGAGGATCCAGCAAGGGTCCAGTGATGTCCTTTAGTTGGGCCAATACCAGTCTTTCAAATGACTTACTGACAACAGACGTGAGAGCAACAGGTCTGTAGTCATTTAGTCCAGTGATTTTGGTTTTTTTGGGGACGGGAATGATAGTGGAGCATTTGAAGCAGCTGGGAACTTCACACTGCTCCAATGATCTGTTGAAGATCTGCGTGAAGACTGGGGCCAGTTGGTCAGCGCAGGCTTTCAAACAAGCAGATGAGATGCCGTCTGGGCCTGAAGCTTTATTGGTCTTCTGTTTTTTGAAGACTCGGCTCACGTCCTCCACACAGACCTTAAGCTCAGTTTGGATGGCAGGAGGGGGAGAAGAGGGGGTGCAGGAGGTGATGGTGAGGGTGTGAAGTGCAGATCAGGGTGGGTGTGAGGTGTGAGACTGGGCTTTTCAAACCTGCAGTAGAATGCATTCAGATCGTCAGCCAATTGTGGATTCTCTACAGCTCGGGGGGATGGTGACTTGTAGTTGGTGATGTTGCTCAGGCCTTTCCAGACTGATGCAGAGCGTTGGCTGAAAACTGTTTTTTCAGCTTTTCAGAGTAGCTTGTTTTAGCAACTCTGATCTCCGCAAAAGGAGATCCAACTCTGATCTCCTTTTAGCAACTCTGATCTCCTGAACAGGAGGAGGAGTGTTACAGGAGGAGGCGGTGAATTTGAATTTGCAAGTGTTCAGTAAGTTCAGGGCTGCTTCTCTTCCTCCTCATCGTCCCTATGACTGTGCAATAGATCTTATGCCAGGTACGTCTCCGCCTAAGGGCAAGCTTTACTCACTTTCTATTCCAGAAAGGGAGGCCATGGAAAAATATATCTCTGATTCGCTAGTCTCCAAGTTCATCCGCCCCTCTTCTTCTCCGGCGGGGGCGGGGTTCTTTTTTGTGGGTAAGAAGGATGGGTCCCTGCGACCTTGCATTGATTACTGAGTGCTGAACAACATCATGGTAAAGAATACCTATCCTTTGCCGTTGATGTCTTCAGTCTTTGAGAGGTTGCAGGGAGTATCCATATTCACAAAACTGGATTTACGTGATGCTTATCATTTGGTCCGCATAAAAGAGGGGGATGAATGGAAGACTGCTTTTAATACCCCCAGGGGGCACTTTGAATACTTGGTCATGCCTTTCGGGCTTTCCAACTCCCCAGCAGTCTTCCAAGCACTAGTCAATGACGTGCTGGGAGACATGGTTGATCAGTTAATTTATGTCTACCTGGATGACATTTTTATTTTTTCTTCGTCTCTCCAGGAACATGTCCAGCATGTTCGACTAGTGCTCTAGAGGATGCTAGCGAATGGGCTTTTTGTCAAGGCGGAGAAATGCGCTTTCCATGTACAGTCTGTTCCGTTTCTTGGACACATCGTCTCGTCCGAGGGAATGCGCATGGATCCCGAAAAGGTTAAGGCTGTAATAGATTGGCCAACTCCAGCCAAATGTAACTTATCGCCAGCCGAATGTAACTACGACATTGGTAACAGAGAACTGTTGGCAGTTAAGCTTGCATTGGAGGAATGGCGTCATTGGTTAGAGGGAGCGGGGGTTCTTTTTATCGTTTGGACTGACCATAAGAATCTGGAATATATCAGATCTGCCAAAAGACTCAACTCTAGGCAGCCTCGGTGGGCTCTTTTTTCCGGACATTTTGATTTTACTCTATCGTACCGCCCGGGTTCCAAGAACATCAACCCCGATGCTTTATCTCTCGTTTTTGACCGCTCTGAACGCCCGTCTACTCCCGAGCATTTTTCCTGAGAGACTCATCGTCTCGTCACTCACATGGGAGGTTGAATCGAAGGTCAAACCGGCCTTAGAAGGGGTAACGCCTCCGCCCGGTGGCCCACCGAATCGTTTATTTGTGCCAGAGGGAGTTCGGTCCGACGTAATTCAATGGGGTCATAGCTCCAATGTAGCTTGCCATCCGGGAGTCAATAGAACCAAATTTTTGGTACAGCAAGGGTTTTGGTGGCCTGGTATGGCTCGTGACATCCGGGAATTTGTTTTGGCTTGTTCAGTTTGCGTCATGGGTAAGACTTCCAATCGCTCCCCAGATGGGTTACTCCAACCGCTGTCTGTTGCTTCGAGACCCTGGTCCCATATCGCTCTAGATTTTGTTACCGCCCTCCCGCCCTCCCAGGGCAAGACAGTCGTTTTGACCGTCGTGGACAAAATGGTTCATTTTATTCCCTTGCCTAAATTACCT
This sequence comes from Pseudorasbora parva, assembly GCF_024679245.1. Classification (NCBI taxonomy): domain Eukaryota; kingdom Metazoa; phylum Chordata; class Actinopteri; order Cypriniformes; family Gobionidae; genus Pseudorasbora; species Pseudorasbora parva. Next base: position 20,346,918 of record NC_090194.1, on the reverse strand, counting down.
TCCGCCAAGGAGACAGCGGTGGCTGTCGTAGACCACGTCTTTCGCTTACATGGCCTTCCAACAGACGTGTTTTCCGACAGGGGACCCCAATTTGTATCCAAATTTTGGCGTGAATTCTGTAAATTACTGGGGGTGACAGTTAGTCTGTCTTCGGGTTTCCATCCCCAGAGCAATGGTCAAACTGAACGAGCCAACCAAGATCTTGTGCGAGTGTTACGAAGTATTGCTGCCAAGAACCCTTCCTCTTGGAGCCAACTGATTTCTTGGGTTGAGTACGCTAACAACTCATTACCAGTGTCGGCCACGGGCCTCTCTCCGTTTAAGTGTAGTTTAGGGTACCAGCCACCTATCTTTCCCAGTCTGGAATCCGAAGTCGCGGTCCCCTCCGCACACGCCTTCGTCCAGAGGTGTCGTCGCACATGGAATAGAGCCCGTGAGACTCTACTCCACGTAGGTAGACGCAATAAGGCCCAAGCCGATCGCCACTGGTCTAAGCCTCCCGTGTACGTCGTGGGTCAAAAAGTGTGGCTTTCTACCAAGAACATTCCGCTGCGTTCCGTAATTAATAAGCTCGCTCCCAAATTCATTGGCCCGTTTCCTGTCACTAAGATCATTAGCCCAGTGACAGTCCGCCTCAAACTACCTCCAGCGTATGGGAGGATTCACCCCGCCTTTCATGTCTCCAAATTAAAACCTGTTTTTCAGTCCCGTAAAATTATTATTTTCGCTATTGGATCTTGCTGTTCTTTCTTCCCAGTACACACGACACATCCAGCATTATGACCTGATTACAGTATAGAGCCCTGATCTCTTTGCAACATTCTTTTAAATACCCAGACCAAGATGCAAAAACTCTTTCAAATGGAAACAAATGTTAACAATGGGAATTTGCATTAATCAAGTCCTATAGACCTGTATTGACGAAAGAGCAAATGTCTTTCGTCAATAAAATGTCACACCCATGATACTAAGGCAAGATATCTCTAAACTCTTAAAACTTTTATTATGTTCTGGTTTATTAGCCTAGAAATCCAAATCAGACATGCAAGTAAAGTATAGTAAGACTGAGATGAAGTTTTTAATTAAACAGTAAGTAAGAAATAGATGGAAGAAACAGTGGTAAGAGGAGAGAACAGGAAGATGGTTTTATAATATTCAAAGAAATGTTGGTAAAGGTAGAACAACAAAGAGAGGTAGAAAGGAAGAATCAATTTTATCAAGACTTCGATATGGACATACAGCACTTAACAGTACCTTGAACAAAATAGGAAAAGACAGGAGTATGTGAACACTGTAATCAAAAAGAAACTGTAGAACATGTTATAATGAAGTGTCCAAAGTACAGAAATGAAAGAAGAACATTGGTTTATAATCTGAAAAGAATTAAGATGAAGCTTGATTTGGTAAATATATTGCAAAAGAATTCGAATGACGAATGTATAGATTTTTTAATGCTATATTTAAAAATGACTCATTTAGATAAAAGGATATAGAAAGTATGTTGCGATCGATCTTGAGCCACACTCCTAATCAGCAGGTGGCGGTAATGCACCTTGAAGTTGTATGCAAATCGCCATAAAAAAATCAAAAGAAGAAGAAAGAAGTAGCCTAGAAATCTAAACGCACCCTAGTGGCAGCAAATCTAATCTGCCGCGAGTGTCGTCTAGCAACTCTCAATACACTTCTGAGCTGTAAACGCCAAACTCTGGTTCGGCCAATCACATCGTGTATAGAGTCGGTGGGCTTAACATAATGACGGCAGAGTTGCCCTTGCGTGCTTCTAGTAAACAGAAACTGGCGAACGGCGGTCTTTTGAATCAGCTTTGACCACGACTCTGGGGGTGCTTCCCAATTCTTATTTGTGCATCCTCGTTTCCTTTCCTCGCTCCTTAGCTCCACCCCTTCAGGACGCGAGGGAAAGATGCGAGGGCGGAGGAATTGAATCAAGTGAATTGATATATCGTCGCTCCCTTTAACGTCACTTCAAAGCGGCATCAGTTAATGATGACACCGCTGGATTCAGTCGGGATTCTTACATTCTACATTAGAGATAACTATTTATATTGTGAGCTTCAGCCTCCACAAAATACCACATTTGTCCATATTTTAATCAATATTACCAGTTATTATTTACAAGGAATGCCAGTTAACTGCTTTTTAGTTGTATAATATTAGTTTCTATTTGTTTCTTTCATTTTCTTGTGCTTTGATATAATTCTGCAACTCTCAGTTGTTAGTTATTTGACAAACATTTGTGTCTTGTACATGTAAACATAATAATAATGATTAATAAACTAAGGCACGATATGAAGGTTTAGTCGATAAAACACTTCCGCAAACAACCCACCTGTGTATCCTCGCTCATGACTCCTCAGTAAGCCTCGTCACTCTTCCATCCTCGCGGTGCAATTAGAGAATAAAGATCTCCTCTAAGATGGCTGAACTCCATTGGTTTCCGGGTCATAGGATGAAGGACGGAGGAGCGAGGAAACGAGGAGGGATATTAAGAAGCACCCCAGATTTCAACTCTCCATGACGCCTAAATTATCCAAAACGCGTTGCGCTCGCTTGAGCTCGCCACCGGCTCCCATTGAAAATACAATTTAAAAAAAATAGTTTAAAATAGTTTGATAAGTTTAAAGTTTGAAATAGTTTAATAAGTTTAAAGTTTGAAATAGTTTGATAAGTTTATATTAGATAGAATAGCTACTAATGGAGCCTCTTCTACTGTCAAAATTTGAATTATGACAGACACACGTTTTTGTGAAATGTGGGGACATTCTCCTCTCTCTCTCTCTCTCTCTCTCTCTCTCTCTCTCTCTCTCTCTCTCTCTCTCTCTCTCTTTCTCTCTCTCTCTCTTTCACTCAAATGTCCCCACAAGGACAAGGATTTTCGGATATTGCCATCTTTGTCCCCATAACATAGGGATTACCAGGCCACACACAGCACACACACACACACACACACCTACACACACACACACACACACACACACACACACACACACACACACACACACACACACACACACACACACACACACACACACACACACACACACACACACACACACACACACACAGATTTAAAGTTTTAAATGGTTTAATCATTTTAAACTTATTTTAAAATTTAAACTCTTCCAAGCCAACTGAAAGTTTGTCATCAAACTTTTGAATCTAAATTGAAATTGAATTTTTTTTTTATAATCATATAAAATTCAAACACTACAAAGATGAGAATATAGTGTATATACATACACTGTAAAAACTTTTCAGGTCTCTAATTGAAAATTTTCAAGTGGCTGATCACATCTACATTTTTCATTTGGCCTAATTGAAATTCTGTGAATTGATGCACTTTAATGAAATGCCAAATGAAAAATGTAGATGTGATCAGCCACTTGAAAATTTTCAATTGGAGACCTGAATTTTTTTTACAGTGTATGTATATACACTATATTCTCATCTTTGTAGTGTTTGAATTTTATATGATTATAAAAAATGCTTTTTTGGTTATAGTTAAATGCATCATCTGATAAGTGCAAAAGAGCCATCCTCAACCCATGTAGTTTTATCTCTTATCTAAAGACTTACATTATGGGAAATTAAATGTACTGAATACTATAATGACAACTATCTGTATTCACTATATTTTTTCTCAGGTACCAGTCTTGATGTGACAATGGACGCTTCACATAATTTCTTCTTACTCTTGATGTTTTTGCACTATGCCATAGGTAAGCCTTGTCACTAGTCATTTACTCCCAATGAACAGTTTCTTAATTGTTCTCTTGTGATACTTAGTTTAATGTTTTGTCCATACAGTTTCCAGTGATGACTTTATAAAAATTGTCCCGAACTCCATCGGTAAGATTCCTGTTGAGGTGGGAACAAACTTCACAGTGACATGTCACCTGCTGGAGGGATCTGGTTCCACCTCAGATGACATTGAATGGATTTGGGGAAACGTCAGCATTGAAAAGCAGTATTATCATAAAATAAACGAAACGTCCGTCAGTGTTACTGTTAACATCACCAGTGACATGAAGGGTTGGTTGCGTTGCCAAGTCACCCTGAAGACCTTGCCAGTCAAACGTACCAATGGAATCTTTATCGAAGCTGGATGTGAGTGTCTTTTTGTCCCAATCGCATCATGTGTTAATTTCAAATTAAAATTAAAAGTGTTTTAGTTTTGTATGTATTGTAGGGAATAGGGATAGTACGGAGTCCCTAAAGCAGGGGTGCACTTAACAGGTGTGCATGCATTTTAAAAATAAACGATACACAGCAGAAAACGTGGAGGGAAGCGTTTTTTTGAGTACCAACATTTTGGAGACAGGGGCACATTTACTTACTTAAGAAGTATTTTTCTCCATCTCTGGTAAGATAGCAATCATGATGATAAGTGTGTTCATTAATTATTAGGGATGCAACCAGGGCTTGACATTACCCCCTGCCAACCTGCCATTTGTGGGTGTATTTCAGCTGTGGCGTATAACAGTCACTCACACTAGCCACTTTTGCGGGTTAAATTTTAATGTAGTCTTCTCTAAAGGCTTCTCTTATAATCGCTTTGTGCATTATAACCAGTCACACGTGTTTCTTTTGCACTTATGAACACAATGATTACTACTCAGAAACGTTTAGATTTGTCATCGCTCAAACGGCAGAGTTTTGTTCAGACTCAGAGAGCTCTCTCACTCACTGAAATCTGCACTCTCAACATAAACAAAGCAGAGATGTAGCCTACGTGCGATGAACGTAGGAGATTCATTCATCATACAGTGATTGACTGTTTTGTTCAGCAGCGAAAATAGTTTAAGAAAAAGATCACAGCAGAACCAAAGTGCATCTGATGTGATGTGACTGGCATACATTTTAATTGACACTGAACGTTTGATATTCGTGAATTTAGGGACCACGTCTAAAGATAGACATGACTTTGGTACATGTTTATGATTTCAATAGCAGTTGAAGAAAATGACTTATTCATAAAACCAGCTGTAAAGTGTTCATCTAGGTGTCAGGTATGATGCACACCTTTTCAATTTTTGATATGTAATCAAAATCACAGGAAAATATGGATATGTATTTCAGCAGGCTACTGTATGGGCTTATACACAAAATATGCTACATTTAAATAGGCTTATGTCATAGCTAATCCAACACTTATGAGAATATTGCTTGAGAATAAATATCATATATAATATATTTACACCAATTTTTAAAATATTTTTCAGACAAACAGTTTTCTCTGTCTAGATTAAGGAGCTCTACACACAACCTAATCAGAGCTAAATAGGCCTATTTGATGAGATGTCATGTTAAACATTTCATGAAAACTTGACCATGTAGAGTTGTGTGTACAGTGATCATTTACATATAGCAAACAAGAAATTTCCAAACAAAATTTTGGCCAGTGTAAATGCTGAATGGCTAGTAACTTTGGGAAAGCACTAGCCATAGCCCTGGGTGCAACGTATCGCAGTTGATCCGTGATCCGTATGGACCAGGCCCCGCTGTATTAAAGTGGCAGCAGTCTAATATTCCTGTTGTGTGTGTCATTAATGTTAATAAAATAAACAAATGCAGCTTTAACAAAGATTAACCTATATTTAATTACTACTGTGAAAAAATAGTGGAATTTTACATTTAGGCCTAACTATTAATTTATGTACCTGAATCCTATTGTTAGACTTTGTTATATAGCATTCATCTCTACTTGTAATTCGTGCATTTGTGCTTATTTAATTACTGACTGGTCACTTGTCTTTAATAATGTTTGAACTTTTTCTGTGGTATTAAAGTACTTGAAGTGACTTTAAGTGTGCCACGTGCAGTGTGAGCATGTCCAGGTGCTCCCTTGAGAACCAGACCCAAAACTTTATGAGCACCCCTGCCCTAAAGGGACACGTTGAAGGAAAAAAAAAGATGAGATGGGAGGGAAATGTTTTATGTCAATTATATGCCAATGCAAACTGTCGAATATCCACTTATCCAGTGTATTTTAAGACGTTTGTGTCAGGAAAAGACAGACATTTCAGCCGTTATAAGCTTTCCCATCACCTTAGATTTAAAATTTTGATCGGGTTAACTGGCACGACAACTTTGAAACAAACCCTATTTGAATTAAATGAGATTTCAAAGATATTTTTCAGCAAATAACTTAATCATACTGAAAGCTATTGTATGACTTCAGAACATTAGGTTAATAATGACAATATATTTAGTTTTCAATTAACTGACCCTTTAAGAATATTTCATTCGTTTGTTTTATTAAAAATGTTGGAGAAAAGCAGTCTTTCTGTTGTGGGGAATTCCAGAAATGTTTTTCTCTTTCAGATGTTCTCATTATTTAAAAGCTAATGTATTATTTACCCTTTACTTCATTATGTATTCTATGTGTTTCTGTTTATGACCTCCAGACCTTCCATTGAAACCAAAGAATCTGACGTGCATTGCTGTGCAGGAGGGCAATGATATTTCCCCTAACTTAAAATGTTATTGGGAGCCAGGATCACGGGACCCGCTGCTTGACACCACTTATACCCTTTATGCTGACGAGTACGTGTGTTTAGTAGCTGTTGTACCTGATAACACTATCAGTTTTAACAGAATATTTTGTTTTGTTTTTATCAAATGATTTATTTCCTCTTCTTTTGTCTTTTTAAAGAGGAGTCAACATATATAAAGGCATCTGTAATCAGAAGCTTGCAAAAAGTTGCACCGTCAACCTGGGCACTTTTCCAAATCATATGTCTATAAGTGTGTGGGTTGAAGTAAAGAACGCACTGGGGTCAGTGCAGTCAGATGACCTTACATGCTCTGATGCTTTGTGTTTTGGTAAGTTTTCAGCTTTCGCAATAGGAAATAATGCATTTTACACTTTAAATTGATGTGGAACTTTAACTATCTTCTTTGCTTTTATTTGTTTTGTAGTGAAACTTAATCCACCATTGGATGTCCAAGCTGTCGCTGAAGTTAACTTCCCCTCATCTCTTATGGTGACTTGGAAACGTCCCATTGACATCTTACAGAAAATCACTTATGTCATCAGATACTGCCAAGTAGACTCCGATGTTTGGCTAGAGGTATGATTTTTTTTATACGTGAATAATGATCGTTAGTAAAAAACCTGATGTGAGCTTATGTTTTGACCTATCAAACATTTTATTTACCTACCAAAGCATTTCATTATGGTTCAATGGGGTTTCTTATTTCAAACAATGCCCGGTTTTAAATAATTTTTATCTTGCATTCCATGTAGTCCTCGCTTTAAAAAAGGCACATCCTGTTTTATTAATGAATTTGAACCCTCTTTTAGGTGCCTGAGAGCTTCACCCAAGCGCACACAGATTCATTTAGACTGCAGTCTCTGGAGCCTTTCACTGAATACGTGGTACAGATGCGGTGCACTCAAGAAGGGCTTCAAAGCTACTGGAGTGACTGGAGCGCCAATACTACAATTCGCACTGCAGAAGACAATAAGCCTATAACCTTTTGTCTGTCAAGGCTGGTGGCGTGAGAGATGAGCACCAGCTGAGCGCCGTGCCGATTTCGTGTCTCAAACAGGAGCTTGGATGCATAAAATAAGCGACAACAGCAAAGGATGAGAGGACTGTTTTGTTTGTTTTATTATGTGTGTGTGGCAGTTGTCCATGAGGAGGCTGCTGTTTTTAAAGTCATTGAATGTTCGCTGATTCCCTCCTCCTTTCCATAACAACTAACTGTGTTACATACCTGGGTTAGATCCCAGATCTTCTAATCGTGATGACTGAGATCTGGCTAATTTGGTTCTTCAAACTAATTTACGGATTGGATTAAAATATCTGGATTAATTATCTGAGATTACTGCTCGTACTTGTGTTCCCTGAATAGGGCAGATGCATCAATACTAGACACCACAATCAACAATGCAGCAATTAGCTGGAGTCAAGACAACGTAATGCCATCATAGAATTAAAAAATCCACCTGGCAAAAAACTTGACAAAGAAAAAACAACAACAATTTATTAGGAAACAGTCAAACGACCAAACCAACATAAAAGTTATAATAGATAAATTAAATGTTTTGATGAACAGGATTCCCAATTATTTTTATTTACGATTTTATTATAGCATTTGTACACCTTTTACATTTTTTTATTTAAATGATATTTAATTTTTAATTCAATTTGAAGCAGATTTGTTACGTGACAGTATTAATTAGTTTCTTAATATTAATAGTCTTATTAAGTTTCTTAATAGTCAAGATCAAATTATCTGCATCTCTTGCGCTGCATCAAGCAATTCCCGTAATATCAGTCATCACTCAAATTAATGCACAACGCAAATTAACTGCACAACCTGTGTAAACCTTCAATACAACTATAGAGTAATGATTCCATCACAAATAAATCTCTCAATCAAGTGACTGTGTCTATAGTATTATGCACCTTTTACTCATAATTATAATAATATTTTAAAATAAACTTTTATATTGTTATTATTATTATTATTTAAAATGATTATTGCCCCTGGATCAGTAAAAAAATTCTTGTAATAAAGTAGCAGTGGCTGGGACAGATTTTAAGTATCACCTCAAGATGCAATCTAATCCTGTTTATATGAAATAAGCTGCTCCCGAGCAGGTTTAAGCTTACGGACCTGTTGCTATGACAGCAAGTCCAGGATGAGCGTCGAAGAACCAAACAATCCGAGATCATGCCAAATCGTCCACACTCAAATCCAGCTAACTGAGGCCCCGTCCACACGGAGACGCGTTTAGCTGTTTACGTATACATTTTGTACCGTATCAGCGTTTCGTCCACACGGATCCGGCGTTTTAGAAGCATGCATCAGATATTTTTCGAAACCGGGTCCCAAAGCGGATAAATCTGAAAACGATCATCTTCCGTTTTCGTGTGTACAGCGAATCCGTATATTTTCTGAAACTGTGATGTCATCACACTACGTCCAGCACGGTGAAAGAGGTAAGGGATACAACTACGGGCACTGGGCATGCACACATCAATATTGCGTCATTTAATTAACGTATCTGCATTATTGTAAGGGTATGTTTTGGGTTGGGGGTAGGTGTAGGCATTAATAAAACACATATGTTAAGTAGCAAATGTATTTATTGTTATTTTATTGTGAGATTTTGCCTCACCTCCGACCACTGCTATACCCCTGCTAGCCACAACTCTTCTTCTCCGTTTTTAGTGTATTTCTGTGGCAGAATTACAGCGCCACACACTGGCCTGGCATGCAAACTACATCGTTTTTAGCCCGTTTTTGTAATCTCGTGTGGACGCAGATATTTCTTGAAACGAGGAAAAAAAAAAAGATCGGATTGGGAAAGCGCTGGCTTCGTGTGGACAGGGCCTGAGTTAGTGACGTACGAAGAACAGACCCCTATATTATTCCTAAAGTTATTTTCTGAAGTGGTTGTTTTTATTTGAACAGAACAATGTTTTGAGGAATTCAGAACAATTTTTAAAGCTTATTGCTTACAAATGCTTTACAAACACAACTGAAACGCTATCATACATACAACTGAAAATGTTACACTCACACACACAACTGAAACGCGCTCACACACGCACAACTGAAATGCACTCATACATACAACTGTATGAGCGCGTTTCAGTTGTGTGTGAGCGTAACATTTTCTGTTGTATGTACGTGTGGACATGGAGCACAGCATTAGGGATAATCTGATTTCTGACTATCACTGTATTAGCAAGTTGCAGTTCCCGTGATTATTATTCCCATTACGCTTTAAGATGAGTGAGCAGGTGCAACCACTTAAAGGTAAAATATGCAATCCTCTGACTAATATCAGAACTGGCCAGTTTGTGTCCGTGAGCAAATGTATTCATTAAATAACTTCGCAAACATTTAGTCTCTGAGCGATATCGGGTCCCTTGATGAACGAAGATTTGGGATACTCAGGAAAAATAATAAAACTAAAATAATGATCAGCTGTTAAGATACAAACATAACAAACTTCAAATTTGAGATGAATAAATTAAGTGCTTTTAACAGAAATGCTGAAAAGTCTTACATGCAGAAGTCCTTCGACCAGGCCGTTAGATTCCGTCCTTGGGCTAACGGATGGACCTTACACCCGAGGGTTAGTATGAAGCAGGTTTTGCTAAGAAGCTGTTCCTGAATAAAGGATTCAGATCTATCGTGTTCCTGCTTTCCCTCCAGAAGAAGTGAGTGTAGTTTGAAATGCTTCACGATGAATGCGGCTTAAGTGGGTTAGTTACATTACGGAATGCTTTCAATGTATGACGTTCTCAATATAATTGAGTAATATAAGACATTTTGAAATGCCTTGACAAATATTGGTTTATTTTGGATTTCATGAGAGCTAGACATTCCAAAAAAAGTTGGGACAGGTAGCAAAAAGAGGCCAGAAAAGTTAAATGTACATATAAGGATGCTTATACACCTGTCAGCGCCGATAAAATGTTTGCACAACGAGGACGTTCATTTGGTGAATTTGCCTCGAGTATAGTTGGTGTTGCAGATAGTAATCCCATAATATTAACAGTATTGGCAACGATATGCGTCTGTTCATTTTTTCTTGTCAAAGTTATCTGCTGAATTGACAACACACTGACGTCAGACACACGTCTGCTAACAAACCAATCAATGTTAAACTGTAGCCCACATAGATGATGACGACAGGATGCAAGTACGTCATGTAAAGTTCTTTGGTGCGCTGACATAACTGCAATGTGAAAGCAAACCAAAACTAACCAAACGTATTCAATATATCAAAACACGAACTTTGGTTTGGACCTTGGTGCGGATTTTCAGGTGTGAAAACACCCTAAGAAACGGCTGGAGGACCAGTTTGCAACTTATGTCAATTGGAAACATGATTGGGTATAAAAAGAGCCTCTCAGAGTTGCAGTGTTTCTCAGAAGTCAAGATGGGCAGAGGATCACAAATTCCCCCGATGCTGCAGCGAAAAATAGTGAAGCAATATCAGAAAGGAGTTTCTCAGAGAAAAAATGCAAAGAGTTTGAAGTTCTCATCATCTACAGTGCATAATATCATCCAAAGATTCAGAGAACCTGGAACAATCTCTGTGCATAAGCATCAAGGCCAGAAAACCACACTGGATTCCCATGATCTTCAGGCCCTTAGACGGCACTGCATCACATACACGAATGATACTGTAATGGAAATCACAACATGGACTCAGGAATACTTCCAGAAAACATTGTTGGTGAACACAACCCACCGTGCTATTCGCCGTTGCCGGCTAAAGCTCTATAGGTCAAAAAAGAAGCCATATATCTAAACATGATCCAGAAGCGCAGACGTTTTCTCTGCTCCAAGGCTCATTGGACTGTGGCAAAGTGGAAAACTGTTCTGTGGTCAGATGAATCAAGATTTGAAGTTCTTTTGGAAAACTGGGGTGCCATGTCATCCGGACTAAAGATGACAAGGACAACCATACTCTGATGGTATGGGGTTGAATGAGTGTTTGTGCCAATGGCAGCTTACACATCTGGAAAGGAACCATCAATGCTGAAAGGTATTTTCAAGTTCTAGAACAACATATACTTCCATCCAGACGTCGTCTCTTTCAGGGAAGACCTTGCATTTTCAAACATGACAATGACAGACCACCTATTGGATCAATTACAACATCATGGCTGTGTAAAAGAAGGATCCGGATACTGAAATGGCCAGCCTGCAGTCCAGATCTTTCAACTATAGAAAACATTTGGCGCTTCATAAAGAGGACAAATGGAGGACATTCATCAGCGATAAAGAAGGCCTAAGACAGTTGAGCAACTAGAAGCCTATATTAGACAAGAATGGGACAACTTGCCTATTCCGAAACTTGAGCAACTTGTCTCCTCAATCCCCAGACGTTTGCAGACTGTTATAAAAAGAAGAGGGGATGCACAGTGGTAAACATGGCCTTGTCCCAACTTTTTTGAGATGTGTCGATGCCATGAATTTTAAAATCAACTTATTTTCCCCTTAAAATTATGCATTTTCTCAGTTTAAACATGTCATGTTGTATTCTGAATAAAATATTGAAATTTGAAACTTCCACATCATTGCATTCTGTTTTTATTCACAATTTGTTCTGTGTTCCAACTTTTTTTGAATCACGTTTGTAGAAACACTAAAACACACGCTATTGCACAGAGATCATTTGTGCCCAGATACTAATTAGCCAAATTTAAGATACGTTTACCCATGAGGGTCATTATTGCAATTAGCCCAGGTGTTACAGCTTTGTTTGCATATGTGTGTATGTTGTATGCATGTGTGTAAATGTGTCTATGTACATGTTTATAGGAGAACTTAATGTTAGTGGGGTTGGTTGCTATGACTTCGGCAGTCTGTCCACAGCTCTGGGGAAGAAACTGTTCTGTAGTCTGTTAGTATGTGTTCTTGAAGTGCTCAGTCTACCTGAGGGGAGAGTGGTGAAAAAGGAGCTTCTGGGGTGTGAGGGGTCCTGCTGGATGTTTGTGGCCCGTGTGAGAAGATTGTTTGAATGGATGTCACTCAAGTTTGCAAGTGGGGAGCCGGTTATCCTTTCAGCTGTCTTCACAACCTGCTGCAGTTTTTTGTGTGTCTGTGGCAGTGTAGCTGGAATACCACACAGTACAGCAATATGTTAGAACATTTTCTATTGTGCAGCGGAAGAAACTGATCAGCAGCCTCTAGGGACCCAGCCAACACAACCATGGGGCCCAAAGGGGTTGCACATGGGCTGATACCTGGGGCCCAGCTAATTTTGTCCACAGTTTCCATGGAGGCCCCACATGGGTCAGGCCAGATTGGTTGATGATGGGTATCTTGATGGACTCATACCAGGCCTATATGGGTAACCCAGGTCGCACTCATTTGGGGCCTACATGGGTTAACCTAGATGGGTTGATGACGAGTCTCTTGATGGGCTCATACCAGGCCCATATGGGTAACCCAGGTCGCACCCTTTTGGGGCCTACATGGGTCTGCCCATATGGGTTGATGACGGGACTCAGATAGGTGTTATGTAGGGCTCTTTTGGGCCACAACCGGTATACAGATATATATGGGCTACCATATTTTCTGTTTGGGTTATTTTATAGTAAACCCCTAAATACAAACATTACTTGTATTCCACCAAATACACTAAAATGTTAAAGGTATTCAGTGAACAGAAACCAGTAGTTCATGATTTAGTTTATTATGCAAGGTTCATTTGGAATAATTTGAAAATGACTTGCTACATTTACTACTTCATAATACAAAAGTATCAAAAAGTACAGTCTAAGATAAATAAATGTATTTTACAAACAAATCAAAGAAAAACTGTGCAGCTCGACACTCCCTTGTCAGTCAGTAGTCTCCCAACGGTCCTTTGAAAAAGACCAAAAAAATTAACCATTGTGCAACTTCTTTATTACCTTTTTCACAGTCAAAGCCTTTTGGTACCCCACATCAAGTTGATCTAGATTAAAGAGCATATTGCAGGTTAGAGACTCCATTGAGTCGATGTATAGAAAAATAATGTAGGACCTAGATTTTCTTTAAAATATACTTGTAAATACGCTAATAAGGCTTTTTGAGTCGTTTTTGTGAGAAAATTTTACTTCCGCATCTAAAAATGCGCAAACCGGAAGTGACATAACGAGAGGGAGTGCAGTGACTTTCAAACATAGGCAGTTCAGACGCTGTGGAAATTATAAATGTTTATTAATACTCATATGGCAGACCACAGCCATGCAATTATGACACACAATAAGGGACAGGCCAGGATTAGACAGAACAACGATTAGAGGAGATGATTTGAATTGTTGTGTGAGGGGAAACATTGGAAAACAGAGCAGGTTAAAGAGTTGGCTCATAACATTATACGCTAACACTGTGCTCAGATTACAATACTTTGCAGATAATTATCATGTATCAGGCAATCACAAAGCTATTGGTCATCTAGGAGTATTGATACCAATAACAGAAACTAATAATAAGTTCAGACCATCTAGATTAAGTCACACTCGCCGTCCACATTAGATGTTAAAGCCGGGCGCGGCCCGTAACGTTACACGGTGCTGTTTTCGCGTGGACATTGTGGATGCTTGTATGCCAGTGGCTCGCAGCATGTGAGGAAAAACAAGACGAGCCGAGCACGTTTCTCGCACCTCCCTATCATACAATATTTTTTAAACATTCAAATTCAAAAAATTCGGGAGTCGGCTCGATTTTCACCAGCATGGCTGTCCCCTATTGCCAAATCATGCACAACAATGTCACAGACTAGATCTACGAGTATTATTATGCTATAGCTTAGTTGCTGCAACCATAAAGTGCATTTTTACACACACACACACACACACACACGCGCACACACACACACACACACACACACACACACACACACACAAGTAATGTTTTCTATCTAAAGCTAGCAGCAAAATTGAGTATCTGTTTTAAGTCTCCAGTCTCTGTTTAACGCAAACGCTTGTTTGTGTGTTCGCCGGATCGCCTCAGTTACGGTGCTCAGTTCACGCGGTTTCTCCGAGCTGATCGTCTGACGGATCCGTGACCGACCGTCACACTCCGCCGCGGCCGAGCCACAGACAGTATAACATGTTATTGTGATCCTTTATTCACTCATTCTGTGTTATGGGTTTATTTTGTGCCGATTCACCGTCGATAGTGTGAGGATGTATGACGTTTTGAGTATGTATTTGAGTGAAGAATGTACGTATGGCTTGAATAACATACATTATCAGCACATAATTCCTGACTTTTTTTTTAAAGTGTGAGACTATGCATTTGTGTTTATGTAGCCAGCATACTTTGTATCAATGTTGAAAATGATTCATGTAAAAACAATAACCAAGAAGCATTGCGTGTGAGTGTTTAATCTTTTAATATTATCCTTTAACTACACGAGTATTGCAATGTTAAACTCCATCATATTGCTGATAATCAGGTGTAAAGTGAACATACACACACCACCGCGTGTGTCAAAGCAGATGCAGAAGTGAAGTCCCGTCTCTTCACCTGCACAAAATGCCACAGTGCAGCTTTTCTAACTTTCTAAAATTTTCCATGACAATGATAAATGTAAATAGAAAAACTACCGCAAATACCAACCTATTCTGCACTGAGCCAACGCAGAGCTTGGCAGACGACTCCCTCTCGTGACGTAATATGACGCGATGTTGAAACAGCCAACGAAACGGCCACTTTATCTGCTAAATTTGTGCTCTTATGTCTTTTAAAAACATTTAAAATCCTGCATTACCTTTTCATATGGCATTTTCATACAAGGTTATATGTGTATCTCAATTTTTTTTTAACCTGCAATATGCTCTTTAAATGCTCAGCAGGGTCAGACAAAAACAGATGGCGAAGAAACAACACACTAACTGCCAAATAATTTAGACTTAAGGTGAATAATTAAGTGTGAAACCATCAGAAATCCTTTAATCTCCAGCACCACAATTTTCCAGAACTGCAACCAACCTGGAGTCTCCAGAAGTCCAATGTGTCAGGATCTTAGAAACTTCAGTTAAAGAATCCTAAAAAAAATGACCCACTTAATAAGAATCACAAGCAGATATGTTGTAAAATAGTTATGGTTTCAAACCTGTCTTGGAGTAACCCCAGCCTTGCAGATTTTGTATGTCTCCCTATATCTGACACACCCATTTCAGGTTTGAGTTGTGTGTATGACACAACAGTAGCTAGGTAGACCGAGTACAGTTGGTACACTTTTTGCTTTTTCAGTTACCACACCAAAACTAAGGGCTGAAAAGAAGTGATTTCTTCATATGACATTCCTTTAATTGTCTACTTAAATATTAATATCCATAAGTAGGTCATATTTCCCACAATTAGCTCATAAACACAAGCAGCTTTTTCGTTCCAACTGTACCCATGTCGGGTACAGTTGAAACAGTACCCGAGTACAGTTGAGACACCCATCCGTAATGCAGTAAAACTGCCTAACCAATTCATTGAATTTGTAAAATACCTTTAAAAATGAGAATTCAACAGTTTTTATTTCCATTCAGTATTTTATTTCATTATTTGTTTAGTTAAAAGTAGTTAATTAGTAAAACATTGAACAGTATTTAACAATAGTATTCAACAATATTTAATTTCAGTTTAGCATTTAATAGCAGGCTAACAGTAAAACACATTGAACAATTGCAAACAATCAAATGCAAACAATAACATATTAAACATAATAACAATAAACATAATAAATAAAACATAATAAAGATAGCCCAATAAACCAAAACAAAGGTATTTCAGTCACCTAGGCTATGCAATCACTCATGGTCACCTGTCACTTACAGTGGTGGCAAATGTAATGTTGGCTGTCATCAATGCATTCAACATGCGACCACATGCCACAGATGGAGCAAGATATCTAATGCTCCCCTGGCCGGGATTTGGAAAACCATTCCCCACAGACAAGACATTGAGTGTCCTCTGTGTTTTGCTTTTTTTGCTTTTTCCCATCCTCTTTTTGTTGCAATACAATTTTTCTTTTGACTGCTTGGGCACACTTTTTTTTTTCCTCTTCAAGGAGATTCTTTATGGGTGTGTCAGTGAGTATGTCACTGGCCCTTGTCCTCCGCCGTTGGCCACTGGCCTTTCGGGGACCAGCTTTGGGGTATGGCCTTATAGTCTCAGGCAAGAATTCTGGAACTTGCTCCTGCTGAACATCAAACAGACATACATGTATGAATATTTTTCTTTTATAAATTTGTTTGGCATAAACTAGAAGTTAAATAAATTAATTTATCTTACTTCAGTGGTGATTTCCTCCTCTTGTAAAGAAAGAGAAACTAAAGTGAGAGTAAATTCCTCTAAACCCTCTGAGTTAAGGGTCACTATTGGCATAGGAATATCCAGGGATGGGACAGGATACTGTGTAGCAGTGGATGGCCCAGGGAGAGATGGAGGTGCAGCAGTGGATGGCCCAGGGAGAGATGGAGGTGCAGCAGTGGATGGCCCAGGGAGAGATGGAGGCGCAGCAGTGGATGGCCCAGGGAGAGATGGAACCGGAGGGGGTCTGTCAGTCACTGATGCTGGGAGAAAGTTGACTTCACTGAAGATGTTCTTGTTGTATGGCCAGATCCCAGTGCACTGAAATCCTTTCTTGACATTCTGAGGTGATGCTGCCAGGAGCAAGATTTTTTCGACCATCTCTGGTAGGTCATAGATGGTGATTGTTGTTCCAGGATGCCTCCGGTGCCACTTGTCCATCTCACTGTTTAGGTGTTTCTTTAGTGGCCCATAAACAGTTCTATCCAGTGGTTGCAGTTGGTGGGTGCAGTGTGGAGGGAAAGACAATAGAACCATGCCATTTGCTCGACAGAAATTGACAGCTGCAATTGATACGTGAGAGGAGTGGTTGTCCAACAGGAGCAAAACTTTGTTGTCTTCTGTTGCCCTGGTATACTGAACAAAATGCTGGAGGAAGACAACAAAGTCCTGCTCCTGCATCCAGCCACTACCATTGGCTGTGCCAATTGAGCCCTCTGGACCACCTCTGATGAAATGTGGGAGATACTTTTTCCTTGGAAATACGCAATGGGGGGGGGGGGGGGGGGGGGGTTATGTTACCCAGGGCATTTCCTGCCAAGGCCATGGTAACAAGGACCCCCCTCTCTGCAGATGTTACACTCCCAACTCTTCTCTCTCCCTTAGTTGCAACAATTCGTGCAGGATTCTGGACTGTTGTTAGGCCGGTCTCATCCATATTCCAAATGTCTTTGGCTGTGAATCCATCCCTCGACAGAACTGTGGCTAGCTTATCGAAGAATGTTGCCACATTTGTGGGATTGAAACTGGTGGCCCTGCTTAAACTTGTGGCCTGAGGCCTCCTAATGGAAAGGTGTTGGTGCCTTCTCATGAAATTTGAGAACCAGCTCTCACTTGCCATGCCATTTTTAGCCCACATTGCTGGAAAGGACAACCCATAAAAACTGGCTAATTCAAAAGCCAATTTGCGTATCTGAAACAATAAAAATAAATGAAAAATGCAGTTGCACTAGTATAATTAAAGTAGTTTCATTTTATGATTTAATAATTTCATATTTGACCTAGAAGTTTAAGACAGTAATAGTTTATTTAACAGTGCATTTAAATGCATAATTTCTCTTTGTGTCTTTGTATGTGTATGTTATGTGTCTTGCTGGCTCATTTCAGTATTAACATTGTGCTTAACCTGAACTTTTCCTATTGATGGTTTAACTTTTACTCTCCAGTGTATTCCTACCTCTTTTGGGGGGAGCCCAAAGTATAAAGCTGCTGCTTTCCTCACGTAAGAAACTAGTTTGATTTCTTGATCAGCAGTAAAAACTGCATTGCAGCCCTTAAACCCGACTGAGGGCATCAAACTTGAGCCCTGCTCAATAAGATCTCTTCTTTTCTTTACATATCGGGCCAGGGAGGCAACAGGAATGCTTAACTCCTGTGCTGCACTCCTAATTGACCTCCCTTCCTCGACACTTTTTGAGGCCCTCTCTAAAAGATCTGCAGCAACTCCCCTATCCGTACTCCTAACTCTGAAGCGGGGCATCCTGCAACAGGCATAGCACACACATAAACAAAACTCTACAGATATATTTTGTCTTGTTTCTAGTCCAAAAATCTAGCAGTTCTTAAATCAAGAAATATTTACTAGACAAGTACAAATTGTCTTGTTTTTGGAAAAAAATAATTAAGATAATTGGCAGATTATTTTGCTTATTTTAAGCAAAAACTAATAAAATAAATAAATAACAAAAAAGACAATGATTTTTACTTTTTACTTCTTACTTTAATTATTAATATTATTTTTATCTTTTTATGTTTGGACTTGAAACAAGACAAAAATAATAAGAAAAGCATTTTTTTGCAGTGTATCAACTGTACCCATTTACCACCTTGCATATCTTACAACATGCCCTTATATCCTTATGTCCTTCATGTCAGAAAATATGTCAATTAGGACTACACAGTTCAAATATCACAAACATCAAAATCTGTTTTAATTTGCTTTGTACATTGTCTAAATATGACTATTATGAATGCGATCTTACATCGTGCAACTAAACTGCATGTGCCGCAATAGGATTCTAGTGCGGGTACAATTGATACGCTGCGTCTCAACTGTACCCCGCTGACCACCGCGCGCATTTCCCCTGATTTTACGATGGCCTTGCTTGACACACAGTCATGCAATATGCCAGTTTTCAGAGCACAGATTAAGATTTACGAAAATGTAAGTTAACTTTAACAGTCATGTAAGGATGAGAAGCTATTCAATGTGGAAGGGATGTGGTGAAATGAAAAACTTACCTTAGAAAAAAAACTTTCACAGATATCTTCGGACTGGAGAAGCGCACGGACTTCAAATTTCCCACGATCAAAGAGGACGCTAATACGCATGTGCGAAGCAAATATGACAGATCAGACTTGTTGCGCACGCAAGTTATTTGAGGTGTCTCAAATGTACCCCTGTACCAACTGTACTCGGTCTACCCCAGCTCATGAGTTGAATCAGGTGTGATAGATGAGGAAGACATACAAAATTATATAATTAATTATAAAGTGGGACTCAGTATTTCCAAATCCTTCTAAAGACATTACAAATTATTTGGAATAGTACTTCAAAGCAGTGGTTTTCAAAACTGTCCTGGAGGCACCCCAGCTCTGCATAGCGTATTTTGTAGGCTATGTCTCCCTTATCAGACACACCAATTTATTTGTTGCAGTAACGAGCTGATGATTTGAATCAGGTGTGATATTACCCAGCTGGCATTCAACTGACATTAAACGTTTAAATGTAGTTGAAATAATGTCAGTTTATGAAAAAACATTGTTTCAACGTCAAAACAACGTTGAACACCAAATAGTTGAATTGGTGTTGTTAACTCACTAAGAATTCAACATAGAAATATCAACAAGTTTTGAGTTGTACGTCAAATCAACATTATTTTTACAACCATGACTTTTAAAAATTTTGTTGAAATATCTTAGTAGAAAAATAACGTTGGAACAACGTCCAAACAATGCTGATCAATTAACTGTTGAAAAAGAGTTGATACATGAATAATGATACAACGTTGAAATATCAACTCTGAATTAAACGTTTGTTGAGCACTTTCTACATCTTATGGCTTACTTTGACAGCAAGTCCGATTGATCATTTTGGTTAGTCATTCCATACAAGAACAATATATGCAGTGGCGGCTGGTGAAAATATTATATGTGGAGCTGTTTGTGTGGGGGTCTGGGGATATACATTTCCCCTATACAATTTTAAATTTTGTAGATGTGATTTCCTGCATTCTGGTGCATTTTAATTTTTATATATTAAGTTGTATATATTAAGTTAATTTTTATATTAAGTGGTCTCTTAATTTTTCTTCCAGAGCTATATATATATCCTACTATATCCTACACAGCTCTGGAAAAAAAATTAACAGACCGCTTAAAATTAAAAAAATAACACACAAACATACACACACACACACACACACACACACATATATATATATATATATAGACACACATATGGACGGACACACACACCACACACACACACACACACACGAATACAAGATGTATGGCTTGATTGGAGGACGGCGACTGTCCATCACACAAAGGCCAATAGGCTCTGACGGTTCCACACAACACTGCTTGCGCGTGCGCGAAGTGGGTCTGTGTCGTCATCGTCAGCCTCGCAGGTTCTGACCGGTTCTGACCTGGACCGATTCGACTGAATTTGGGCATAACAGCTCAGACGGTAAGCAAAGTTTTTGAAGTCACATTTTATAACTAGAAAATTGCTAAATAAATGTTGTGTGTGTCTGACTCTGGTCCATATACGTATTGTGTTAATTAATTATATGGGCAGACTAACGTAGTTTAACCGCGAACCGGAGTTAGTGCTAGCTAAACCGTCAAACGCCGTTCTTATCTGTGTGTGTGTAGACGTATGGGCAGACTAGTTTAACCGCGAACCGGAGTTAGTGCTAGCTAACCGCAGGGTTGCCAACTTTTAAGTTCAGGTTGGAGTGAGATTTTTTGGGGGCCGGGGGGGGGGGGGGGGGGAGCTTTTGATCTTGATTCAGTATCAGTTTATATCTAGTATATATACTGTACATAATAATATGTTTGTTTTAGCACTAGTTTAAACATTTTTTGGGTCAAATTATATGTGCCATTCCTTAATATTCACTTGTGAGTGCTTATATAAGTATCATTATTCATTAAAAAGATTAGGATGCAAGTTATTTAAGTTTTGAAATTTCACATTTAAAGAAATCTAGTGTTTGATCATCATATCTAAATATTTATTAGAATGCAAAGACTGCAATATATTTTTGAGCAACTAGATTAGATACATGTATATTTATTAAAGAGCCATAAGGCACCTAATGGCATTACAAATAAACATTAATATTTTTTAGCCACAAAATGACTCTAATTTGCCTCTTTGAATTGGAATTCTCTATTTTAATATTAATTACTACACTAATTGTAATATAAATTTTAGAAGAAATACAAATATTAGAAGAAAAATATTTTAAGTGGTCATTTATTGAAAATAATTGTTGCACAAATAGTATTTAGTACCAAAAGATCTCCTCAAAATATTCAATAAATATAATTTAATGAGTATGAGTGTGACCTATTAGTAAGGAATACCTGAGGGCTAAATACAAGAATAACATTAATGTTAACAATGTTGAATCTCTATAACTCTCCATAATAAAACGATCCTGTAAATATGGCTGACTTAATAATCAATAAACACTAACACTATGCTGTACTGTTTACCAAAACTTGCAGCAAACATCTATATGGTGAAACTGTTGTGTATTCGCTTAAGCCATTTTAATGCATTGGCAGAGCGCTAGAAGTATTGAGCGCTCATGGGCCACGTGACCAGCGCTCATGGGCCACGTGACCAGCGCGCACCGCAGGGAGACGAGAGCATGCAACTCCGCTTTTCAACGCCTCTGGCTTTAACATTATGCCACATTAGCGCCAAAACGCTATTTATTGTTTGAATTTCATTAAAACACATTAAAAAAAATTAAAGCTTATAGCTTTGTTTAATATCAAAAGCAGGTTTGGCAATTTGGCGTGAGATTGAGTTGGGCGGAGTGAGAGCGTGAGACAGAGCCTGAAAGCGTGAGAATCACGCCAGATGCGTGAGAGTTGGCAACCCTGTAACCGTCAAACGCCGTTCTTATCTGTGTGTGTGTAGACGTATGGGCAGACTAGTTTAACCGCGAACCGCCGTTAAGTGTAACGTTACGGGCAGACTAGTTTACCTGCGTTAAGTCCGTCGTTCCACCGGCGTGTATGTGTGTATGCTCCATGAAGCTAACGTTATACATATTAGATCAGTTTGAATGTTTTTGTCTTGTACTACCGTTACCCACTCAGGGAGAGGCATAACAATATCTATACATCTTTAGCACGTCACATTCTTCTTTCTTCTTTTTTCCAGAGATTTGGACCTGAAAGTCTCCTTTAACGTTAAGTTGTCCCCATACCTAACCCAACCATCTATTTGAATCTGAAAGTAACTAACCCTTAACTTTTTTTTGTTACATTTTTGTAAAATTTAAATACAGGTTTATGTGGAAGACTTTTTATATATAAAATGTATATAATAATTTCTGATCAAATCATTGCATTTATGTTTGAATGATTCGTTTTTGACTTGAAACAGTTGCATATTAAACTTAAATTTAGCTTATCCTTCCTATTTTGTTGGTTTTGGGGGGCGTGTTAGAGTGGGATTCTGTAGGTGGTCCTCAGAAAAAAATTGGAAGATAAAGTGGTCCTTGGGCTGAAAAAGTTTGAGAAACACTGTGTTAAATTGATAGTAAAGGAGATTTATATTATTTGAAAATGTTTTTATTTTGAATAAATGCAGTTCTTTTAAACCTTTTATTCATCAAATATATTAAGCAGCAGAACTGTTTCCAACACTCATAATAAATCAGAATATTAGAATGATTGCTGAAGGATCATGTGACGGTGAAGGAATGATCCTGAAAATTCAGCTTTTCACAGAAATAAATTGTAATTTAACATATAATAAATTGAAAACCAAATATTTAAATTGTAATAAGATCACAATATTACATTTTTTTCTGTATTTTTGATCAAATAAATGCAGGCTTGATGAGCAGAAGAAACTTCTTTCAAAAACATTACACATAGTAATGTGTCCAAACTTTTATATATATATAAATAAAATACTCCATTCTGGGCTCTAGACTAACTTCTCTACCTGCAGCAAGGGTTACTACCAACTGCCTTTTGTTGCTCGCTCAAGCACATGATTATCAATGACCTTGCATGTTGATCAATACTAATTGATATACTTTGATCATTGGCAATGCCACAAAAGTTGATATTTGCTAAATATTTTAATTTGAGAGAGTAGTGTTTGCTAATACTGATCTGTTTTTTTTTGTTTTTCTCATCAGATGCGGTCTTGAGCTTAAAGCCAATGAAAGTAGACGAATACATGGCCAAAGACTTGAAATATGCACCTGAGAGGACTGGTGGCGGTAGCAGAAAGAAGTAACAAGAAAGGAAGACTTAACCAGCTGTGTTTAATGTTGCCCAATGTTTGGGCCGTTTTTTTTAAAGGTTAAAAAAAGCTAGTTCACCAAAAATGAAAATTCTGTCATTTACTCCTCACCCTAATGTCGTTCCAGACCCGTAAGACCTCCATCTTCAGAACACAGTTTAAGATATTTTATATTTACTCCGAGCTTTCTGTCCCTCCATTGAAAATGTATGTACGGTATACTGTCCATGTCCAGAAGGACCAGAAAGTTAATAACATCATCAAAGTAGTCCATATGTGACATCAGTGGGTTGGATAGAATTTTTGCAATGAAAGCAATGAAAATACATTTTGGTCCAAAAATAACAACAAAAAAAGTGACAGTATACCGTACATACATTTTCAATGAAGGGACAGAAAGCTCTTGGACTAAATATGAAATACCTTAAACTGTGTTCCGAAGATGAACGAAGGTCTTACGGGTGTGGAGCGACAAGGCGAGTCATTTAAAGGGTTAGATCACCCAAAAATGAAATTGATGTCATTAACTCCTCCCCCTAATGTTGTTCCACACCTGTAAGACCTCCGTTCATCTCCACACACAGTTTAAGATATTTTATATTTTAGTCCCAGAGCATAATGCAGTATGCACACTTTACTGTCCATGTCTAGAAAGGGAATAAAAACATCATCAAAGTAGTCCATATGTGACATCAGTGGGTTAATTAGAGTCTCTTGAAGCATCCAAAATACATTTGGGTCCAAAAATAACAAAAACTACGACTTTATTCAGCATTGTCTTCTCTTCTGCGTTTGTTTTCAAACCTCAAATAAAGATTCAAACAGCCATGAATCAATGATTCGAATCGCCACAATGCTCTGGGACTAAAATATAAAATATCTTAAACTGTGTTCTGAAGAGGAATGGAGGTCTTACGGGTGTGGAATGACATTGGGGTGAGTCATTAATGACCTCAATTTCACTTTTGGGTGAACTAACCCTTTAATGACAGAATTTTTGTGTAAAGTAAAAGTTTGACATGTGTACAATTGATGTAAAAGGTTGGCACAATTGCAGCTATGTAATAAAGCATGTCTCCTACGTCAGCGAAATGTCTTTATTAATCTTCTTCCTGGTCTTCCTTTGACCAATTGGCTTCTTCCAAGCTGACTGTGCGTGTTTGCAAACTTAGTGTTTATGTATCCATTTCAAGGTGTTTGGTGCTACTGTTGAACACATCAATACTTCAGTGAAAACTGTTTAACAAAAACTATGTTGAAAAGCAGGACTTTATAGTGACGTTGAAATTTCAACGTTGATTGGATTTGCAAAATCTAAACTTAAATCAATGTTGGCAAATTCACCTATGTTGAGAAACATGACGTCGGAATGACGTTGCCATTTCAACGTTGATTAGATTTGCAAAATCTAAACTAAAATCAACATTGTTTCAATGTTGGCAAATTCACCTATGTTGAGAAACATGACATTGGAAAGACGTTGCAATCTGAACGTTGATTAGATTTGCAAAATCTAAACTAAAATCAATATTGTTTCAATGTTGGCAAATTCACCTATGTTGAGAAACATGACGTCGGAATGACGTTGCCATTTCAACGTTGATTAGATTTGCAAAATCTAAACTAAAATCAACATTGTTTTAATGTTGGCAAATTCACCTATGTTGACAAACATGACGTTGGAATGATGTTGCCATTTCAACGTTGATTAGATTTGCAAAATCTAAACAAAATTCAACGGTTATCCAACACTGGCACCTGACGTTGATTCAACAGTGGCTCAATGTTAAAATGCCAGCTGGGTAGTGATGGCCAAATGAAGCGTTTCGAAGCATTATTGCTTTCTGATACAATTGGGTCGAAAATGGTTCATTACTCGAAGCTTCATTCAGACAGAAATTGCAACACCATCTCCTGGTGAAGTAAATGTAAATGCAACAAAGAATGCAACTAGGCTTATGTTCACGCCCATAGACCGTAAAAAAATATGGACGACTCGACATCATCCGTTTCCGCTTGCCATATTTGAAGCTTTCAGGCGGGGGTGCACGGCGCTGACATCTTGGGACCGACCCTGCGTCCCAAATCGCATACTATCCATCCTAAATAGTATTCGAAAATAGAATTAGTATGTCCCAAATCGTAGTAGGCCTATGTTGAAAAGAGTATTCCAAAGATTCCCGGATGGTTTACTATTTCCGGTCCGAATTCACAGTATGGATCGATGGGCACTCTAACGGCTGATATTGCCCACAACCCATTGCGAGTTGGCAGAGGATTCGATTACAACTACAAACGCGGATAAAAAGCGTTAAAAAACTACAAACATGACGGATGTGCGAGTTCGACGGTTAAGTAGAGAAGTTTAGATAAAGGGGTTTGAGTCATAGATATCCATAATAAAGGCTAGATGTCTCGTGCGCGCTATTGGCCAATGGAGGTCGCCGTCCGCAACTTGCGGCCATCTTGTCACAGGCAGCTCGCTCACTCGTAACAGTGTGTTTTAATGGTGCATGTACTTTTAAATAACCATAACTTGCTCAATTTTCAACCGATTTTCAAACTGTTTCGTTTGTTATAAATGACAGAGATGTAGTTATGACACTACATACTTATGAATAATTATAACCATGGACTTTAATATGAAAGTAACATTGAACAGAACAGATGGGTGCAATGAACACATACACACACACATACACACACACACACACACACACACACACACACACACACACACACACACACACACACACACACACACACACACACACACACACAGTATTTATGTTAAATCAATATATAGGCTACTAAAACTGTGTACCGAATGGCAACATGAGAAATTATATATATTTATACACATATACAGCTCTGAAATTTTCCCAGAGCTAGCTATATATATATATATATATATATATATATATATATATATATATATATATATATATATATATATATATATATATATATATATATATATATATATGCTTTTTTAATAAGAATATAATAAAATAA
Organism: Pseudorasbora parva; assembly: GCF_024679245.1. Taxonomy (NCBI): domain Eukaryota; kingdom Metazoa; phylum Chordata; class Actinopteri; order Cypriniformes; family Gobionidae; genus Pseudorasbora; species Pseudorasbora parva. Next base: position 20,320,322 of record NC_090194.1, on the reverse strand, counting down.
TTTGTATTTAAAAAAATTAAATAAACAAAAAACATGCAAACTAAGTTTATTTTAACTAGACAAAAGATTGGTTGTCATAAAATCGTTATTGGTGTCAATAAAACGGAACAGCTTTGAACAGCTCGATTGTGGTCTCAGCCCCCTTGATAACGTGTATGTAAGTTAGCCGTAATACACAAGCTGCACGATTAAGTCGTTTATCGAAACGAAAAGCTGCAATTTCAACGTGTTAAAATATCCTGATTTGTAGCCATGTTAATAACGTTTGTAAGAAACCAAACCATTTGTAAATCCGTCAAGATTTCAGCGAGATAAGAGTATTTATGTTCGTACAGATCACTCATCTTACATCAGGTTCCACAGAGCCCGACAGAAAGCCTGCCTGTGACAAGATGGCCGCCGGTGATGCCGATGGTGACTCCGCCGTAAGATATCTAGTCCTTATTATGGATATCTATGGTTTGAGTGACCAACTATCAATATTTAACCTGACAAAAAATATATTTATTCAGTGTTGTCACATTATATTTCACCCGCAGCAGCATTGAGAACTTTTGAAATGACACGTTTAGCCATTAACTTTTAAATGCATCATTATATTTAAACTGTAAATACATGAGGAGAGTCTCTGCATTAAAGACCCACAAATGGCAGATCAACGAGCGGCTACATTTCTCTCCGATACGGTAGGAGATTAAACTGAATGTGAAGGATTTGAACTGTGACGAATCTGACGATGATTGACAGGGCAGATAAACGGTGACGGGATGCACGTAACTAAGCGACAGAGTCCGTTAAAGATAGCAAGTAGTATGTCCCGAAGCTTGCATACTTTTCTGCTACACACTCAAAAGTATATACTTTTTCTTCACAAAAAGAGTACATACTTTTAGGACGTAGTATCATAGACAGTAAAAGAAATGGACCGAGCGTTCCCATTGACGTCAACGGCGAAAGAATGAAGTCAACCTAGGGGCACTCACTTCCTGATGGCTGAGCGAACGGCGCAGGCTCAGACTGAGCTTGAGGACGTAGATGTGACGTGAGCCACCTCCTGACAGCTGTGAGTCTTCTAGTAGATGTGGAAAGCGAAAGCTGAATCACGTTGTTTAAATATTTTCTCCCGTTGCTTTTGGCTCACTATGGGCTTCTCCCCATTCTTCCCCCTTGACTTTATCAGACTAGTCTCTAGGACATGTCTCCACGTCCCCCCGACTGTCTCATAGACAGTAAAAGATTGCCTGCGAGCGTCTCCTCAGGTCTATACGGTAATTTCTCAACTGTGCGACAGGGTCGCGTTGGTTTTGACGCAATCGTTAGCCTATTTTTACAAAAACAGCTTCTGCGGGGCGATAGTGTAAGATACAAGGTAATGGAGCCTTTTATACATTGTCGTGTTTCTTTAGAAATAAACAATGGACAAATGAAGTCTTTAAACGTCTCAGATGTAAAGTTATTCACTGTCAAAGTGACTCAAAAATGAATGAGAGTCAATGGGATGCTAACAGCAGGTGATGGCTTGGTTAGCAATGGCAGCCCCTAGGGGTGGAACGCTTTCCGAGCGCTAGATTACCCCCTTGCGTGGTATAAGTAGGCGAATTGGGACGCAGCACGAGTCTGCGCAGTAGCGATTTCGGGACCGGAGTTGCGCAGTAGAGCGCAGGAAGTAGAGCAGGAAGTACAGCTGCGATATCAAAAGCCCGCCCACACTCTTGCAGATGCAGAACAATTAATTATGTTGGTGTGAAATAAACAGTTATGGAAATGTAGAAATTAAAGCTAAAGCTCCAATCTGCTCCCAAAAATTCCGAAAAAAGTCAGTTAGTGCCTCAGTGACAACTTCACTCAGAGAAGACGTCAGTCTCAGCTGTCAATCATGACGTCACACCCCCTGTTTTTAAAGCGTCAGATAACTAACTAAAACTAAACTTATTTTAAAAACGAACACTTGAAATGAAATCATCGTGATGATAACTGCCTTCAATGACATAAACTAACTTTGGGGGAAAAATATTTGAAGTGTAATCACACTGAAAGCACAGAGGGGCGGCTATACTGGACCGGTCACCGGGGGGCGATCGAGGCGCGAAAGCTTCAGTAAATAGGCTTGTTCGACTTCACCTAGCGATCCGCAGACCGATCGGCGGCTGACTTAAAGCAGTGCATGCCGGTTAGAAATTTTGTCCGGCACGTGACTGTTATGTATGTCAACAAAGTACCGCGAGAGCGATTCGAGAGCAGGCGGCTGATGCAGCCGCTGCAGATTCTCAAGGGGGACTGCAGAAGGATGCACAAGCTCTGATGACGACACAGCTGATCCACGATTGGCCGATTCGCCGTATGACAGCGATCACGTGCGTTTCGTGTTTATTCTGAAAACTTATGTCATGCTAATGCTCACAAATCATTTATTTATAACAGTAAAACCTCTTTTCATGTAGTCGCGATGTTATATTGTCATGTTTATCAAACTAAAACTGATAAAAACCGTTGACACCACTTCATTGATAGTGTAAATTTATATGTTGAACTTTAATCTTGTCCAAACAGACGCTTTATTAAGCAGTATATAAAGTATTGGATGAAAATATCATTTGAAACATCTGTGTATTTGAGAAATATTGCATTTATTTAACTTCAGCTGTGATAAAGTTTGCAAACACAGCTCAAGCGTCACCACGGGAAGCAGAAAGTGTCCGACTTCACGTCTCCGTTTGCAGCTCCTCCCCGCCTGCACTCGGCTACTCTCGCCGATCGCATCCATCCAGCCGCAGCCGATGTCGAACACACCTAATGAGAGGGAGACTGCAGGCTTGTTCACGCCCCGTTTATTACGTGTTTACCGAGGCGTTTAAAGCTGAAACAGTGTTAGTTCTGTGAACCCTTACGAAATACCAATATATTTTCTTGAAATATATTTTAATATATGGAATAATATATTGATGGTATTATAAAATATATTATATATTCATGCAATATATTGCAAAATATACAAATGATTGCCGCTTTCAATATATTGCAATTGGAAAATATAAATCCCATATTAATAAAATAAGTTTAGTTTGGGGTAGTTATTTGATGCTATAAAAACAGGGGGTGTGACGTCATGATTGACAGCTGAGACTGACGGCTTCTCTGAGTGAAGTTGTCACTGAGGCACTAACTGACTTTTTTCGAAATTTTTGGGAGCAGATTGGAGCTTTAGCTTTAATTTCTACATTTCCATAACTGTTTATTTCACACCAACATAATTCATTGTTCTGCCTCTGCGAGAGTGTGGGCGGGCTTTTGATATCGCAGCTGTACTTCCTGCTCTACTTCCTGCACTCTACTGCACAACTCCGGTCCCGAAATCGCTACTGCGCAGACTCGGTCCCAAAATGTCCGCGCCGTGCAGGCCGCCTAAAAGCTTCAAATCTGCCAAGAGGAAACGGATGATGTCGAGTCGTCCATATTTTTTACGGTCTATGATATGGACCTGTCGGCGATTGAAACTCCTGCTGTGTGAAATGTGTTCTGACTGAAAATTACACCGACAGCCAAGAGTGAGATACAGGGCAGCAGGAGGTTCAGGGAGGAGTTATAGATCAGAATATCAGTATTTTAATAGATATATTTACAATTCTATCAAACAGAAACAAAGCCCAAACATTTGCACATCCAGCCACAGCAGCAGCACATTACAAAATTGTTTGTTTACCTCAAACTGTCTTTGCAGAACACAATCCTGGCTCCCTCTGTCTCTCCAACAATTTCTTCCGCCATAATCTTTTTTCTTTTTCTCCACAAATCAGCGCACATACAGTTTGAAGCAAACTTTGTGCAGTTTATCATTTTTTATAACAATTTCAAGTCTCGCGCGAGAACTGCGGTCTGACGCACGTGTGATCTCGCGTTGTTTACTTGTCACATCCAAGCAGCAACCTCCCGCAATCTCTCTTGAAGCCAATACGGAAGGAATGTAAACTGTAATTCCTTAACTGGCCACTAGAAGCAGGCTCCAGAAGGGAGCAGAATCTCAATGAGCCCCATGTTAAAATTCTCAACTTTGCAGCAGAAAAAAAACATGTTTACAGCCTGGTACAAATTGTGGTTTTGGCTTATATTATAAGGTTAATTTTGATCTTCATGACAACTGTGAGGGGGGTGAATTTTTTTGTAATTCATTCGTTTACGTAGTATAAAGCCTTAAAGTTCTACTTAATTAAGGGCGTGGTTACAGGTGGATAGCCATTTATCCGCCGTCTATAGTCATTGCGTCACCTCAGCTCCGCGCACATCCCGCCTTTTTGCCCATTTTCTGTTATCCGGGAGTGACACGCGATGACTCGTACACAAGATGGCAACGCCCATCTCGACCCTACTTTAAGCTTCAGAACGGCTTATCACTGACACTACGTCCATATTTTTTTTACAGTCTATGATCACATCGTACGTGTAGTTGGGAAACGTAGTTTGCGCACCGGAGAGAGAGAGTTGTCAGCGATTCTTCCTCTTGTTCAGTCATGCAGTGTGAACTCCTCTGTCGTCAAACCATTGTGCAGTGTGAACACAGCAGTGACTGAATGATACCCCAGATAGTCATGCAATGTGAAAAGAGCAGTGACCCGACGAGTTTGAAAATCGTTCAGTCTGAACTAGGCTTTAGTAACTACTAGCTAGTTTGTAACTAATGGGTCCAGCACACTGTGCGATTTTTCAAAATCCTTTGCGAATGTCCCTTGTCAGACTGTACGAACATGTTCCCTGATGTAAGCCATGTCACACTGTAAGATCTCAGTTGGCATTAATGTCAGACTGTACGATATGAAGGCACTCTAAAAACGACGCGCACAAGAAAACTCGTCCGGAGTTTTATATCATCAATGAATGTCGTGTTAGGTGACAGTGAGCTGCATTACACGTGGGACTGAAATGCTGGCTACAAAGAAATCTCTAGCACTCGTTTTGGTCATAGTTTGTCTTGAAAAACTGAGATATTTGACTGTCATCGTAGGAGAAGTCACACTGCAGGATTGTGTGCCAAATCTTTTGACACTGCCAGAATTTCGTCTGAGGTAAAATTTGATCGCAGCGTTCATTAATCGGCTGCCGGTGAACATGTCAAACTAACGACCAAAGACATCAGATTTTAGCCTAGGATCAGAGGAATCTTTTAGGATTTGCTAAATTTGTCTCAGACGGCCAAATCGTGGCCAAAATCGCACAGTGTGCAGCCAGCTTAACTCTGTACTTGGTTGCACCATTTGATCTTAAGGCAGAACGTAGTTAGGTCATAAGCTCTCCGTAAAGTAATGCGTAAGTGCATTATATGACGTTTACCCTCAATGATCCAATAGCTCATGTAGGCGGCTCACCAACGGTAAAAATACGTTTCCATTAAATACGATAATTAATTTAACTTAAATTTAAATCAACTTAAGTGTTTGTATATTATAACATTCAGAAGCATTCAGTATATGAAACGCCATTTATAAGGATATAACAATAAATAAATACCGAAACAAAAAAAAACATGAAATTACTTTTATTGATTTTGACTGATTTTATTTGACATCATGATGTGCACAACACGGAGGGATGGGACAGATGCACGCAGCGGCACACAGCTGTTTTGCACGGGTTCATGGTAAAAAATCTGCTAAAAGTAATCCATTCACATAATGTTTTCTCTCTTAAAATATAAGTAGCCTAAGTGTAAATGCATTATTATATACGTTTAAAGAATTGAAGTCTGTCATGTAAAACAAGAGCTTTATTATGCAGTTCAGTCTGTCTGCTATTATCTATTCCAACCGTTACTCCTGATCGGAGGCTTCCGTAAATAATTAGTTTACGTAGAGTTACGCTTCAACTGAGTTCAATGGTGCAACGCAAAAATATTTAATAGTGCATAAGTTGTAACTTAGTGCCCATTTACGTCAAAACTTACTAAGTTGTAACCGTGCACAGGCGTGTGCAGGAAATGGGCACAAGGTGCCGCATTCCCCAGGTCAAGCCACTTTTTGGCTACAGAGAAGCAGCACTGGACTGTTGCTCAGTGGTCCAAAGTACTTTTTTCGGATGAAAGCAAATTTTGCATGCCATTTGGAAATCAAGGTGCCAGAGTCTGGAGGAAGACTGGGGAGAAGGAAATGCCAAAATGCCTGAAGTCCAGTGTCAAGTACCCACAGTCAGTGATGGTCTGGGGTGACATCTCAGCTGCTGCTGTTGGTCCACAGTGTTTTTTCTCAAGGGCAGGGTCAATGCAGCTAGCTATCAGGAGATTTTGGAGGACTTCATGCTTCCGTCTGCTGAAAAGCTTTATGGAGATGAAGATTTGGTTTGTCAGCACGACCTGGCACCTGCTCACAGTGCCAAAACCACTGGTAAATGGTTTACTGACCATGGTATTACTGTGCTCAATTGGCCTGCCAACTCTCCTGACCTGAACCCCATAGAGAATCTGTGGGATATTGTGAAGAGAAAGTTGAGAGACGCAAGACCCAACACTCTGGATGAGCTTAAGGCTGCTATCGAAGCATCTTGGGCCTCCATAACACCTCAGCAGTGCCACAGGCTGATCGCCTCCATGCCACACCGCATTGAAGCAGTCATTTCTGCTAAAGGATTCCTGACCAAGTATTGAGTGCATAACTGAACATAAATATTTGAAGGTTAACTTTTTTTGTATTAAAAACACTTTTCTTTTATTAGTCGGATGAAATATGCTATTTTTTTTGGGGGGGTTTTCATGAGCTGTATGCCAAAATCATCAGTATTAAAACATTAAAAGACCTGAAATATTTCAGTTGGTGTGCAATGAATCTAAAATATATGAAAGTTTAGTTTTATCATTACATTATGGAAAATAATGAACCTTATCACAATATGCTATTTTTTTTAGAAGGACCTGTATGTGTATATATATATATATATATATATATATATATATATATATATATATATATATATATATATATATATATATATATATATATATATATATATATATATATATATATATATATATATGCTTTCATATGAGGGAAAGAGTTGAGTTCAGACAAGAGTGGAAGAAAAGCAGATGTGGTAGTAATGGCGACTGGTTGGGAGAGATTTTTATTTCATTCATTTAATTTGTAAAATACCTTTAAAAATGAGTTGTTTTTTTTTTAAATTTCCATTCAGAATTTTGTTTGATTATTTATCAATAATAAACGGTCATTTGCCATTGGCAGATTATTTTGCTTATTTTAAGCAAAAACTATAGGAAAATAAAAATAAAATCCCAAAACAAGACAGATTTGTACTAGTCTAGTAAATACTTCTTACTTTATTTTTTATTTAATGTTTTTGATGTTTGGACTTGAAATAAGACAAAAATACTATAAGAAAAGCATTTAATCGTGCAACTAAATTGCATGTGCTGCAATAGGATTCTAGTTCAAATTTTCCACGATTGTAGAGGACGCTAACACACATGTGCGAAGTAAATATCACAGATCAGACTTGTTGTGCACACAAGTTATTCGAGGTGTCACAAATGTACCCCTGTACCCTGGTTCCCATGAGCTTGAGTTTATGGATGCTTTGAGGTAAAATATGGATTCGAAAACCTTTTTCATAGGTATGGTTTTCACTTTTCAGTCTCTACTGGGCTTGAGTAAGCCTACAATAATAACTCAGTGAAACGGTGTTCAAACTACTTTATTTAATTGGTTGGGCAGTTTTACAGCATTACGGATGGGTGTCTCAACTGTACTCGGGTACTGTTCCAACTGTAGGCTACCCAACATGGGTACAGTTGGAACAAAAAAGCTTATTGTGTTTATGAGCTAATTGTGGCAAATATGACTTATGGGTGTTAATAATTATTAATATTTTAGTAGACAAGTAAAGGAAATGCCATTTGAAAAAAATCACTTATTTTCAAACCTCAGTTTTGGTGTGGTAACTGAAAAAGCAAAAAGTGTACCAACTGTACTCGGTCTACCGCTCAATTCCACTCCACTGTAAACTTCGAAAATAAACAGGTGAGTCTCTAGTGTGACGTCACAGAGCTATAAAGTGCGCACTCAAGCTTCGAAAATAGCGAGAGCAGCAGCAACTTATCAGAGTGATTCTATTGACTTAAACAGTTTTAAGAGCAAACTCGAGAGTTTACACAAGTTTATAGTATAATCTAGCAGCATATCTACAGCAGTAACTATTCAGTGAAGTTGAAAGTCTCTCTATCGATAAGCAGAAGATCATCAGCTTCACCTCAGAAATGATGTCCTTTGACTCAGTCAGCATGGAGTTGACCGATGAGACGAAGCCTGTCGTGGTAACGGCGTGGGCTTCAGGGAGGATCAGCACTGAGCATCAGAGCGAAATTAAGGACATCGTGGAGAACAGCCCAACCGGTGAGATGGAACAACGGCTGATTTTTGTTTTAATCTCGCACAGTGATCTTAGTAGGCTAACGTCTTTTGCTCTCTTCCTTCGTTTGATGAGCAGGGCTCCTCTCCTGACTAAGTTAGTGTAACGTTTCTGGGATGTATTTAAAATCAGCATAGAATTATGATGTTATAAACGGTTTGAAATTATTTTGTAGCTACTGTGCAATAGGCCTATTGAAGAAAAATGCGATATTCAATATCTTGTTCAATAAAGCGATATGAGATACGATTGCTGTTAGTGTGTAAAGTCGATTTAAATTATTCTAAAAAAACATTTAAAAACTGAGAATGATACCGTTTATGTGTTTCACATTCTCTCTGGGAAAAGAAAGAGTAACGACAACTTCTGACCAGCAGTGTTTTTGCAAAAATGTGTCTCAAATCTGACAATTTAAATTTAACATAAATTTAAAGAAACAAATCAAATGTAATACAAATATTTAAATACCAAAAACAATTAGCTTGACTTGGCAATAGTTATATCAACCTGAAACTTAACATCAAGAGCATGCAGAAAAACAAAAGACACCTGAACTAGTGGTGGACAATTATTTTTGTAATTTTAATTTATCTTTGTTTATTAAATGTAAGAACTAAAAACTGTAGTCTTCACATGAATGAAATATACAGTGATACATAATAAAGCTACAAAGATTATTCAGCCAAAAAAATAGATATTTTCTCTTGTTCTTTTGTTGTTTGACAGACAGCGGTAGGTTTACTGTATTGGGCTGGTGTTACTTTAAAGGGTTAGTTCACTCAAAAATGAGAATTATATTATTAATGACTCACCCTAATGTCATTCCACACCTGTAAGACCTCAGTTCATCTTCGGAACACATTTTAAGATATTTTACATTTAGTTTTAGAGCTTTCTATCTCTCCATTGAAAATGAATGCACAGTATACTGTCCCTTTCCAGAAGGACCAGAAAGGTAATAAAAACATCATCAAAGTAGTCCATATGTGATGTCTGTGGGTTAGTTAGAATCTCTTGACACATCAAAAATACATTTTGGTCCCAAAATAACAAAAACTACGACTTAATTCAGCATTGTCTTCTCTTCCGGGATTTTTTATTCAATCTGCGTTCGTGACTGCACAGTGACACTGCTGACGTGTTATCATGTTATCTGGTAACAAGACATGAAACAGAACTGAAAGGATCACACCCTTGTGAGCCAATTTCGTTGTGTTACAGACAGTGCGAGACTGCAAGCAGTTGTTTTCACAAGTTATTGTGTTTAATAACTCTTTTTAACATCAAGCAAGTCACATAAGTAACAGTTGTGTACCCAGTCTATTCTCTGTTATATGCATCGACCTAAAACATACACTTTTCACAAAGTTGAAGTAGCCTATTAAAAGCATTCAGATTTTGCGTGCCGTTGCAATGTACAAATTGCGATATGTACATGTACAATATTTCGATAATTTAGATATATTTCACAGCGAATTTGAAGCGATTTGAGCGTCTTGCACGAGTGATGCTTTTTGTGCATTCACGCGTTTGAAGCGAATTCGCATCTACGCCTGAGTTGAAAAATTTGAACTTTGCTGTCAATTTGCGCCATGTTAACCAATGAGGAGCCTGCTTGCTGCTGTCACGTGGTAAAGTGACATGATAAACCCTGCATATAATTAAAAATATACTGATATTTTGTCACTAAATTTAGTTTTAATGCTTTTCAGTTGATAATGTAGTCGTTAAAAGCTAAAATATGTGGTTTACCTATAAAGACAGTGCCTATTTAAAAAGAACACTTGCGTTTTTTGGAGTTGAGATCCAGGCAATCTGCGGGCGCTCAGCATTCGTTAACCCCGGCGAGAGCAGCCTTTCCTCGTCCAGACCTTCTGGCGTTTGCCGCTGGCTCGGAGGTCTATGTAGAGGTTAAACATGACATATGCTTTGTCTTATGTACATCTAATGGGTGATCTCTGGTCCAATTAATCTATTGTTGCCTACCAAATAATTTTGACTGAGGGCAAAGTGAAGTTTCATAACTTTATATTTTATTTACATATACATTTAAATATAAATATACATGCAGTGAAGATAATCCAGGTAGTGCATTGGCTGAACCACGTGTGGCTGTTAATGCTTAATATATTTCACCTGGAGCGCCTTTAGCGTGCGTCTATTTCGCTTCAAATGCTCGATTTCTGCTCGCGTCCAATTAGAATGGATTCAAAATGTTCACGCGTCAAACTAGACGTGGTAGACACGATTTTGACACTCAATTCGCATTTGGTGTGAACGTAGCGTCAGGCCTTGACCACGTATTCCTTTTCCATAGTAGAATCACGCTGCGTGCGCAATTATTGAAAAACAATGGGATTGATGATTATTTTATACAAATTCCGACAGATTATCAATATTTCTCATATTTAATACATTTAAAAACGTGAACACTTGCTTAGCATGGAGATTTCAGTGAAGTTATGAGCTTACGACGATCTCATAAGGCACAATTTTCTCTATAATGCCGTTCAGTGTGCAATATGTGTGTAGACTAGGGCTGTGTATTGCCAAGACTCTGGCGATACAATACGTATCACGATACAGGGGTTACGATACGATATATTGTAATATATTGCGATATTGTAAGAGAGGCAATATATTGTGATATTTCGTTTTTGTGTGTTTTTGTTCTTAATAATTTAAAAGAATAAAGAACACAACCATAAGCCTAAAACACGAGACAAAGTATTTAATTAATAAAGTATAATTTATATCACTAATCATATGCAATGTGCAATCTAAGTTAAGGGAAATGTTAAGTGACTGCAGGATACTTTATGTGTATATGTTTTAAAGGTTCACAGTATAGCAGTGGGTATTTAACAACAGAAAGTGTAGTCCATTTCATGACAGAATGACTGTTTGTTTTATATTTAACACAGTAGCCCCGATCACACAGAACGCGTTTTTGCAGCGAGAGGCAACTTTTTTGAATGGATTTCGGTTGGCAGAGAGCGTTATGCGCACTGCTTATGCGCCATGGGCGCCTCGCGTTTTTGAAGGAGCGCTCCGAGCGCATGAAGTTAAAAAAAAGTCAACTCTGAGCAGAAAAGCGCGCAACATCATCACGCTTATGTTCTGTTGTCCAAACGAATGAATGAAGAGGCGGGCCTTTCGTTGTGTTGACCGTTACATTGATTTGACTGACAGTACAGGTGATTTGGGGGTTGCCTAGAAACATTAAAGCGCACTGCTCATTTTTGAATGAAAAAACGCTGACCAAAAAAGGGAGCGCAGTGCGCCTCGCGTTTTCGAACCTGAAAAACGCGTTCTGTGTGATCGGGGCCTAAAGCTGTTTTCTATAAAGCAGTCTATTGTATAAAGTGCTATTTCAAGTAACGTTACAGAGCTGGTGCATCCATATCCACATCGCAGTTATCTTTTGTTCTCCTGCCACCGCTGTCAGTTTTGGAGTGTGTTTATTTTGTTACTGAGAGGAAAACGTGCAGTACATTCTATCGAAACACTTCTCAGCAGCGCGGGTGACGTCAGGATGTTAAGCGAGCTCTGTTTCAATGTGTTTCCCGAGTATTAGATTATAACTTGGCCTATTTTGCAAACAAAATGTTTCTTGTCGATTTCCTTAGTGGCTTCTTTTTAGCTGAAGCCAAAATGAGTCCACACTTCAGCTCTGTATTCTGCAGGAGCGGAATAATTCTATCGTCTTGAGAGCTGGGTTTGCTAATGTAAACACTAGTGATGCACGCACTTTTACCTTGCGCTTCTCCAGCTCCGGGTCAGTTATACGTTCTGAGATAACACTGCCATCTAGCGGTTGGGTGTTATACAGTCTGTGGTTTAAACCGAACACAAGCCACGAATCTTGGATGTAAATAAATAAATATATAAATATCGATACAGCGTTTTTGAGAATCTATACAGTATCGCCAAACATAATATCGCGATATTCACGTGTATCGATATTTTCTTACACCCCTAGTGTAGACTGTATATTTTTCACAAAAGACTTAACCTTAATGCCGTTTTTAAGAGGAGCAGTGCCACTTCTAGCCTAGAAATCGAGACGCACCCTAGCGGCAGCAAAACTAATCTGCCGCGAGTGTCGTCTAGCAACTCTCAATACACTTCTAAGCTGTAAACGCCAAAGTCTGGGAGGGCCAATCAAATCGTGTATAGAGTCGGTGGGCGGAGCTTAACATAATGACGACCGAGTTGCGTGCTACTTGAAAATAAAGAAGCTGGCAAACGGCAGTTTTTCGAATCGGCTTGGGCCGCGACTCTGGAAGACTTGGAGTTAAGCTTTTCTTTGAGAAAAGAACAAAGAACGGCACTGAAGTCATTCTTAAGAAGGGAAGATGTGTTTTCTCTACGCTTCGCCTTATTTGTTGCTTTGGTTGGTTCTAGCGCTATCCAATAGAGACAGAGCGGCACGCATCATAATCTGAAAGCCACGCCCACACAATCTGAAAGGGGGGGAAACAAACCAACCGTCTCCATTGACTTTCTATTGCGTGAGGCTGCCTCCATGTTATTTTTTACTTATAACAAAAACAAACAATGTCTAAAAGCTGATATGTCACAAGGGGTACAGAAAACAAACTAAAAAGAACCAAAAACCCAGAAGTTTTTATAAGCTGTTGACCCCCCCCCCAAAAAACAGCGTTTAAAGTAGGGGTGTCCTCGACTAAGGATTTACACATTCGAATCAGAATTGTTGAATCTTTCTATGGTCGACCGATAGTCGAATCATCTGTGTTTGTGTGAATGGGTTGGGAGGGGCACGATACTAGTCTACTAATAAACTAAACCTAATAAACCTAAAAAAAATGACCTACCTTGAGAGGAAAAGAGAACTTTGAGTGCGTTTACATGCATGTTCCTAAGCCGATTGTGCCTAAAGGCACCCCACGCGAAGATCAGCGCCGTGTCTCAGGATCTCACACCAGACACGCACATTATATACACGCAAGCTCAATTTTGAATCGCCTTCTGACAGGAGAGCTGCATGATCTTGTAGCACAGGGTGAAATTAGTATACATTGACAATTTGAGGGAAATATACATTTAATATAAAACCTTGAAATGGCGCTGTGTGGCGCGGCAGGATTTTAAACAACTTCCTGAGTCGCCACGGAGAAGCACCGAATGCTGCCATCGGTGTGTGTGTGTACACTCATTGAATGTGTTCGAATTTTAAAGGCGCGGCGCTGAGCTTCACACCGGACATGATGTGGGTCTGGCTTGTCAGGCTACGCCACTTCTTCTCCTGTGTTCAAAACTCGTTCACTTCTTGGAGAGACCCAGTCCAAAGCTGTTAAGGGTGTCACGTGATTTTCGTGCATCTAACCTGGACATTGCCATTGCCAACATCAGACTGAAAATATGGCAAAATCATTTACTATGGTGATAAGCATATGGTGATTTTTCTTAACTATTTAAGTATTTGAAATACTCAAATACACTCCCTCGAAATATTTTGTTGCAAACTACATTTTATTTTTTCCACACCTGCAAAATACAAATTACAAAATACACTAAAGTAATTAAATACGTATTTAAAATACATTTAATTGAAATACTGCCCATGTCTGGCAGTAGCACCAATGCCACTGTAGAACTTAGTGGCATTGGTGCTACTGCTTTCAAATGTTAGTCTGGAGCCCTGCAGAAGTATGTTTTCCGTGAATCTGCTTATCAGAGAAAATAAGTGTAATTGTCAGGAATTTGTTGAAAACGGAATCTGTTTCTGATCTGTATGTTTCTAATAGTTTGCTATTCATTGTTCTTAATTATAGAAAAGCCTACAAAAGGGAGGAAGAAGAAAAAACTATGTGCCTTCTTCCGGAGATTATTTGAAGCCGTGAAGATTCCCCTCCTTTGCTGTGACCCAGACACTGTCCAGCATCTTTCACCACAGCCAGACACTCATCCAGTTGATCAAGAGGTAAAGTCTGTCCAAGGTCCCGCCAGGATCAAGCAGACGGCTGACAGAGGTCCTATCGTTCCTGAGCTGGTGTGTCTTCCAGGCCAGGTCTGTGAGGATCTCACGTCATTGCCGTTGTGTGTGCCGGGTTTCTCCGTTATTGAGCAAATGCCGAATTCCTCCAGTTCTGATCTGCCTAACGGTAAGTCCTTATTACTTTGCTTCATGTTATTTATGCTATGTTATTTTCTATTCATAATTACTTTCTGCTGTAATTCTGATGTAACATCATTTAAAGTAACTGCCTAACATTTAAACAATGACATTTGTTGTCATATTTCATTTTTTAATTGGTTGTTTCTCACATTTTAATCTGGTCAGAGAAGTTTCTAATAGTTTGCTCTTCGATGTTCTTCATTTTAGTAAAAGATAAAAAACCAAGGGGGAAAGCAGTCCGTGCCACCTTCCAGAGGCTAGCTGAGGCTGTAAAGCACCTCTTTCAATGCCGCGACTCTGACAGAGTCCAGTCTCCTACACCAGAGCCGGATGTAAATGATTCTGAGCCGGTGTGTCTGTGGGATCAGGACAGTACAGATCTCAAGTCATCACCTGTGAAAAATGACTGTGAGATCAAGCAAGCAGTAGATGACTCTCCTCAAGAGTCGCCTCGAACGCCTGAAGAAGAGTCGCCAGATCAGGAAATCGACCTGCTTCAAGGTGAGACAGTATCGCTTTGGTTCACATTATTTCTGCCCTGTTTTATTGTTCATTTTTTATGACTTTATAAAATTATATTTTGACATCACTTAAAGATACTGCAGATAAGATCAGAACAAACCATCAAAGGAACTTGCAGACTCATATTCTGTTTCTTTGTGCATCTTTCAGGATCTGTCTTGTCTTTGTTTGAAGTGGGTAGTTTGATCAAATCAGGAAGATTCAGCAAGGTGTATGAGGGTACCCATGTATTCAGTAGTAGAATTAAGGTTGCCATCAAGTGCATCCCCAAGCGCAGAACTAACCGTTATCTTGATGTTGTAAGTTGGCAAAAGTAACAAATAAAAAAAGCAAACATAAACACGTCTTCTTGAAATACACATCTTCTAATTTAGGAGTTACTTATACCTAACTAACCTTTGTTGTTTTACTCTCTCTAGCCTGATTATTCCAAACCTGTGCTTGAAGAATTAGCACTGATGCTTCGTTTGGGACAAGCTCCCTCATGCCCCAACATCATCAAATTAAACCAATGGATTGAGAATGAGAGCAGCTTCATCCTCATTATGGAGAAACCTGAATGCAAGAACTTGGATGATTACATCTTGTTGGCAGATGACATGACTGAAAGACAAGCATGCTATTTAATGCTTCAGGCTGTTCAAGCAATCAAACACTGTCATGAAAATGGAGTTTACCATGGCGATATAAACTCGAGGAACTTCCTGGTGACTCCCTACAGTCTGGAGCTCATTTTAATTGATTTCCACTGTGCTCGTCTTATCAGTACTGAAGGCTTTAACAGCAGTGAATATGAAGGTGAGTTGGCCTGTTCTGTTTTGGCCATGTTTGGAATCTTACGGATCACATGATATTGTTTTCTTGATTACAAAAATTGCTGGACACTAAAACTGTCAGTCTCTCTTATAGGATCAGACTTGTACACCCCACCCGAGGTCATAGGGTACACCATATTCCATGCAGGCCCAGCAAATGTCTGGGCACTGGGAGTTTTGCTCTTTGAAATCACACATGGATATTTGCCCTTTGAAACCTTCAACGCAATACTGCGCAAATGCGTCGACGTGAATCCGGCCAAATCTACAGGTGAAAACACAACACACTGACACAAACAGTTATCAGAGGATCTGTCAAATTTAGCAACCTAAACCTAACCTACACTCTTTCTGAACACTTTACAGCTTGCCATGACCTGATTTTCCAGTGCTTGGACCGTAATCCTGATCGCCGGCCAACACTAGAGCAGATGGAAGAGAACCAGTGGATGAAAATCCTAGAACATAAGAAGGTAGGGGCTCCCGTGCATCAGTTAAATGAGAAATAGGGAACTACATTACATTCACTGTTAGAGCACAATGAATGAAAGCAATCAGAAGACAGCACCACATATCACATTCATAAAGAAGATGAGAAGACAAGACTCAAGACCTCATTCTTTCAGAGATGATGCACCCATTCACCTTGTTCATCTTCCCTGAGAGTAAAGACAAAAAGACTCAAGACCTCATACTTTCAGAGGAGATGCACCCATTCACCTTGTTCATCTTCCCCGAGAGTAAAGACAACAAGACTCAAGACCTCATACTTTCAGAGATGATGCACCCATTCAACTGGTGCATCTTCCCCGAGAGTAAAGACAACAAGACTCAAGACCTCATACTTTCAGAGGTGATGCACCCATTCAGCGAGTGCATCTTCCCCGAGAGTAAAGACAAAAAGAATCAAGACCTCATACTTTCAGAGGTGATGCACCCATTCACCTTGTTCATCTTCCCCGAGAGTAAAGACAACAAGACGCAAGGCCTCATACTTTCAGAGGTGATGCATCCATTCAACTGGTGCATCTTCCCTGAGAGTAAAGACAAAAAGAATCAAGACCTCATACTTTCAGAGGTGATGCACCCATTCACCTTGTTCATCTTCCCTGAGAGTAAAGACAAAAATAATCAAGACCTCATACTTTCAGAGGCGATGCACCCATTCAACTGGTGCATCTTCCCCGAGAGTAAAGACAACAAGACGCAAGGCCTCATACTTTCAGAGATGATGCACCCATTCAATTGGTGCATCTTCCCCGAGAGTAAAGACAACAAGACTCAAGACCTCATACTTTCAGAGGTGATGCACCCATTCAACTGGTGCATCTTCCCCGAGAGCAAAGACAACAAGACTCAAGACCTCATACTTTCAGAGGTGATGCACCCATTCACCTTGTTCATCTTCCCCGAGAGTAAAGACAACAAGACGCAAGGCCTCATACTTTCAGAGGTGATGCATCCATTCAACTGGTGCATCTTCCCTGAGAGTAAAGACTCAAGGCCTCATACTTTCAGAGGTGATGCATCCATTCAACTAGTGCATCTTCCCTGAGAGTAAAGACAACAAGACTCAAGACCTCATACTTTCTGAGGTGATGCACCCATTCACCTTGTTCATCTTCCCCGAGAGTAAAGACAACAAGACTCAAGGCCTCATACTTTCAGAGGTGATGCATCCATTCAACTGGTGCATCTTCCCTGAGAGTAAAGACTCAAGACCTCATACTTTCAGAGGTGATGCATCCATTCAACTGGTGCATCTTCCCCGAGAGTAAAGACAACAAGACTCAAGACCTCATACTTTCAGAGATGATGCACCCATTCACCTTGTTCATCTTCCCTGAGAGTAAAGACAAAAATAATCAAGACCTGATAATGAGGCCTTGAGACAACAAGACTCAAGGCCTCACTTAAACATTATGTTTTAATCTGGACTACAACATGCCCTAATGATTAGAATTTTTTGGGATTATTTGTCCAAAAGACATAGGCCTACGACTTCATTAGTTGACATGTTAATTTATTATTACCAAACTGACAATCAAAAATACTTATAAAGAATTAATTATTCGAAGTAATGTTAATTTCTTAGTTCCTTTTTAATAACAAAATAACCTTTTTAATCGACCTAAGATAAAACTAACAATGATCAGTATTTCTTAACTAACATTACCAAAAACATAATACTTTCTGTTACAAATTTAGCTATTGCTCAATCTTAGTTAATGCATTAAATAATGAGACCTTATATTAATTTGTTACCCGTTGTTCTTTATAGCCTAATTCTTGTGCACTTTAATCTGTTTGAAAAATGTACTTTTACAGCTCTGGAAAAAATTAAGAGACCACTTAACATTGATTTCTTTTAATTTTTTCCAGAGCTGTATATATTTTTGGTGCATTGTTTTATTGTATTTCAACATTCGGTTATTTTTGTTATTACAAAAATAGTTCTTAAAGCTATTATGCTATGACAACTTTTTTTGCAACTTATTTCAATATTGTGATAATATCGTATACCGTGATAAAAGCTTCATCAATTAATCGCAACATGAAAAATTTATATCGGCACATGCCTACAACTGGTGCATCTTCCCCGAGAGTAAAGACAACAAGACTCAAGACCTCGTACTTTCAGAGATGATGCACCCATTCAACTGGTGCATCTTCCCTGAGAGTAAAGACAACAAGACTCAAGACCTCATACTTTCAGAGGTGATGCACCCATTCAACTGGTGCATCTTCCCCGTGCATCTGCATCTACCCATTCAGATGCACGGGGAAGATGGGTGCATCTACCCATGGGTGCATGGGTGAAGATGGGTGCATCTACCCATTCAACTGGTGCATCTTCCCCGAGAGTAAATACAGCAAGACTCAAGCCTTATACTTTAAGAGATGATGCACCCATTCAACTGGTGCATCTTCCCCGAGAGTAAAGACAACAAGACTCAAGACCTCATACTTTCAGAGATGATGCACCCATTCAACTGGTGCATCTTCCCCGAGAGTAAAGACAGCAAGACTCAAGGCCTCATACTTTCAGAGATGATGCACCCATTCAACTGGTGCATCTTCCCCGAGAGTAAAGACAACAAGACTCAAGGCCTCACTTAAACATTATGTTTTAATCTGGACTACAACATGCCCTAATGATTAGAATTTTTTTGGATTATTTGTCCAAAAGACATAGGCCTACGACTTCATTAGTTATCATGTTAATTTATTATTACCAAGCTGACAATGAAAAATGCTTATAAAGAATTCATTATTCTTAGTAATGTTAATTTCTTAGTTACTGTTTAATAACAAAATAACCTTTTAATCGACCTAAGTTAAAACTAACAATGATCAGTATTTCTTAACTATCATTACCAAAAACATAATACTTTCTTTTAAAAATGTAGCTATTGCTCAATCTTAGTTAATGCATTAAATAATGAGACCTTATATTAATTTGTTACCCGTTGTTCTTTATAGCCTAATTCTTGTGCACTTTAATCTGTTTGAAAAATGTACTTTTACAGCTCTGGAAAAAATTAAGAGACCACTTAACATTGATTTCTCTTAATTTTTTTCAGAGCTGTATATATTTTTGGTGCATTGTATTATTGTATTTCAACATTCAGTTATTTTTGTTATTACAAAAATAGTTCTTAAAGCTGTTATGCTATGACAACTTTTTTTGCAACTTATTTAAATATCGTGATAATATCGTATATAGTGATAAAAGCTTCATCAATTAATTGCAACATGAAAAACTGATATCGGCACATGCCTACAACTGGTGCATCTTCCCCGAGAGTAAAGACAACAAGACTCAAGACCTCATACTTTCAGAGATGATGCACCCATTCAACTGGTGCATCTTCCCCGAGAGCAAAGACAACAAGACTTTAGACCTCATAATTAAAAAATTATCATAAGATTGAAATAATTAAATTTTCAATGATTAATTAACATGACTTGTTTGGTTATTTGTGATTACGGTACAAGGTTTTTATGTTTATTTTACCTATATATATATATATATATATATATATATATATATATATATATATATATATATATATATATATATAGTGGACATTAATGATTAATCAATGATTGATTAATTGCTGATAAGTTTAATCGATAAAACTTACTTAAAAAACAGTAAAAAACATTTTACAGCTGTTACACAAAAAACAGTATTTAAAGTATTAACTCATGTTGCATTCCAGGTCTTCTGAAGTCACGATATCTTCATGTGAAGAACAGAGTTGATCTTAATGTTTTAGTCATTGAAATGATGATTGTGCCCCTTCGTGAAAAGAACACACACGCACTCGTTAATATTTCTGATTCAAAAGATACACAAGACGACAATTAGAATGACGCGATCGGTCACAAGACACACGAGAGCCAATGGCATTTTACAATCAAAGCTGACGTAATGACGCAATTGGCCACGAGACACACGACAGCCAATGCTGTCAAGGCTGACCTGACGTTTCTTCCGGTGGCACATCACACAAATCAATTGTTTGGCCTCGGAACACTTGGAATATTTGTACTTTCTGAATAAATTGTGCCTGCAGTCATATCTGCCTGTTATCCTGTTTTTTTATAATACACAAATGGGTAGGTTTAGGGAAGAGTTTGAGTTACGCGTTCAAAATGTGTCTGAATATGTGTGTGTGTCCACAAGGTAAATTTATAAACATACTAAATTATGTTTTTTTGAAAATGTAAAAATGCAGAATGTTTCTTGTGATGGGTAGGTTTAGGGGCAGTGTGTGTGTGTGATGGGTAGGTTTTGGGGCTGTGTGTGTGTGATGGGTAGTGGCAGTGTAGGGGGGTAGAATGAAACGGCATTGATAAACACGCTAAAAAGCGATTATGCGTCTTTATAGTACGCCAAAATGGCATACGAATTGGCTTGTCATACATACGCCATTTCATGAGATCAGTCTGCCAACCCTGAACTGGTAACTTAAGGATGCAAATGAATCATTGCTTTAAGTGGGCCGGTACGCGCCAGTACTCAGTACCGCCACTTCCAATTGTTCGCATTTAGATTATTGTTCGTGAGTCCAACATTCAGCCATGCAAAAAAAAAAAAAATGCATGCACTCTCCCTGTGAGAGGGAAGTCGTCTTTCACTATAATTATAAGTTAATGCAGTATTTTAAACATTTAATATTTAAGTAACTTGTCGTATTCATAAACTAATTAGGCTATTCAAACACAAAATAACTAATAAAGTCTCAAGCAGCAAAAGCAATCCTTTAAGTTCTCTTTAATACAAAAATATGCATTTTAATTTATTCATATATGGTTGCAACAACATTTAGACTTTCTCTTTCTCTTGTGAAGTTGTTGTTTGTTATCTTTAGCAAGTTACTGTGATTTCCCCTCTCCCTTCTACTTTAACTCTCATTGCTAGTTTAGCATAATACACACTTGAAATTTGGTGTCACACTTTGAATGTTATTTATATTAATATAAATGGTTTCTGATTTACTGTAAATATTTGTCAAAAGTAAATTATTGAATACATTTTTGTTGTTGAGTGTTGTATTTACCATGGAGTTAATAAGACTTTTACATAATGCTCAAAGTTGCATGTGGGCCATTAAATTTTAACAATACTCAGCCATACTAAAATTCCATTTAAGGCCCACATACAATTGTGTTGTTTGGCTCATGTTTGGTGGAGTTATGGCACTGCTTTGGCTGAGCTGTGGTAAAGAATCAGTGGGCCAGATCTGGGCCGGCAAACACAATCTAATCTGCGCCACATCTAAGCTGTTTATCTGGGCCAGATCTGGGCCAAAGGAAATTTGCTGACTGGGGTTGTTCTATGACAAAATAAATATTTATTAAAGATTTATGGATAATTAAACACAAATATTTATGGGTAATTAAGAATTTCACTCAATGTGCACACTTTTTGAATAAAAGCTGTGATCACAACAACTTTTTTTTTTGCCTTTTTTCTCTGCTCTTGATGCGTGTTACCACTATAGCCTGACAAGCCAGACCCACATCAAGATGTTTGGTCTGGAAACTCACCATAGACAGGGCTCAATCCGAGGGGCGGGATAAACGGTTGTCTTTCAAACTCCCTCTGCACGCGATAGGATAGCGCTACAACCAACCAGAGCAACGAAGGTGAAACGGAGCTCGTTGATAGATTAAACATTCGCCGTATCCGGTCGGCAAAACTCAGAACACATCTTCCCTTCTTAAGAATGACTTCAGTGCCGTTCTTTTCTCAGCGAAAAGCTTAACTCCAAGTCTTCCAGAGTCGCGGTCAAAGCTGATTCGAAAGACCGCCGTTCGCCATTTTCTGTGTAGAAGCTCGGCCATCGTCATTATATTAAGCCCCGCCCACCGACTTTATACACGATGTGATTGGCCCGACCAGAGTTTTGCGTTTACAGCTCAGAAGTGTATTGAGAGTTGCTAGACGACACTCACGGCAGATTAGATTTGCTGCTGCTAGGGTGCGTCTAGATTTATAGGCTAACTATATGGCAGATTATTTGGTAAAATTGCAGTTGTCCTGGCATTTTAAGATTTTGATTAGATTGAAGTCACATTGCGTTTAAGTGTCAAATTAACAAATCAACATTTTTTAAGGGTGATATATGTATACTATCTACCCATATAATCAACATTTGGAATTGACTGTGTTTGCACTTGTCTTGACTGTGAATGAGTTAGACCACTAAGTAGCCCATTTTAAACCCATGTATGCATTTTCCATTAGTGAACCAACTAGGTCCCACATGGGGAGCCCAGCTGGGTTTGCCCATATGGGACCTACTTAGTTCACCCAAGTGGGCCCCAGATAAGATGCCCGTTTTGAGCCCATGCCCTCTCTGAACCCCTGTAGCCCATGTATAACTCACGTGGGCCCCACATACACGTGTTGCCTGGGATTCTTCGCCCACTTTGAGGAAAGCACCAGCTTAAGCAGGAGGACAGACCCAGATGCAGACAGCAGCTTTCCAGAGCGATCAGCCATTCACTCTCCAGAACTATCAGGTAAAGAGAGTATTATCCATCATCAACTGCAATAAAACAACAGGACCAGATGGAGTTTCAGGATGAGTACTGAACTCATGTGCTGATCAGCTCACTTTAGTATTCACACGCATCTACAGCAAGCCACTGTCCTCACACCTCTCAAAAAACAAGCCACCCCTCGCTGCAGCCTGTAGCACGATGATGTAGCTGGATAAGATCCAATACGTACTGGATGGTGGATCGTTATGGCAATGTCATAGCCTATACTGATCTCTGGGTTAATTTATAATGTGTATGCACTAGTCTTAATGTATGATCATTATTGGGTAACACTTTATTTTGATAGTCCATTTGTTGACACTCAACTAATTATTAGGAGCCATTCAGTAGCTTGTCAACAGTGCATCAGTTGACATTCAACAAAACTTTCAACAGACAAGTAACATACATTCAACTAACTGCCTATAGACTATAAGGTACATTTCAAGTGTCAATCTACAGATTTTACAAAAAAGTGTCTGTTGAATGTCAGTGTTATTTTGCAAAAGGTTATTAACCAATTGTTAACTAACTTTCTGTAGATTGAGTCACCATCTTCTAAGCTGTCCACCACCAACTTGTCTATCTCAACATCAATCTATCAGTTGAAAGTCAACAGTCATGTCAGCATATGATCTGTTTATGATAATATACAGGTCCTTCTCACAAAATTAGCATATTGTGATAAAGTTCATTATTTTCCATAATGTAATGATAAAAATGATTTTTTGATGATTGTGGCATACAGCTCATGAAAACCCAAAATTCCTGTCTCAAAAAAGTAGCATATTTCATCCGACCAATAAAAGAAAAGTGTTTTTAATAGAAAAAAAAGTCAACCTTCAAATAATTATGTTCAGTTATGCACTCAATACTTGGTCAGGAATCCTTTTGCAGAAATGACTGCTTCAATGCGGCGTGGCATTGAGGCGATCAGCCTGTGGCACTGCTAAGGTGTTATGGAGGCCCAGGATGCTTCGTAGCGGCCTTACGCTCATCCAGAGTGTTGGGTCTTGCGTCTCTCAACGTTCTCTTCACAATATCCCACAGATTCTCTATGGGGTTCAGGTCAGGAGAGTTGGCAGGCCAATTGAGCACAGTAATACCATGGTCAGTAAACCATTTACCAGTGGTTTTGGCACTGTGAGCAGGTGCCAGGTCGTGCTGAAAAACAAAATCTTCACCTCCATAAAGCTTTTCAGCAGATGGAAGCATGAAGTGCTCCAAAATCTCCTGATAGCTAGCTGCATTGACCCTGCCCTTGATAAAACACAGTGGACCAACAGCAGCAGCTGACATGTCACCCCAGACCATCACTGACTGTGGGTACTTGACACTGGACTTCAGGCATTTTGGCATTTCCTTCTCCCCAGTCTTCCTCCAGACTCTGGCACCTTGATTTCCGAATGACATGCAACATTTGCTTTCATCCGAAAAAAGTACTTTGGACCACTGAGCAACAGTCCAGTGCTGCTTCTCTGTAGCCCAAAAGTGGCTTGACCTGGGGAATGCAGCACCTGTATCCCATTTCCTGCACACGCCTGTGCACGGTGGCTCTGGATGTTTCTACTCCAGACTCAGTCCACTGCTTCCGCAGGTCCCCCAAGGTCTGGAATCCTTCTCCACAATCTTTCTCAGGGCCCGGTTCATATTAAAGGTTGCTGTGTATATCACATTTAATTTTATCTTTTTTTTCCCTTTTCTTTAGGAGAATCATTTGCAGTGCTTTAAGTGGCCCAAAAGAAGTGCCTGCACTCTATTATTATTATTATTATTATTATTTTGCTAACTCCTCTCCTCCCCTGAGGTAACTATATTGAAGGGGTTTTATATGTAGGGTTGCCAACTTCTGGATAAGAAAATAAGGGACAATCGTGGTTCTTTAAGAAAATAAGGGACATAATGAGGGACACTCAAAATATGTGTACTGTACCACACAGTATAGTTATTTCAGTGTCTGCAGTTAAGTGTGTGTGTATAAAGGCTCTCAGACAAACACATTTGAGTCATTCTGTGTCAAAATCTGCCAAATTTCTGAAAATGTCCTAGATTTTGTTAATTTTGTTTCTGAAGAAAGACAGTCATAAATTAAGAAAAAAAAGACAAAATATTTAATGTCATGGATGTATATTTACTGAGTAATTCAATATTTTGTAGTGGACAGGGGTGTAAAAATAACTTTAGAAAGATGGCATCATTATTTTATTTTCACACAGAGATCGGTAGGTCTATTAGTGAAATATGTTGACTTTAGAAATCTTTGTTGCATTATAAGCCAAATGTCGAGTCACATTTCAAAAAAAGGGAAAAAGCACGTGTTTTTTTTAAGTTTTCATGCCTGTAATTCATTTTGAAGATACCTTAATATCCTTTTTGATCCTTTTAGATTCCAATTCTTAAAACACTTTTTACTTTTGGTTCCTTAATTTTAAGGCCCATTAATTTTCAGAGGTATAGGGATCTCAATGTGGCTCCATGAGTTAATTGGTAACCATTTTCAATGGTCTCATATTTTCTGAACAACAAATAAACTAGAAATGTATCTATTTTTTCAGATACATTTCTTTTAGATACACAATTGAACATTGCTGTCTGAGTGCTATCAATATTTTTCCCATACTGTGCGTGTAACTCTTTTGTTTAATACTAAAGTATTAAATATATCTCAACATACTTCTATATTCTCGTTCTTAATACAATTTTCTTTTGTAACCTTAATTTTAATGGCCATATGGTTCAGTCCAGTAGGCATAATGTGACTCCATGCTCAAATTACTGAATATTTATTTTCTACACTAAAGGGATATTAAATACCATCAACGTCTATTCAAAATTATAAAACGTAAAAGGTTTTTTTTTTTCTTCAGGAAGATACATACAATTTGAAAGCATAACTGGACTTTCAAAATTTCAGCCAATAAAACATTTTATAAAACAATGGCACTTAAAATGTTGAACTATTGTAAAGAACCGCTCTGAGACAGAAGGTAGGAGATCTAAATGCGGTATTTATTAAGAGGGTAATCCAGAGTCAAAAGCAGGCAAAATGTCATACACAAGCAAACAGTCCAAAAAGGCAAACAAGACAGGAGAGACAGGCAAATGGGTAATCCGGGAAACAGGCAAAAAATCCAACAAACCAGACATGAAACCGAGGAAAATGCTCAAAAATGCAGTCTACAAAAAACAAGACTTCACAGTTAATAACAGAGATAACCAGGCAGAAACAGAATAATTAGACACAGGTGTAAACAGTGAGTGCTCATAAGTCCTGGCAAAGGATAATGGGTAATGTAGTTTATGATAGAATGACAGTCCGGATTGGAGTGCCCCCTGGTGGTGAGCACGGGCACTTACACTGGTGAATTGTGACAGTGTTGGAAGTGTGTTGCTGGGACTGGTGTTGTTTCAACGAACTGCACCTCCAATAAAAAGTTACATACTGCACACCTTTAGATTTATTATAGTCCTTCACGATTGTTCGATGTCAGGCTGTACAAACATAATCAGTGCTGTAAGCCATGTCACACTGTAAGATCAAAACTGTCATAAATGTCAGACTGTACGATAGTTGAGGCGCGTTAAAAACGGACACATGCAAGAAAACTAGTTTTTCACTGAGCAATGAGATCTGATGAGCTTTAACCATCTCCTCACTCAGCTGCCTGTGCTTTGTTCCCTTTTTTATTTAGTGCTAATTCAAATAACAAATGCACAAAATATATCCATTATAGTAACACATTAGAGAAGTGGTTTTCAAACCTGTCCTGAAGGCACACCAGCCCCTGCACATTTTGTGTGTCTCCCTCATTTATCACATTAGCCCGTTAGTAGAGACCACAAGAACTAAATTGGGGTGTCTGATATGGGAGACATAGAAAATGTGCAGGGCTGGGGTGCCTCCAGGACAGGTTTGAAAACAACTGATTTAGAGTACTGTTCCAAATAATTTGTAATGTCTTTAGAAGGATTTGGAAATACTGAGTCCTTATTAGTAGGTTACAGCAGGATCTTCACTTTATAGTTCATTATATAATTTTGTATGGGTGATTCTCAATCAGCTCCCTAGTTTAGTTGTCAGGGCACTGATCAAGGAGTCAGCCAATTGACTTATGTCCTGATCAGTGCTCTGACTAGTGAACTAGGGAGCTGATTGAGACGCAGGGCCCTCATCTATCACACCGGATTCAACTCATGAGCTCATTAGAAGAGACTGCAAAACCTGAAATGGTTGTGTCAGATATTGGGAGATATACAAAATCTGTAGGACTGGTGATACGCCAAGACAGGTTTGAAAGCATAACCATGTATTTTTCCAACATTTTTGCTTGTGATTCTTATTAAGTGGGGTCATTTTTTTAGGATTCTTTAACTGAAGTCTCTGAGATCTTGACACCTTGGACTTCTGGAGACTCCAGGTAGGTTGCAGTTCTGAAAAAATTGTGGTGCTGGAGACTATAGGGTTTCGGATGGTTTCACACTTATTTTTTCACCTAGTGAAAAAATTTAAAGTCTAAATTATTTGACAGTTAGTGTGTTGTTTCTCCGCCATCTGTTTTTGTCTGACCCTGTTGAGCATTTCATCTAGAGCAACTTGATGTGGGGTACCAAAAGGCTTTAGCTGTGACAAGGGGAATAAAAAAAAGTCACCATGGTTGATTAATTTGTTTGGTCTTTTTCAAAGGGCTGTTGGGAGAGCGCTGACTGACAGGGAGTGTCGAGCTGCACTTTGATTTGTTTGTGAAATGCATTTATCTTTAGACTGCACTTTTGATACTTTTGTATTATGAAGTTGTAAATGTAGCAAATCATTTTCAAATTATCTCAAACCTTGCAAAATAAACTAATGTGTGTACTACTGGTTTCCGTTCATTGAATACCTTTTAACATTTTAGTGGATTACATGCAATGTATTTAGGGGTTTACTATAAGATAACCAAACAGAAAATATGGTAGCCCATATATAGCTGTATACCGGTTGTGGCCCATAAGAGCCCTACATAATGCCTATCTGAGTCCCGTCATCAACCCATATTGGCCTGGTATGAGCCTATCATCAAACCATCTGGGTTAACCCATGTAGGCCCCAAATGTGCGCTACCTGGGTTACCCATATGGGCCTGGTAAAAGCCCATCAAGAGACCCATCATCAACCCATCTGGGTTAACCCATGTAGGCCCTAAATGGGTGCTACCTGGGTTTAAACATATGGGCATGGTATGAGCCCATCGTCAACCAATCTGGGCTAACCCATGGGTTGCACATGGGCTGATATCTGGGGCCTACCTGGGCTACCCAACTGGGACCAAGTTAATTTTGTCCTCCCCACTCCATGGAAACTGCGGACAAAATTAACTGGGTCCCAGTTGGGTAGCCCAGGTAGGCCCCAGATATCAGCCCATGTGCAACCCCTTTGGGCCCCACATGGGTGTGTTGGCTGGGATGTATTTAGCTAATCAGGAAGGGAAGGGTCAGTGGAGGTGGAAGGACTGTTGCTTCATCGACGTTGTCCTCAATTCGTTTGTTTGAACTCCTGCTTGGCTTGTATAATGCCTTTGTGTAGGTTGGTCCTAGCCCTCCCATACTCCTCCCTGTCTTGTGATCCCAGTGCCATGTCCTGAGCTCAGAGCTGCTCCCGCACGCTATTGTTAAATCAAGGTTTTTGATTGGGGTACACCTTGATTTGTTATTCTAAGGTTACAATGTCTGTGCAAAAATGTATGTAAGACAGGACTGTGGTTGTGTAGAGCTTGAGGTCTGACTGTTCAAATAGCTCCCACTTGGTATCCTCAAAACAGTTCAGGGCTGAAGAAACCCAAGATCTGTACTTGTCTTGATTTGTGGTTTTGTCCTGTTAGTGAGAGGCTTGTAGGCTGGGGTCAGGAACAAGGACAGATGGTCCGATGATGTGAGCGGTAAGTTTTAGAAGCACCAGGAACATTTGTGTAGACCTAGTTCAGTATTTTATATTTTCTTGTTTTAATGTCCACATTTTTATAAATGTGCAATCGAACTCTGGTTCGGTCCAGGCAATCAAATGGTTGTTGGTAACCAACAATCTCCAGAACGTTTACCACACACCAGCTGATTGGTGGAGAGGAGACAGAGTGATGAAGCCAATCAGGATATGGGGATGATTAGGAGGCCATGATGGACAGAGGCCAATGGGCAAATTTGGTCAGGATGCCGGGGTTACACCCCTACTCTTTATTTAAGGACATCCTAGCATTTTTAATAACCACAGAGAGTGAGGACCTCGGTTTAACATCTCTTCCAAAGAGACAGTGCTTTTTACAGTATAGTGTCCCCATTTCTATACTAGGGTGTTAGGACCCACTCAGACCACAGGGTGAGCACCCCCTGCTGTCCCCACTAACACCTCTACCAGCAGCTACCTATTTTTTGTAGGAGGTCTCCCATCCAGGTACTGACCAGGTTCTGCCCTGCTTAGCCTTAGTGGGAAACCAGTCTTGGGCTACAGGGTGATATGGCTGCTGGTATTACTATTATTACTAAAGCAAGGGAGAGGTCCAGTGCCCGGTTGCATAAAACACCTTAAGTGAAAATTTCCCTTAAGATCGCCCTTAGGTTTCCCTTAAACTTAAGGGTGTTGCATAAAATAACCCTTAAGTATCACTTAAGGGTTTATTAAACTGAAACGTCATAAACCCTTAGAATTATCCTCAAATGTCTATTTTTCACTTAAGTAATCCCTTAAAAACCGTTAAGTGTTGCATAAAGCCCCTTAACTGTCATTTTCCTAAGTATAGTTTAAGGTTAGGAAAAGTTTACCTTAAGAGTTGACGAACATTAATGAGAAAAAAATAGCTGAGTTTATTGATCCTGTTGAAGATGTAAATGTGCCAAAGCGAATTTTTCGCGATAGAGAGAATCCTCTGGACCATCTTAGCGATGAAAAACTGCTTCGCGAATATAGATTTGATCGCCGCGGGATATATGAGATCGCTAACAAACTGGAAGGCGATCTTGATCATGTTAACGTTTGTAATAAATATGCCCTCATACAGTTCATGTCACGTGAATGTGACCCGTTTTCCATAAATGGATATATGCAAAATAAAGTGAGTTCCGGTTTAACAGAGAATACCGAGTGATGTGTGTGCGTTTTTTCCTCCGTATAGTTTAATAAAGTTACCGGTTATTATCCACGTAAATGGCTGCGTTAACAGGTTATGGGCCCAGGAGAGAAGCAGGTAACCGATGGAGCAGATTGTATTTCGACGGAGATGAAAAGAACTATGAACTTTGGGAAACAAAATTTCTAGGCCACCTGCGTTTACTAGGCCTAAAGGACACGATTTTATCAGCGCCTCCCGCACGTGGTGCTGATGAAGAAGATGAAGATGCCGATAAAAATGAGGAAGCATATGCTGAATTGATTCAGTACCTGGATGACAAAAGTTTAAACTAGAAAAATTTCAGAGTTTCATGTTTGGCATGTGAATGTAACAAAAGTGAAATACAAGACTGTGTTCATGTATAATGTTATTGTAATGGTATACTGCACAGTATGAGAGCAAGTGGGGGTGTTAACGTTTGTAATAAATATGCCCTCATACAGTTCATGTCACGTGAATGTGACCCGTTTTCCATAAATGGATATATGCAAAATAAAGTGAGTTCCGGTTTAACAGAGAATACCGAGTGATGTGTGTGCGTTTTTTCCTCCGTATAGTTTAATAAAGTTACCGGTTATTATCCACGTAAATGGCTGCGTTAACAGATCATGTTACCCAGCGCAACCGCTCACTACCCTCTGTGTTACAGTTGCTTATAGCACTTCGGTTCTTTGCAACTGGGAGTTTCCAGTCTGTGGGAGATGTTTTCCATGTTCATAAATCGTCAGTTAGTAGAGTTATTCACCGGGTTGCAGGGACTCTCTGCCGTCATTTAAGCCAAACTGTGACATTTTCATCGCGTGTTGAACTGGATGCCATTCAAACCTCTTTTTTTCGGAAAGCGGGGTTTCCTCGAATAAGTGGTGTACTCGATGGCACACATGTCAGAATTCAGGCTCCCCGCACGCATGAAGAACAGAAAAAATTACCATTCTGTTAATGTGCAGCTAGTGTGACCATGTGTGCAGAATTAGAAATGTTGTTGCATCATGGCCAGGGAGTACACATGACTCTAGGATTTTGACAGAGAGCTATAGCCTATTAACTTTAAAAAGTTGAAAATTAAGTAAAAACATATAGGCTTGTCAACTTTTTGAAAATATTTTATCAATGTATTAAAATGTATTTTTACTTGTTGATAATTATGGTCATCGTTTGATCCTATGAAAGATACAACAATGCGTTGACACACACACGGTCTATAATTGAGAGGACGATCGGACAGCTCAAACGGAGATTTCACTGTCTCCACAGCGAGCTGCGCGTCTGCAGAATTACTGTCGCCAGCGTTGTTCTTTTTAACATGTCAAAGATGTATTGTGAAGAGGGAGATGATGTCGAAGAAGAGGCTCAAGAAGCAGAAGCAGAAGAGGCTCATGAAGAAAATCAACAAGATTTTCAACGGGCTGGATTTGTTGTCAGAGATGCCATCGTAAATGCATTCTTTAATTAGTTTAGCAAGTAGCCTATGGACAATAGTCATACATATAAATAAATGAAATATAAATAAATAAATAATAAATAAATACAATGCCTGTCAGATCTGTCATGAAAAAAAAATATTCGTCAATTGATGTGCATTTTATTTTTCCTTCACTTTGTAGCTGCATTAGTTTGTTATTAAGAATGAAGTTGTAAAGGTCTTTCCTTCTCCTTTTTAAGTTTTTCGATCTCTAATTGCAGTTTTGTCTTTTGAAGCAGTAGGACGTCTCTCTGCAGTTAGCACTTCTCTTGTCGCGGCTGGAGAGGATATTTGCGTCTTTCTGCAGTTCACAAGTGTTTTGAAGGAATAATGAAAAAAATCTAAAAATTATATCGAGGCTGTTCTAAGTAAAATTAACAATAGACTAAAATAATTGTTAACAAAGAAGCAATAAAGCCTCACTTTGCTGCATGGTTTGGCGTGCTGCTGGCGCTCTGCCGGTGTTGAAGCTGATTTTTGCTAAAAAGGTCTAACGTGTGAAACAAATAACGTTACCAAGCATAGTATTTTATTTTGTCGTGATGTTCAAATCGTTTATCCTCAGCAGTGATCATTTTTATTTGATTTAAGACAATAATGTTCTCTCACTCCGTGTAATATTCCTCTTGTTGAATCTCAGCTTCACTCTCTAACCCGCCAGCGTAGCGTGTCTATGGCAACAGTAGAATTTTATAACGGTAAAACCTGGGTCGCAGTCGTGAAACACTTAGCGGCGTCCCTTACCTAAGAGAACCGTTTAAGGGATTATATGCAACACCCTTAAATCATTCCCTTAGATAAGGGGAAATCACGCCTTAAGTATCATACTTAAGGGAAAAACTTAAGGTGTTTTATGCAAC
Organism: Pseudorasbora parva; assembly: GCF_024679245.1. Lineage (NCBI taxonomy): Eukaryota > Metazoa > Chordata > Actinopteri > Cypriniformes > Gobionidae > Pseudorasbora > Pseudorasbora parva. Next base: position 20,287,920 of record NC_090194.1, on the reverse strand, counting down.
CGGGCACAGGTCCCTGCGTCTGACCGCACCGCCATCTTGATAGTTACTTGAGAAAAGTGTCCATACTCTTCTGCTACACACTCAAAATATGTACTTTTTCTTCACAAAAAGAGTACATACTTTTAGGTCGTAGTATAAGTATGCAAATTGGGACGCAGCATCTTAGTTGTCTGAACTTACTCACGGGCGTGTTTTTGGAACAAGCATATCTCGAGTAAGCAAAATTTGGGTTAATCAATTGGGAGTTCAAGGTTTATGTGACAGTAAATTAACCTTGCGTTCTGGAATACCCCCTTTATATGTCTGTACACTAAGTAGGCTATCTGGCTATTTTTGTGAATGTACTTTTCTGTGTAACCATGGCCAGATATTACCGGATATGACCCTTTTCATGCATTATTTGCATCTGCAATCTCATTTGCACTCTTCGGGAAATCACATTACAAATGGCTCACTAATGGATGTCTGCGCACATTAAACTGGCCTAGGAGAAAGTGATCTAGGGGATATTTAGTCACAATTAATGTCATTTATAACCGTTAATGGATTCAGTTCCTCTAGTTGGTTTGCCAGGTCAGTTCTAGATCATTCTGTGGTATTTGAGGGTTTTAGGGGATGTGATCTTTTTTTTTTTAACCCCATCCCACCGAAACCCTAACCTGAGTGACACTAAAATCTGTCCCATCCCACCACCAACCTAAAAGGCCAAAATAAAACTGACAAAATAAGACAATCTGATCTAATCAGATTGTTTTAATGATTGATATATTAATATAGACTTATTTGCCAGATGGCGCATTCCGGTTCACATTTGATAACCATGCATTTTCTGAGAATCAAACATGACTTTGGCTTGGTGGCGCCAGTGAGCTAGTTTGAGCTTAGCACATTTTGGGAATTATGTCTTGGGAGTTAGTTTAACATGTACTATTTGTAATTAAATCAAGTAATTCAATTTTAAGCTTTTGAATTCATATGATTCAAAACTGCTCAGAGTTTAGTGGCTTTCTTCCAAATTTAGTAGTGAACTCAGCATCTGTTTGTTTGTTTTATTTCAGCAGGAACTGTAAAAGAAGGCTGCTGTTTCATTGTTGTTGACATCTTGCTTATACTTTCGCCCGGCTCTGCTCCTTTTTATCAAACATGGACCTTTATTTTTATTAAAAGGCTTATTTCTGCTATTATATAGGCTCATTGTGTAAATGTAATTATTATGTCTATGGCTAGTATAAACCAATCTTAACTTTTTTTTATTATTATTAATGCAGAAGATACAGAAATGGCATTTTTATAATATACAAGTTATAGGCAGTAAGCTCAAAATGTATCAATAACATATTCAATGTCATCAGAATATAAAGGAGAGAAAATAATTAACAACAAATGGTTAAAGATAAAGGTTAAAAAAAATCAAAGAAGACATAAGAACATGAGGGTAAGATATTTATACATCTATTATGGTATACAAATTGAAGTCGTTTTACTTGCTTTCTTATTTACAGAGGATGAAATTGTGTTAAGATTTATGTAAACTGATTTGTTTGGTATTATCTACTCGAAACCAGTCATCTTACCATGGGTTTGTTCAACTAGCTTTTTTGGCTGGCAGCTGTCCCTAAAGTCAAATAGTGTCGTGAGCAAAGCCAAGGCCATGGATTTGATTTTTTTAGGGAATGTAAACTCTTTTGTAGGGAAGCTTTATGTTTAGACTTGTTTCTCTGATTTAGAGAATAGCTGAGCCAAAAGCTATCTGTCACAGGACAGATCATAGTTATAGTTTGGAAATCTTTTTACTGTGAAATCCATGTTCTAAATAACTGTCATTATTCATGTGCCAGTGCATTGCACTGCAAGCATTTACTGGTTGGCAATTTGGAAAAGTGATGTTTTTGTTTAAGCTTGTCATAACACATCCTAAACAACAAAAGTGCCTTCATGCCAAATGTCCCTGGACTACATGTTACTGACAGCGACAATAAATCATCAATAAAGGTGTTGAATCTTAAATTAATCATTCGAATACGGTTTTTTTTTTTAAATGAGAATAGGCCCCCAAAACAGCACTAATTTGTCTGTCACGCATTTTCTTTTTCTTTTTTATGTAAATACGCTCAGGGAGTAAGATCGTTTTACAGGGTTTTCGGGCAGTGGGCGAGGACTAACTGGAAATCTAATAGATTATGAATCACGAGGCTTATTTAAATGACCGACCGCCCTGCTGACCAATCACAAGAAGAGTTTCAGTACCGAGTACGTATTGGCTCTGCGCATGCTCGGAATGCTTCGATCTATAGAACACAGTAACGTGTTCAGTGAAGGTGAGCGCGCGTGCAGGACTTTCCAGATGAATGAGCCATCTGTTCAAATGAAAGCGGAAATAACTGACACAGGACGGGCAGAACAGACATGTTGACTTGATCATCTGCGATGTTTTCTAAAGTATTAAATTCACAGTAATTCAAACGATGTGAACAACTGTAAAGGTAGGAAACTCTTGTAACGCCTCCAACTTATTGTTTTATTAGTATTCTCTCATTTAATATCATATGATATCGTTTAGTATGTTACGTTGTATTTCTAACGTACGTGTGGTTGATAGGGATCGTGTGCTATTTACGTAAATATTCTGTTTTTTGTCATTCTAGCTCATTAGACAAAATATAATTAATATATATTATTTTCTGGAGCTGAAACATGCATACTACTAGTGCCTCTAAAATAACTGTAATGTAATACAATTGGAATAAAACACGCATACTGTTATAATCTTTAGTAGGGCAAAATTGTTATTTGTGGTTTAAAAATGGTTGGATTATGTATTGGACAATTATTTATGGATTATGGTTTATCTGATAACTGTACTTATGAAATCTCAGCATTTATATATATATATATATATATATATATATATATATATATATATATATATATATATATATATATATATATATATATATATATATATGCTAAACACATATCTAAATATGTTACAGTTTAAAAGTAAATCCGCATTGATCTTAAGGGGGGGGGGGGGGGGGGGATAGGCATCTTGCCCCATCCTAGTACCCTACTTGGCGATGCTGTGGACATGGACCTACATAAAAATAGTTTACAAATGGATATATTAGCAAATTCAATTCACAATTATTTGTATAGTGCTTTTCACAATACATTAGCGCAGATTTGCAGACAATGTATGCATCTACATTACAATTTAACATAATTTGGAGACTGTGTCCAAGTTATGCATTTCATAAATGTTCACATACTTAGCACACAGTTAGCTAACAATGTATTATTAATCAATATAAAAACAAAGTATTCTCAGACAATGGACTCTCATATAAGAATACATGTTGTTAATGATGATTAAGGTATATAGAAAATTGAGCATGGGGTCCTCTCTAGCTTCAAGCAGTAGTGCTTTCTCTTAAAATTCTTCATATGGTATGGTAGCACTTTATAGTTTACAGTACATACTATATACTTATTATAGTGATTACAGTAACTGGGTAATAACTAGGTATTAACTCTGACCCTATCCTAACCCATGTAGTTACCTTATATTACCAGTACTTGTTATGCACACTGTAAGTACACGCACTGTAATATAAAGTCCTTCATATTGTTCACAATGGTCTCGTCACCATCAGCTAAGTGTTAACTGTCAGCAATCGCATGTTTCACATGATTGGCTATTCGCTAATAACGTCACGGGAACAATATTCAAATCTTTGTTGATAAACCGCAGATTTGAAGTTTAAACCACAACATTCTCTTCTGAAGAATCACGTTCCGTGACACAAGAACAATAGTGTTTCAAAATGATAGTGTGTTTTTTTTCCTCTGGCATTGACGCTCTCTGGGATGCTGGAATGCTGCCTGTGTGGCAATAGAGAGGCAAACCACAGACAGTCTACTGATACTGCTGGTATACTGAAATTTAAGAAAAATATGAAAACCAGAAAAGGGTTTGATACAGATATTTTTTAAATTAAATTATTGGCTCAAATACCTTGAACCAATATATTCAATACCATATATTATAATCATTACAATAGAAAAAAAAAATATAAATGATAATTTACTTTTAGAATTTTTTTTCTATGTATTTACTTATTTGTAATTTCTGCAGGTTTTGTCCTCAATGAGTCATAGTTTATTAAATATGTTTGTCATGGACTGTGTTAAAGAACAAAATGACGGTCCCCATGATCTTATAAATTATCAAAATTGTGTTTTGTAATTTTAAAATGTTTTCTATTGGTTTACGGTTAGGGTTGTAAAGTAAAAAAAAAAATAAAATCATTATTTCTATGAAAAGTCCTCATAAAACACAAAAAACCTTGTGCGTGCGTGCGCATATTGTATATTTTGATGTTAATTTTCCCCCCCAGATCTATTAATTTATCCAAAAATGCTAAAATGTTAACAATGTTATTTATGCACAGATTTGAATATGCCTACATCTCTTCTATGATGAGCATGCTTTTAATTTCTTAATTAAATTTTTTACGTTTTTTAAACTTGTGGTTAGCATTAAGTAAAACATATTTTATATGATATAAAAAATATAAAAAATATCAGGTAATTTGACCTTTTTTAAACTAGATTTTTGACAGAATTTATCTTTATTGTGGGAAAACTGAAAAGGCTGGTGTTGTAATTTAAGGAAGTATTTCTGTAACTTCCTTCATTATTATAACTTTATTATTTGCATAACGGTAGGGAAATTAACAGGATGCCTATTAGGGGAATGAGGAGCTAAAGTTATCTGTGGGTAAGTGAGAGATTGACAGTTAGCTTACATGCATGTGCCGTATTAGTTTATTTAGATTTTTTTTAGACTAGTTTGGACATTTTCATATCATATTTGAAAATGTAATACAGTTTGATACAATTCAAACAAACAAACAAATCGACAGGCGTGTCTAAGATGTGAAACGCCTCACCTAAAAGTGGTAGTAATTTACTGCTGGCAAGGTTTAAATAAAACTTGACTGTCTATTGACTACAAAGGTGAAAACATTTTATTTATTTTTAAATCGGTGCTACATGACTAGAGAAAACGTAGGAAAGAGCTGTGGAAGCTGCCAAAAACTTCAACCTTTCACTTTTGCTGTTCCTCTGTTCATCCAACTGTTTGATCTGGAGCTTCACAAAAGCTCTGGA